>NC_059155.1:68513560-68825904 GCF_020740605.2 Lemur catta
TTTATCCATTATCCACTTTTCATACTCCCTTCTTTCCTTTTTATAAAGTGGAGACACCATCTCCCTCCTTTGTAGCCTGAAACGCACGTGCATTTACTTTGTAGCCCATCACCTCTTCCCATCTTAGGGAGCTGTTTCCATCACTTATCTACTCTCTCCTGCACCATCAGCCTCTGCCTTTCTCTTTGATACTGTCCATCACCCACAGGATTCCATAGCCCCCATATTAAAAACAAAAAGCCTCCCAGATGCCACTTCTTCCTTAAGGCAGTGGTCCCCAACCTTTCTGGCGCCAGGGACTGGTTTCATGGAAGGCAATTTTCCTTCCAGGGTGGGAAGGACGGTGAGCGATGGGGAGCGGCTGTAAATAAAGATGAAGCTTCATGCGCTTGCCTGCCATTCACCTCCTGCTGTATGGCCCAGTGTCTAAACTGGTCCCTGGCCCGGGGGTTGGGGACCACAGCCTTAAGGCACTGCGGTAACTCTCCACTCACCTGCAGAGCCAAACCTCTCAGGAGCTGTATGCTGCCACCCTCATTTACTCACCTCCTGTGAACCCTCTCCCACCCTGGTCTGATGCTGGCCCCCAGCACTTAATGGGTGGGTGCATCAGATTCACCCATCAGTTGATGACTCCCATGGGTTCTGGTCCAGACTTCCCATCATTTGGCACCCAGACCCATTTATCCCTCTGCCTATGACTCAGGTCTCTCCAAGGCCCCTCCAAACTCGACATATCTTTCACTAAACACTGGATCTCATCCACAGCCCCTCCTAAGCCCTCAAGTATGTTCCTTTCCCAAGCGGCCCCACCTCCCATCTAGATGTACGGTGAAGCATATATAATTGCCATTTTACATTTTGCCTTTTGGTTTTTAATTCTTTCATCTTATCCTTTAACCTGCTGAATTCTATTGCACATTTTCCTTTCAATACCAAAATCTCCATTAAGAATTAATTCTTCTAATAGCCAATAAATACTTCCATAGAGTGATCTCCTTTGCTTCTTATCACTTGATTTAAATATTGTAACACCACGTATTCTCAATTAGTGGTTATATCCTCCATATTTACAGAGTCTCTTTACCATATTCCAGGGGGCATTATATCTGGTTTCATCTCTCTTTTGCCAGTGGGTATTCCCAGAGTTTAATTTCTAATGGCTATAAACACTGAGATTTTGAGACATCTGTTCTTTTTAATGTTGAGAGATTCCTTAACATCCCCAAAATTTATGTGCACGAAGAACACTGCCATTTTTACTCTCCTACCCAAATTTTTTATATTTATATAGCATTCTCCTAAATATCCATGTTTTATTTATGTAACCAATCAAAAAAGAGCTTATTAATTTAACAAATTAGATTCCCATAGACATTTAAACATTGATTGCACACCTTATCAAATTATCCTAATCATTTCATTAAAATCACAGTCTGATATATCTGATTTTCTTAATGATTTAAACACCATACAAAGCAGATAAAACAAGCACACACAATACCGCAGTTGTTTAAAACTGGATTGGTTCACTCAGACAAATGAGGTCAAAAGCGCTAATAACTTAAATTTCATGATGTTTTTACATTACCTATATTCTTATTCTCTCTTATTCATTTTTAGAGTTGTCTTTCTTGTATATTTCATCAATTTTACTAATTTTACATGTTTCATGTTTCAGTGAACTCATAGAGTCTGAAGACAAAGAATAAATGTTACAAACTGCCCAAGGCTGAAGAAACTGGTTTATCTACCTGTTTGTTCCTGGCACGACTAATGAGAATTTCTTGCACCCTTCCCAGGTGATTTTATCTGAGTTGGTTACACAACAGGAGCAATCCCACTTTTAGAGTTCACTTTTGTCCTTCACGTAAACCACTGCCCATATCACTGTTTCTGACTGTTTGTCAGTGCCAGGTTTTTAGTAACCCTACTTTGATCCTGAAAAGTCTCCTGGTCTGGACATCTCATCTTAGCACTGCTCCTTCTGAACTTACCTGTGTCATGTCATCTTCTCTCTGCAGACCAGACGGAGCCTCCTCTGCCCCTGCTCGTTCTGCAGGGGACCTGGTCAAAGCCAGTTACATCTACAAGTTTAGTCCATGTGGCTCTTGGAATTTATTTCTTTCCAACATTTGATCCTAAGGACTGACTCTATTGCCATAATTCTTATGGGATTATGATTCCTTCTACCATCACATGCTTAGAATTATCCCTCACACACAGTCCTGTGCTGTTCATGTTGAAGTACTGTCAGTCTCATCTCTGTGAGTTTGTCCAGAATTTTTGATGGGAATGAAAAATAAAATTACAAAGTTTCTTTTGATAGCCATCTGCCTTGCTTGAGAAATAGTATCTGAACACCCTCGCAGACCATCACCAGCTGTGACTTCAGAACCAGACTGGTCCCTTGGAAATAAAAACAGGTGTTTTACATACCATAAATATAGTTAGACAGATGGAACATTTAGAATAAAGAGAAATATTCCAAAATAAGTTTCCATTATCTTGTTCCTCCTGAATAATCTACGACTATTAGTAGAAGGTTATTTATGGGAGAACATGAAGAAGTGAAAGAAACAAAACTTTTATTTATGGTTATAACAAAATATTGGAAATCAGTCAATATAGTATGACACAAATCAGAGATAATGAAAATTCTTGAAGTCTACATAGATATTAACATTTTTATATTGCACTTAGTTTTTGTACTTGCTAATGTTTTTTGATTATGACAACATTAAGTGACATATCTGCCTCCTCTTGATGAATGCTCTTTTTGTTTGTTTGTTTTTTGGAGACAGGGTTTTTCTCTGTCACCCAGGCTGGAGTGCAGTGCTGGGATCGTAGCTCATTATAACCTCAAACTCCTGGGCCCAAATGATGCTCCCACCTTAGCCTCCCGAGTAGCTGGACTACAGGTGCACACCGCCGTGCTTGGCTAAATTTTTATTTTTTGTAGTGATAGGGTCTCACTATGTTGTCCAGGCTGGTCTCGTCTCAAACTTCTGGCCTCAAGCAATCCTCCCACCTTGGCCTCCCAAAGTGCTGGGAGTGATGGCAAAGTTGTATCTTTTTATTCTTCATCCTATTTCAATCAAGAGAAAAAAAAACTCTGTCCCATGGTTCAGAAGGGATGAGCACTGGGGAAAAACTCCCCCTGTCTCTTTCTGCCTCCTGCATTCACTCTTACCCAAGGGAGAAGGCAGGTGTTTTCTCGGGGGTGATCTCCAGGCAAATGGCGTCACTTGCAGCCGGGCCGTGGGACTGGACTCTCAGTTTTTTTCCCTCTCTCTTGGAATCTCACTTCTTTTTTCAAAAAGAGCCTTCAAAATTCAGGCACAGAAGGCTCACCTCCTTGTGGTATTCTCCTCTTTCCATGAAAGACATGAAGAAGGCTGTGATTTTTCATCTCCCCAGCTTGGTAACTGGGTTGGGGCTGGCTCTGCGGGGCCCATCTTTCCCGAGGTGGACTCTAAACTCTCAGTGGAGGACGGGAATGTCAGGAAGTGAGAAGAATGTTCAAACCAAATTATTCCCAAACACATAACACACCCTACAGTTTGGACATAGAGAGTTTATGCAGATCTTCACGAGTTCTTACATCTTAGCTGAAGTAATTAAGCGAGGAAGAGAAATATTCTGAAGTGGCACCCGAAGTCTTCAAAGCATTTGTGCTGAGAAAAATAGTTGATATATTTGTATAAGAGTAATCTGATCTGTGAGATTCTACTTGATTGAATTTCTATGCTCGTACCCGACTGGAGGGATATCTCCAGGATTGCCTCACAGATCGTGCACGTACAATCTAAAATTATAAGCACAATGTGATATTTAAATTAGCATTTCCAATTTGAACTTTATTTCTAAAATGAAAACCATCAAGACAAACAAGGAATTCGACAAAGTTTCCTTGATTTTTATAAAATCCGAAGGTAAACATTTGATAAGAATGTTAAATTTCCGTGTAGGCAGATGGTTCTCATGGAAGTGGCTAATCTCACAATAAATTTGCTACACAGTCTGCATAATACTAAAACATATAAATCAGAATGAAGGCAATGCCCACATGCCAGATTTATACACACAAACTTCATTGATATGTGTTTAAATATTGATCAACATTATACACGATCAGCCTAATAATCTGACATTCGTTTAGGGTTCTTCCAAAATAAACCACTCACAGAGAAAATTATGAACAGAATTGGAAAGCAGTGCTAAATCCAAGAAGATAATAAATCCAGTTTCTCTTCTGATTTAAATCTTAACCTAAGTGCAGGTGGGATCTGAAGAGGGAGAAATGCAAACAAGAAATGTTCATAAAACATTCCACTAATCACTCATTCGCTATACATTGATTAAAGGCCAACACAATAACGCATCCCAACAAATAAAAGAGTAGAGTGATTTTTGGGTGCAAAATGTAAGACCTGATGGGAAAACAGAGTGATCAAGATGACAAGTGAATGTAGAAAATCAAAGATAATTATAAACAAGTTTTTCATCAAAGTAACACAAATCCACTTGCTTCCTTGAGAGCATTTTGGTGGCACTAAATCAGAAATAAGGGACATCCTACAATCGATGACCATTGCCATCTCTTGCTCAGTATCTCTGCTCAAGGATTGTCCTTCCCTGTGGCTTTAAGTTAATGGTTAGCCGTTACTGTCCTTTATGGTGAATGGCACTCATTCTGAAGAACAGATTTATTTTTCTGTTTTTCCTTGAGCCAAATGTTCCTTGCCTTTGAGTTTGTGACTAGCAGTTGTTAATCTTTGTCTACTGGTTCCCACTGTTATCCCAGAAGTACCGAGTTCTGTGGATGATTCAAATGAGCAAACAAGCAAGAGCAAACTTTATTTGACCTACTCAGCCTACAATCGCAAACTGTCACAGTCTCAGCTCTGCAAATTTTGCACTGAGCATATCCATTCTGAGTCCCTCTCATTCGAGCCTGAGCTCTCTCCCTCCTCAAAGACATAGGGAGGCCGTTCTAAGATGTGGATTTACTGTACCTTAGCATCTGATACCTCTCCCAACACTTATTCTCTAATCCCTCACTCCCTTTCTTTTGATTCTTAAGCTTCTGGCTTGGTTGTCTCTTTTTCCAATTGACCTTAGTAAGTGTGGCATCCACCTGAACTGAAATTGTCTTCACTGCTAAAAAGACATGCATGCATTAAAAAAAGAAAAGGCAAACCTTAAGGTTAAGGATGGGTTATTCTACATGCAATATACACTGTGCCAGGTGCGGTTGGGTGAGAAGAGGGTACCCAAATGGTGACACGGCAGGACTCAAGGTGATGGCCTACATTAAACACAGTCCTGCATTGCAAGGTGGCACGTGGAAGCATCATGGAAGACAAAAGACGCTTGTGACAAGAGAACAGGAGGGCTTCCCTGTGTGGGGGGCCAGGAATGTCTTTGGGGAATAATGTCACTTGGAA
The DNA here is from genome assembly GCF_020740605.2 of Lemur catta. Classification (NCBI taxonomy): domain Eukaryota; kingdom Metazoa; phylum Chordata; class Mammalia; order Primates; family Lemuridae; genus Lemur; species Lemur catta. The sequence goes on from NC_059155.1 coordinate 68,519,011, forward strand.
GAAGTATAACAGGAAAGATCACTCCTGGCAGAAGAAAGAGAGCATGGATGCACAAAGATATCTGGAAGCAGGGGACATGCTAACATGGAATTTAGCATTCCATGCACAGTGATGACAAGTGGGAGATAAGACAAGGGCACGTCCTGGAAACAAACTTGGCCTTGGTCTGCCTCAGGGATTTGTGATGGCCCCTGTGGCAGTCGAACGATGTCGACAGTTTCCAAGTGTGGACGGAGAAAGATGTCATAACGGTATTTCAGGAAGGTAAATCTGAAATCACTGAGTGGGAATAAGAAAAGACTGAAGGAACCAGTTTTAGAGATGGTTATCATTCTCTGAAGGGATCACAGGGGTCTGAATGGAGGAGAAAAGAGAAAAGAGTCCTGGTGGAGAAAAGAGAAACCATTGACTTTCCTTTTCCAGGAATGCCAGTTGGGCCATTCAAACCAACATCCCCAACCCACACAGGGCTGAAAAGAATTTTTAAAATTCTGGATAATATACCTTTGGAAAGATATCTTTGGAAGATTCTAGAGCTGGAAAAGACTCTGGAGAATTGCCAGACCAGTAGTTTTGGAGAAAAATCCTAAACCGAGAGAAGTTGGGTGAATATTGGAACGTTCAAGCTGCTTTGGCGTGGAGAGAATTGGCTAACACCACAAATGTGGGTTTGGATTTGAGTGGAGCCCTTGCCCTGCCAAGGGGCTAGACATCTGGGTGCAAGAGCTCCCCAAGGTCTGGAGTGTTATAGGAGACACTCGCATCACAATGATGCGAACCAGAACTAAACCGGGTCCATCCCACCGTCCAGCCTCCAGCCTCAGGACTTTGGAGAAGGCTGCTTTGGCCCTGAGCAGAAGAGACGAGGAGGAAAATGATTAATGACAGCAACAAGTCCTTGAGCGAGTGTGCTCTAGACAGGATGGATTTGGTTTCATACATACTAAATGTAGGAGCTGTAGACATCCCATTGGAAGGAGCCCAGCTGGGAGCTTTGGAGAAAGGTTAACATTGAGGATTGCTGCTGGGGCTGTATTGCTGGGGAGGTGATAGACCCGTGGGAGTGGATGAGATTTCCACAGGAGTTTTGTGGGTGTTCGGGAGGAGAGGAACAGACCTTAAGAAGTGAGAATGGGTGCAAGGACAGAATATAAGGAGGCAGGGTGGCTCAGGTCCGCACACAGCTGACTCCCAGCCCAGGGACTCACGTGCCAAGCATGAATTAATGAAGCACTCTCAGGAGGAGCCACTAAGGCAAGAAGCCAAGCGGCTGGCGCGGCTGGGAGCTGTCAGGGCAGGGCTCCTGGGGTCCACAGAGACCCTCAGCGCCAGCCACGCAAGAAGGGAGGTAGCAGCAGCAGCACCTAGGCTCTCAAAGTGGAGGGAATAGGGTGGCCAAAACCTCAGAGACGCCAAGGAAGTGAGGACAATGTAACCAGCAGAAATTCCTAAGCGACCTCAGAGAGAGCAGTTTCAGGAAAGCATCGGAAGAAGGATGTGAGCTTTAAAGGGGGTGGAAATGAAGGGGTAGGAATTAAATAGACACAGCAAGGCAAAACTCCCAGTTGGGCTGTTTAGCAGGAAACACATTGGTAGCAAGTTCTGTCTGGAGAGGATATTTTTGGAAGAATTGTTCTCCACAAAGGGCACCTGAGTATGTTTGTCATCCAAGAAGACGTCATAACTTACACATGTAGAAATCTTCCCTCAACGGTTCGCACATTCAGACTGGAAATGATTCGTATTAAACGGCCTTCTGTAAGCACGGTGGCTTAGTGCATTCTGCGTGTTCCCGGAACCGGAGTATTGACTGCGGCAGGCAGAGGAGGCTCTGTTCTAGGGACGTCTGCCTGCAAAATTCTGGGAAAAGCTGCAAATATGATGGCACCCACAAAACAATTACAGGAAATGACTATACACGCACTTTGGATTCGCAACTCTGTAAAGTACGCTTTTCACTTAAGCACACTGTATAAAATCTGTGAATGACCTAACATTTTTATGCATATAACTCCCCATTATATTCTCCCTCTGCCCCTCCCCCCCTCCCTTCCTTCCCAGGCAACAGGACCCAGTCTCCCTTTAGTCACCCAAGAGCAGCAGAAGGCACGTGCGTCCTCAGACCCCATCTTGACATGAAAGGGACCCGACCCGGCCTCCAGGGGCGGGAGGGGGGCTGCTGGCCACTGCAGCCCACGGCATTTCTCACTCAGGGGCTCTATTGCAAGCTCAGCTGGTGGAGTCTGCAGAGGAAATAAGCATGTCCCGCAGACTAGGTACCCAAGAGGCTGGGATTACGTCATCACCGTCACCCCATAGTCCTCTACGACCACTGGACTGCTAGCTCCCACCCGGATGCCGGTGTGAGCTCTGGCATCTGAGAAGGCCCAGTGCCCACCTCAGCCTCTGTTTTCCAGTGAGGGGCAGTTCCTCTGCACCTGCCCTTGAGTGTCCCCTACTGCCTATGGTTTTGTCACGAGTTGCCTGGTGTTTCCCTGTCTGCCAGCCCATGTTTTTGATAAGCAGGTTAGATCCCAGATGTTGTTGGGATTTTGGCTTCTGGGCTCCCAGGCTCGCCAACGTCTAACTTCAGATTGACTTAGACTCACATCCTCACACCCTCGAGCACCCGCCTCCTTTGATAAGAGGATACTCCTCATTTTGCTTCCGTTCCATACTCTCCAGCTTTCTCATGTGGCCTGTCCTGCAACTGCCTAACTTATCTGTGTTCTTCCGAAGGCTGTGAGTTCGTTCACCATTGCTTTCTTCCCACAAGTGTAAACACACTGTCTGAATTCTGGAAATATCCCATTGATAAGTAATCAAAGCCAAACCACCACAGTTTAACTATGTGAATTGCTTTATCCTTTTCAATTGACAAGAGATCTTGACATTCTGTAGAGATTTTCCCAGTTATAAATCACAAAGCAATCACAATATCTAATGTGTTTCCCACTTATTTCTCCACATTCTTGCCTACACTGGCTATTAGTTGAATTTCTAACCCAGTAAGGAGAGAGGAGATAGCAATAAACTATTGATAGTTTGTAAAATTTACTTATCCAACATCAATAAAACTCCGTTTAATACACAGCTTAAAAAGAACTCACAGAGATTTAAATATATTATTAATCTAATCACATCTTTTTTAATCCACTCAAATAAAGCATGAGCAGATTCATTTTCATTATATTTCTATTCGTTTATTCAAGAGGAGTATAATTAAAGTTACTAGGGTCTGAGTATGGTAAACAAAATGAACAAGGCTCTCATGGAGTTTACATTTTCTGGGAGGTGAGAGTAGAATGATTTCAGATGATAAAAAAATATGAGAAAAGGGAGGTTATCTCCCTAACAGCAGAAGTATAAGAAAAAAATTCTAACACAGAGGTTCTCAATTGGGCCAGTTTCGCTGCCTGGGGGACATTTGACAATGTCTGGAGTCCATATCACACCTGGAGGGAGACCACTACTGGCTCCTAGAGGGTGCAGACCAGGGATGTTGCTGCACATCCTACAACACACAGGACAGCCCCCGCCACAAAGAATTTTCCAGAGACAAATGTCAGGAGTGCTGAGGTTGGGAAACCCTGTTTCCACACTAGACTTATAATATGTCATCTCCTGTTCATATGTATTTCCCCTCACTAACACACATACAACCTAGACCTTGCCACTGCTTCGTAATGCACACCGTTTAATTTTAATTTAGCAAACATTATTCAAATGATCCCTTAAAAAGAATCATTTCTATTTTATGTGATTTTTCTAGATTTATAAGTAAAAACAATATTTATAGGTTTAAAGGGGTTAAGAGAAACCACATTTTAAAATTTGCAATTTAATAAATTAAACATAAATTCAAACCCAATAGTCTTTTTAAAAGCAAAGGAGTATAACTTTAAGATTTTTTCTCTTGCCATATACAGCGATCCTGGTTTCCTTTCACAAAATGCCTTCTTGAAGAAGGGATGTGACTTCCAAAGCTTGACAGTGATGATCACCACCATCATTTAATTGAAGGTGGACCAATTCCAAGACACCATTTTTTAGAAATGCCCTTATGAATCTGCCTTTGTGACACTGGAAAGTGGGAGAAAGTCTTAGAAAATTCCAGACTCTCTGCTGTGTTGGAATCTTTAATCTGGTATAACTGGCTTTCCCTGTCAGTTGCAGTCTCACTTGTATAGTCAAATGAGCAAATTATCAGAGCAGATGCATCGAGAGAAATGTTGCTTTCTGCAGGGGACTGCCAAACATAAATTCCGCATGCATTACTTTCTGCAAAAGAGAACTAAATATACTAAGTCTTGAGGATATAGACTGCAATGGAATCATACTAAACTGCCAATAAAATTGTGAAATTTACCTAGCACTCTAGACAATATTTTATCATTTGGAGGGTCTTCATGAAGGCAACTCTAACTGTATTTATTGTTCCTCAATGACAGCCACCTGCCAAGTTCCGCATTTAGATCATCTTTGTCTTCCTACGTAGCCTTCTCTCTTTTTAAATTTGTTAATGGACAAGAGTCTGCAACGAGTGCTGTATCTCGAAAAAGCAGCTCATTATAATGCTGTATATTCATAACATTTTTTTTTACATTTCTCTCTATCCTTTTTATACCTTTAATTACATTTAAGTGTTTCGGGAATCCGTTGTGTATCATAATCAAACATCAGCTTGCCTCGTGCACCTACTCCTCTTTTACATTTAGGTTTCTAAAACGACGATGCTATTTTTATCTCTTTAACTCCATCCTCTCTAGCTTTCCTGGGTGAAGAGAGAGATTTCAGTGATTTGTCTGCCAATTCCTACAAACAGCCAGGGATAAGAGTTCCCCAATTAATCATATCTATCTTCCGATAGGAAATAAGAGAGAGGGTAGTCACAAGAGCCCGGACTTCATAGACAGACAAAACCAGACTCTAATCCTCTCTCAGCCACGTCCAACTCACTTAATATTCTGAACTCACATGCTTCCATCAGTGAACTGAATGCAAGACTAACTTGCAGTCACTGGGAGGACTGTATAATGGGAAAGGTTGGTGGTCCAGCAAACATTTGTTTCCTTTCCTGCAGAAACAATGTCTGCAGGCTCTTCTCCAAAGCACATACACCAACCAGAACAGACTTCGTTTCTCGTTTCCATAATCCTAAAACATATACCAGAGCCTTTGTAGATTTTTCAGTGGAAAATGCCATGTGGACATTTGGGACCAAAAGCCAATCAACTTTTCCTCTATTGCAGAAATTGATTAGCTATACAGACATTACTCTTGAAATCACCTTGACATAAGAACCAGAGAAGCATAACTGAACTGAAAATAGGTTTAAAATTCCTTTAAGATGATTTATAATGGAAGAGGATTTTGTGAGCTTGCCATATTTTGAGGCCTTTGTTTATTTTAAAAGATATATATATATATATGCATTTACAAGAAGTATGAGAGATTATCACAGAGAGAAATTATACGTTCTCATATAAGCATATACTCTTATAAAAGCAAGAAAGATCTTCAGATGTTGCTTCAGAAAGGAAATGAAGCTGCCAGGAAACTAGTCAGACTCACTCAGTATAAATACAAGAAACGCTTCAAGAAGTAAAAGAGCGGGTCAGTGTTGGTTAGGTGGAAATTTTCTTACAAAAGTCAGAGAAACTAAAAGCATATTTTTTTCCCCTAAAAAAAATTTCTTAAATTTTATAAGTGGAGGTTCACATTATCTGTTAATTTCCTTTTACTACTTTTAGGTGGGTATTGGCAATAAGTATGGGGCAAATGTGCCCAAATATTCATCATTTTTGCTTTCATCCTCTCACCCTGTGTGATTGTACTAATTTGTATAATATCCTAGGCTGTGTATTAGAAGAGGCAGAGAAAAATGCCAGGGCCTGTGTTTTCTGATGAGGACACTGTTTTAAAGCTCAGCAGCTTTGCTACCAACAAGGACTTTTCCTGTAATGGAGTGGAATGAATCAATACATTTGTTGTGGTCATTTGTCAAAATTTCACATCTAAATAATGATATTCCATAATATAATAAAGATAGCATGCTGATAGGAAACAAACATGGGGATTTATAATGTTTAGAAATTACATAAATAGTTTTGACGGGAACAAATGTTTTAAAACAACAAGGCTGATTGTATATCCTTGTATATATAAACACGTAGAAGGGAGAGCCTTGCAAAGCACTGCATAAAATAATAAAATTATTGATTAAATGAGAAAATTCAATGATGCCTAAAGAAATTCATTATCAAGGAGTCTTTCTGCTAACTTCGGATGTGTGCTTCATTTCATTACTACCAACTGAAAGAAAATAATGAAATAAAAAGCAAAATAATTAAGCTCTTTTCCTTTTATTTCAAGCTAGATGTGGCAGGGATTTGAGCCAGCAATGGACAATAAGTGAAGGGTAGAACTCAAACAATTTCCAATTACTCTGAAACCTCAAGCTCCCAAAACTGGGGTAAGAAGTTACTTTTAAAAAGTTGGGCTGTCTGAGCTCTGCAGGGTGAGTTCAAAGAAGTACCGATAAAGTTTCATCGTACAAGTGGCAGCTCCTCCCTGAAAGAACCACTTTTTGATTTGACCCTGCCCATCACTAGGGTGCTATGTGGGCAGAAGTTTATCACCTCCTAACAACCAGGAAGTCTTTCACCTTTTAGGCAAATACCTGAATTGAAGCGAGACTAAGTGCAATTTGATAAACAATAAAATTACAGAAAGTCTTGCATTTCTGGAGTTCAGAAGTCTGTAATGGGTTTTGCCAAACTCAAAACCAAGGTGTTGGCAGGGATGTGTTCCTTACTGGAGACTCCAGAAGGAGAATCTCTTTCCTTGCCTTGTCTGGCCACAGAGCTGGCCGGCATTCCTTGGCTTGTGGCCCCCATCTTCAAAGCCAGCAATGACTGGATGATCCTCCTTCCTGTGGGTCCCCTCTGAGACCAACTCTTCACCTCTCCTACATTTAAAGACCCTGGCAATTCCATCATTCCCCTTGGATAGTACAGTGTTATCTCCCTATTTTAAAGTCCTCTGTCAGGCTTAATTCCATTTGCAACTTTAATTCCCCTTTTGTCATCTAACGTAACATATTCACAGATTCCAGGAATCAGGTTGTAGACGTCTTAGTGGGAGGAGGCATTATTTTGCCCATAATAGATTTCACTTAATTCTTTTTACTTCACAAATTTGAAACTGATATATATAAAGGTTATGCAATTGATGTGTAGGTGATAAAATTTAAAATTTACTCCTAATACAACATCATACTGATTGTTTTCCAACTACGCTCTTGTATGCCTTGTGTATATATCATTTTGATATATATTCCCAACATAATAATGATTCTTTCAAAAGAAAATGGTTTTTAAATGAAATTTCTGTGCCTTTTGCATAAACATTTGAAACTTTCAAGCATTAAAATTGTATGTATTTATTTTTATACCTCTAAGAATATAAATATTAGCACTTATCAATTTGCCAAGTGGAATACATAAATGAATACAACAAAACAAGACCTGTCATGGTATAACAAAACAATTCCTGAGGTTGGAGTACATCAGATAGCAAAATGGAAGCCATGATTTGATCAGACACTGAAAAAATTTTGAATAAAAGTAAATAGCAATGTTTTAACCAAGGAATGTACATGCCAGTATTTTTTACTGTTTGTTTAGTATTCTCTCTCTTTTTTTTAATGTGAACTGGACTATCTCATCACCTTCCTCTCAAAATTAAAATACATTGAATGATAACTGCATTTAGTGTTTTGGTTAATATTTTAAATTGTATTAGTCACGCTAGGAAAGTTTATTGAGCAGTCTTTTTCTCTATCTTTTTAATAATCTGAAATTGATTTTAAGTCATTTGACTTAGTTTTATCTTTATAGAAATTCATATAAAAAAATAAATGTTTCAAGTCTTTACTCAATTCATCTGAATAAGACAAAACAAAACCAGAAGCCTCTAAGAAGGAACAAAGTTTGCTTTGCCCAAACGTTTGATACTAAAATATGTCAAGGACAAAATTTGAAAGCACTCTTCAATTAAGATAAAATGTCAATGGAGGTATTACAGTCATGAATATTTATGAGGTGAATGACAAAGCATCTGAATATATCTGAAATGTACTTACAAAATGTGTTTTGAAATGCAAAGATACTAAATTGTTTGGGGAAACTTTGACACACTTTCCCAGTCTTTGACAGAACCAGTCAACAGCAATAAATAAATGAAAATGTAGGGAATAGGAGGAATGTGACCAATAATGTTGATTAATAGATGCAAATTAATTAAAACATTCTTTCTATTTTTGCAAGTATACACATGTTGGTTCACCAAAAAGATTACATTAGGCTGTAAATAATTTACACTAATTTTTTTAAAAAACGACATAATTCTAAAGATATTCTTTGGCCTGAAGACACACATGCACGCACAAACGCATGCACAGTTTGATGACATCATGGTAACAACGACACTGCCCACACCCCAACAGCAGCAGCAAACGCTGACAACTGGGAAATCAGACAGCCTCACTCACCCAGACAACAGAAAGTGAAGTACCCTCAGAAATGACACCCACTGCCCGTCAAAATGTATCCCGTCTACTTATTCCTTATTGCAGTCCTCTCAGGCACGTCCTTCAAAACACTTAACTGAAGTATCTTTTTTAAAAAAAATAGACTTTAGTTTTCAGAGGGGTTTTAGGTTTCCAGCAAAGTTGCACAGAAAACACGGAGTTGCCATATACCTCCTGCCCTCACGTGTACACGTTGGCACAACATCGTCACCCAAACCCCACACTTCATATTAGGACTCACTGTTGGTGTTGTGCATTCTATGAGTCTCGACAAATGTGTAATGAAATGTGTTCAGCATTGTAGGTTCATACCAAATACTTTCACTGCCCTACAAATCCTGTGTGCTCGGTCTGTCCAGTCACCCCTTCCTCCCCTTAACCTTTCCACGTGCTTCATTCATGTGCTATCCATACATTTTCTGTGATGAGGTGTCCGTTGAGGTCTTTGCCATTGTTTAATTAGGTTGCTCATTTTCTCATGGTTGAGTTTAAGAATTCTTTCTATATTGTGGATAATAGTCCTTTATCAAGTATGTCTTTTCAGAATATTTTCTTCTACACTGTGGCTTGTCTTCACGTTATTTTTATAATGTCTTTTGCAGAGTAGAAGTTTTCGATTTTAATGAAGTCCAGATAATCAGTTTTTCTTGCATGGATCCTGCCTTTGGTGTTATGTCTAAAAAGTCATTGTGAAACTCTAAATAAGTCACCCAGATTTTCTCCTGTGTTATCTCCTAGAAACTTTATACTTTGTATTTTACATTTAGGTGTACCATCTCTTTTGAGTTAATTTTTTGAAGGATATAAGGTCTGTATCTAAATTCATTTTTTGCATGTGGATGCCCAATTAGTTGTTCTAGCATCATTTGTTGAAAGGACTACCTTTTCTCCTTTGAGAAGACTCTCTTTTCTCCTGAACCTTAGCTCCTTTGTCAAAGATCAGTTGGCTATATGCTCCTTTTTTTTTTTTTTTTTTTTTTTTGAGACAGGCTCTTGCTCTGCTGCCTGGGCTAGAGTACAGTGGTGTCATCGTAGCTCACTACAACTTCCAGCTCCTGGGCTCAAGTGATCCTCCTGCCTCAGCCTCCTAAGTAGCTGGAAGTACAGGCACCTGCCATCACGTCTGGCTAACTTTTCTATTTTGGTAGAGATGAGGTCTCGCTCTTTCTCAAACTGGTCTCGAACTCCTGAGCTCAAGGGAGCCTCTTGCCTCGGCCTCCCAGAGTGCTAGGATTTCAGGCATGAGCCATCACACCCGGCCTCCTGAGTTCTCTATTCTGTTCTATTCATTTATTTGTCTATTCTTTTGCCAATAACCACACTGTCTTGATAATAATGTAACTTGTTAATTTATATATTTCTTTATATTTTGGCTATTTCTCGAATTTTATCTGCTGCATCTTGTTTAACAATGGATCAATAAATAAATACTTTCAAAAAATAAATTGGGTTAAAGAGGAAAACAAAATATCAATTAGATTCATTCAGTCATTCATTTCATGTAGAAGCACGGTGGAACTGGAATGTGATGGGCAAATGAGACAATGGCAAGTGCTGGGGTTGGTGATCAGAAATTGCTAAATATTGAAGCACATGGAATATGGTCAAATGTGCATTCAGAGGCAAGTTTGTATTCATAAACATTTGCCACATTGAACAAACAAAAGCACATTCATTATTCTTTCAACCTAATTAGTTACAAGTAGGAAAAGAAAGCTGAACAAAACCGAAAGGCACAATGAACTAAGTATAGATAAAAGTGGGAATTAATGAGTTAGGAAAAATGTGAATTTATGAAAGAAAAGATAAATGGCAAATTAACAGAAATGTGACAGCTGAAGATATAACCTACCTCTCTGTTCCTGATACATGGAAAGCCAAAACTAAACAAGGAAAATATGAGTAATAAAATGATTATATCACTATATATTAAACTGTGTGGCATAAAGTCCATTTATTGAATAAATTATGTTTCATAATTTAATTTGTCAAATGCCAAATTTTTCTAAGGCAATTTATTGCTTTTGAGTATGCTCAATTTGCCAAATTTGCCAAAACCATTTTTAAGGAAAATTCACCTTAATGTATAGTGAATGAATTTGAATTAATATTTCTTATTAATTCAGTCTTTTTCATAACCAAGTCTTATTATCTGAACCACAGAATGTAAAAAAATAATTTCAGTGACCATTTTTGTAGAACTACTAGTAGCAGATGCACAGAACTTGTTGCTTGTAGAGATTAATTCTCTCAAAGAGTCTGGGTTGGAAAAGGCTGCATAGACTCATTCGCTTTTCTTGGGTATATTCTCTTCCATATCCTTGAAGAGTAAATGCTTAACCCTGCAGTATTCAAATCAATTCACATTAAAATCGTAGAACTCTTTCATCTTTGAAAATGTGGTATGAAATTATCTAGGATTATCATATGAACTATTACATTTTAGGAAGTGTGATTTATTTGAAACCTTTTATGTCCTTTAATCCACCAGCAGTACTTCCAGAAAATGTAAAGATTGTCAGATAAATACACGAAATGCATATTGAAGGATTTGGAAACAATTTAGTTGTAATAATAAAAACCAAAATAAGCCTAATGTATAACAAAAGCAGCTTGTAGAACATGTATCTACGCAGCGATTGACGCTGATGTATATAGATTGAGGTGGAAAATACATTCACAATCATGTCATCATCCCTGTAGGGTAGACGTGGCCATCTCTGCTTTCCACAGAAAACGCTTCGGGAAGCTTTTCAGAGTGGATGAGAAAGACTGCACATTTAATGTCACAAAGCAAAGTGGTAGAGTGAGAATTTGAATCCCAATCTCCACGAATCGGTCTCTGACTGCATCACTTTCTCTGCTATCAAACTAAGAGTAAGTCGAGCAGGTGATCAAGACTAGAATATAAGGTCATTTCGCATACACATAGCAGTTAGAGTCTGCATATAAATGCACAGGAAACGTCTTTAGAGGGCACTATCAAATATCCACAGGTTATCTCTGATGACTTTTTCTCCGTTTTCCTACACATCAGTCTAATTTGTCTATAACAAACATGTGAGTTTATATACATATATATTATTTCATAAAAAAGAGAAAACTGAAATACGTAAGGCCAAAAAGTTAGTCTTTGAATCAATGAGTAAAATATAATGAAAAATATTCTAAAATATAATGAAAAAGCAGAAAAGGAAATCAACAGAATTAGGTGTGAAAAATTGAATACGATGGACAGACAAAAGAGATTGAAGAATTATAGGGCAACACTATGTACAAATCCCTGCAGATAAACTGGAAAACTCTTCTTAGAATTTTAGAAAAATGTAGAATATCATTTGAAAATATAAATCATCAATATCAAATCAACAATTCAAGAGGAAGTTGGAAATGTGTATAAATCAATAAAAGAAAGAGTGAAAAAGCAAAGGAAAAAAAAAGAAAATGATATTCAAGACTCTGGGGTTATATAGATTTACTAATGAGTTTATTTGAGCTCAAACAATAAAATAAAATTAATCTTATGCCACAATCTTATGTGCACACACAGGATGGGAAGCCATTGTGTTATGAGACATTTGCAGAAATCTGATGAACAGTGGGAAAAGGCATAGCACGTTTCAGTGCATTCAACTCTGACAAATGTCCTTCTAACTCTTTTGTGGAAAACAAAATGTAGAAGAGATACAAGGGGACCCGTTCTGGTTGGAAAGGGAATTGTGGGTTGGAGAGAAGGCAGGATAACAGGCGGAACATCACCTCCTGTTCTTAGTTGCTTGGCAAAACCTCAGCCCTCGTTAAATCCACTTCATTGCCAATTCCACGCCTGCACCTGTACAGCCGTATACAGCCGGAGAAAACTCACAACCCAGCAGATTGGTCTCTTTAAAGACAGGATCATTATCCTCAAGGGGGCTTTCCTGAGTTTATTTACTTGTCTACATACCCAGAGCTCTCAGTCATCAAAATTGACTTCATGCTAGAATCAATCACCCGGGTAGTTTTAAAGGACACTGATGCTAGGGTCTCAGTCCCCAAAACTTCTTGTGGAATTTGTTTTGGGTGTGCCCTGGGCATCTAGATTTTTTAAATAGTCCTGATTGATTCCAGTGTGCAAATTTGAGAACAACTGGCTTAGAAATCACTTGGAGATCTTGGTAAAGTGCCAATTCTGGTTTGTTCGGTGTGGTGTGGTCTTTGTTTCTAACAAGCTCCCAGGTCATGCTGATGCAGCTGAAGTGTAGACCACTTTTTGAACAGCAGAGACCCAGAGAGTTATTTCCTACCTTCTCCTCTCTCCTTGGATGTCCCATAGTTCAACACCTTCCTCTCCCCATTCCTGCTGTCAGTGTATGACCTTGGTTCCGATTTTGCTGGGAAAATCCCAACCATCAGCAGAGAGATTTCACAAGCTTTTACCTCCAATCTACCCAGCCATCAGCTGTAATGCCCATGAATTCCACCCTTCCCCCTTGTGACTGCAAACCATCCATGCTCCTATCTAACGAGAGCACCCCACTTGCATACCACAGTGGGTCTCTCTCAAGAGCATTATCAGATAGTCACCTAGGACTAGATCACTCCATTCGGCAGAAGGCTGTGACTCTACTATCCTAACCAGAGAGAGATGGGGAGAGAGAGGGAGAGAGAAAGAGAGATGGAAGGAAAGAAGGGAGAGAGGGAGGGAGGAAGGAAGAAAGGAAGGGAGGGAGCGAGGGAGGAAGGAAGGAAGAAAGGAAGGAGGAAGGAAAGAAGGAAAGAAGGGAGAGAGGGAGGGAGAAAGGAAGAAAGGAAGGAAGGGAGAGAGGGAGGGAGGAAGGAAGGAAGGAAGAAAGGAAGGAATAAATCTCTTTCTTTTGCCTATTTGCTCTTTTAAAGCAGACTTCCTTCACACCTCTCCAGCAGACATGGTCTTTTTCTCCATCACCAATGATCTCCATGCTGCTACACACAATGCCAGTCTCAGCCCCAGCCGACTGGCCCTACAGCACCATTTAGTTGACATGGTCGTCATTGCTCTTCCCACCTTGGAAAGCTTTCCTGGTATGGACATCTCTGCTCCTGTTCTTTCCCTCTCTCCTTCCCTTTCTGTTTCTTCCTAGCCTCCTTTATTGATTTGTCCTCAACCCTTGCTGTGGTCCAGCCTTAGTCTTTGGATGTTTCCATTTTCTCATCTCTGTGTCCTCCTGCTCTTACCTGGCCTCATGACTGGAATCCCATCTCTCTGCTGATAATAAGAATTCTTTCTCCAGTTTGTATCTCTCGGCCGAACTCCACATTCATGATCCAGCTCTCCCTTAACAGGTCTACATGGATGCATAATACTCGTCTCAGCCTCACATGTCAAAACCTGAAGTCCTCAGGACTCCTACCCCAATGCCACGATCGAAAAATAAAACAAACAAAAAAATAAATAAGGAAGAGAGAAAAAGAGAACTCCCTGATTTGCTTGCAGTCTTTCCTATCCTAGCTAATATCAACTCCACTCAGATGAAGACTCAAGAATTATCTTTGAGCTCTTTCTTTCCTTCGTAACCTACAGGTAATGTTTTAGGAAATTCTATAGAGTCTGCCTTCCAAGTGTAAGCGGAATCTGGCCACTTCTCCCCACTTTCTCTGCCAACCCCACCAAGCCACCACCATTGCTCTCTTGGGGTTTGGCAGTCACGTTCCAACTGGATTCCTGATCCAAACTTTCCCATCTACACTCTGCTATTAACACAGCAAGCAGAGAGACACTGTTAGATGATAGGACAGGTAATCCCAGCCTCTGCTCCATTCATCCAGTAGTTCACCATTTTCCTGCCAATAAACATCAATGCCCTTACAAGGATCTGCAAGGCCCTAGAGGACTTCCTTCCCACAGCTTCTTATTACACTTCCCTTGTGCCCATTCTTCTCCAGCCACAGTAATCCGCTTGCTGATCCTTGAACATGCCAATCTCCTTTCCAAGGCACGGGCGATACCCGATTCTTCTCCCCAGCACCTCCGTCCCCAGACAACCGCAGGGGTGGCTTCTTTACCACCTTCAAGGTCGTCGGAAATGTGACTTTCTCAATGGCCCAGTCAAGCAGGCAGTAATACTCTTCCTCAAGTATATCTCAACGTTTGGAATTTATGGTGAAGAAAACTGAAATTGTTCCTGGAAATCTCAAGTACATTTTTAAAAAGTGGAGAGACACATTTAGGTAGATATTAAGACAAACGCTTTTAAAGTAGTGCTTCCCGAACTGAGCTAACTGCTTATCTGAAACACCGGGGGATCACATTAAAATGTAGATTCAGATTCGGTGGCTGTCTAAGGGGGAGGGAAGATTTGTAGGTCTGACAGGCTCCCAGGTGACGCTCATGATGTCGCTCGTCTGTGGGGCACAATTTGAGTAGAGAATCCTCAGAAATCTTTTTTTAACCTTTAGTAATGTAAAGAAATACTGAACAGTAAAAAGGAGAAAAAGAAATCATCTTATGTCTACCTACTCATAATTTGTCCATAGTGTCTTAGTTCAGGCTGCTGTATCACATTAGTACAGACTGGGTGATTTAAACATTAAATATTTATTTCTTACAGTTCTAGAGGCTGAGAAGCCCAAGATCCAGGTGCCGGCAGATCCGTGTCTGGTGAGAGCCCCCTTCGTGGTCTGCAGTTTGCAGATGGCTGTTTTCTCCGTGTATCCTCAGATGCTGGGGAGAAGAGAGAGGAAGCGAGGTATCTTGTGTCTCTTCTTATCGGGGAGCTAATCCCGTCACTAGGGCCCCACACTTGCGATTTAATCACCTCCCAAAGGCCCCACCTCCAAATACCAGCCCACTGGTATTTGGAGGTGGGGCCTTTGTATTTTAAGTGTCCATTTAGGTATAAATTTTAGAAGGATACAAACATGCATTCTGTAACAACTAGTAGCATTTTGGTATAATTGGGCTTTCTTCCTCTGCAGAAATTGCATTTCCCTTCAGTACATTGATTCATTTTTTTTTTTTAAAGTATCAAGTCTATACTATGCACCACACAGTGTACTGGATGCTGGGTATATAAAATAAGTGCAGACTTGGCCCCGTGGTCAGAGAGTGCACAGGAATCTGGATGAAGGAGAGGACAGACAGAGGGTAGCCGTTCAGTGTTCAGTGCTACGATGGAGACAGGCACAAAATTCCGAGTAAAGATGCAGATGCTGCTTAGGAAATACCACAACTAACGTTCCCTTCTGCACGTTGACAGTCAGAACTTTAACAATAGCTCACCGTCTACTCAAAGGCCTTCGCACATAATTTCTCTGTAACATTCAGAGACAATTTCCATCATTGATACTTCATCTCCGTAGTATGTAATTATGTGGCGAAGACAGATGAAGTGTCAGACATAAATGACACCTCAAGAGAAGTATCTCGGCAAGTTCAGTCTGAGTGAACAAATAGATCTTACGGTATTTTTTGTTTGGTTTCCATTATAGAAACAATTTCATTCTGCTGATAGACACAATTGCTTCCACTATGAAACCATCTCATTAAAATTGTATTATATTTTTGCATAAAATTGGATGTTTTGAAAATTGATAAAGGAGCTAATTCATTTCTGTGGTTCATAAAGACAGTCGTCCAACAGTGGTTTGCTGGAATCGTTGTAGGTTTGTTTTTAAGTATTCCTTCCTCAAAGGGAGAAAGTCTAGAAATAACATATTGTGGGCAGAGAGGAGGGAGTGGGGAGTGACCAGCCTCATCTGGAGAGAGTCTTGGCTTTCACTGGTCTTGAAGAATTAAAAACCTAAAAAAGCATCCTAAGTTTTTTATGCTATTGGAGGCAGGCAAAGGAATTTAGTATTAGAAGGTGCTGAGTTTGAAAGAAGTTGGGATGGTTCCTGCAAGCCAAGGTAAGGAAAATGGCAGAGGAAGGAATGAATGACACCTGAGGAAGAATCAGGCCAGGTTTTGATAGACTCTGCTCCCCACAGGAGGACTGCAGCTGGGAGGGCAGGACACAGCTGCCCAATGGCAACCAAAATACAGAAGGTGGAAAACTTTTTAAAGAGATTATGCAAATTAATCTCTGACATTTACATACGACAATGCATGGACTCCTCTAGCAATATAGAAACAAGTCTGAGTTTGTTTTCTTCTTCACAGAAAGAGCCAGTTAGAGACAAACATCATTAGACGGTGCCTCAAGGTGCTCACACTCATCTGTGAGCTGGTTCAGAAACTGAGGGTGTTTGGGTGCTTGTGGCAGAAAGGTCAAAAGTCAGGGAACTGAGGGTGGCTCTGGAAAGTAGGGGGGTCTCAACCTTTTATTTTATAAAAATGTTTCGTTTAAATATATATTACAGTTTTATATATATCATATATATGTATATTTTAATGAAATTGTCCTACTTGGATTATAATGAAAACCAGTGGTCCCTTGCACCCCTCTTCCCCATCTCTGGAACTCGAGAGGTTTGTACTTTCAGCTATTTTAGCTGTTTCTTGAGATATTTACTTCTTTTTTAAAATAGCAAGCTTATGTTACTTTTTTAAAATTTAGATATTGTCCACCTATTATTTATTGATTGACCTCTCTTACCACTTCCACTCATGCACTTTTCTTCTACCCCATCTTTATATAATGATCACAATTTTTGGCTAAATTAGCTCTGCTTTGTTTGTATTAGTAAGTCTGTATTCCTATCACTCATGGTTCAACCATATAACGAATAATGATTGCTTTCTCTTCTTGTACAGCACTTTGGTTTTCCCTGGAGTTAGCAATTGCCTTTTGTTTGCTTGTCTAATTTTTATGTAGCTTTTATTGAGTTATCTTCATTTCTCCCAGAGAAGTATACATCTGCTCTCGAAATATTCAAACACATCTGCATCTTCCTGAACCACTGGGCTCGTTACCTCCAGACATGCTACATGGTTTCTATAGTGGGATTTCTCTTCAGCAGCACTCTTGGAATTTCTTTGACTTCGCGCTTCTGTACCTTATTCCTCACATTTTTTCTCTTTTCGTAAAGCACACTCTCTAGTACTTTGCTCAGAAAAGAAGACACATTTTGGAGACTTTCAATATCTGAACATATTTGTATTGTATTCTCACATTTGGTTGGTAATTTTCCTTGACGTTGTATTCTAGGTAGAGAAAGATTTTTACATGGTGTTTTGAAGGAATGGCTCTGTTAGCTTCCAGCTCCTACCATTTCTGTTGCAAAATTCCATATCAACATGATTATTGATTATTTTTTGTCAAGGTGGAGGTCTTTGACCTTGAAAACTGTGACTTAGGTCAAGTTCTTTACACACAGTCATTAATTACTCAGTCATTTCCCCTTTTGTCCACCAACTGCTGATAGCCAGAATTCTTCTCAAGAAATTGGCCAAGCCTGAGAGTGGTAGTCAGCTAGTGAAATATCAAGGTCTCTACCGAGTTATTCTACCGTAAAGGTCACTATGAGAAAGTAAGAGCTATCAATGACATTTTAGTGCGTCACTCTCAAAACGGAATGGATAGTCCCAGAAAGACCAAATAGTTGGCATAGGTTTTAACATGATGTATAGACCAAAGCAAACAAAAAAGAGATAAAAAAGGAACTCAGAGGAAAGGGGAAAATATCCTTAAAGGAACATGTCTCTGCTATTTCTTCCTTTGTCTTCTAAAGTTGGATACCTACTCCATTCATTTTGAGCCTTTCATCTTTACAAACAAATACGAATATCAAATGTTATGATACAAAACAGTAAACAATGAAATGTTTATGGACAAAGGTGAGGAATAGCTACTAAAAAAAAATCAGCATGAAGATAAGACATATTAGACTAAGAAATGAGCCTCTCTCTGAAATCTCGCCCAGTATCAAACTTTACTCATAATTCCACACAGGCAAAGCAAAGTCAGAGACCAACTATGTTCCTCCTCGAATCCTTTCTTGTTTCAGTAGGATATTTTGTGAGTTTAAATTATGAGGTCTCTAAGTGATGCTTGTGGGAGCTTCCTTCATGCAGAAAGGGGCTACTTCTCTCATGGGACCTTTCCTTTTAGACCCAGATAGATGCATATCTTATGTAATATTTTTCAGGGATCCATGTCTCTATAAGAAATGCCAACCAGGTCAGTTACAATGCTAAAACTGGATCATAAATACAGATTCTCTCACTAGGAGATACCATTAAAGTGTTTGCCAGGCGGTCTGACATTTGCACGCTTACGGGTGAATTGTCCACGTCACCTTTCTTTTCCTGAACTGCTGCTCACCCTTTGTTTTCTAAGGGTGTTAAAATTTTGGCATTAAAGTTTTTTCTAAACTCCTTTTGTTTTTTTAAAAAATTCAAACGTCAAAAAATACAAAGTATGAGCAGAGATTTTGAATGTTTACATAAGCTTAGGAAGTTAGATGAGCTCATGTCAAGATTTTAAGACAAGCACACATACAGAAAAGCAATAATAGAGGTTTTCTGTGGATTGCTTAGCAAGAAACAGGCACCTAATACAGAAATGATTTCAAAAAATGATAGGCAGTTCTGGACACATCGTATTGTTTTGTTTATCATTACTGTTGAATGTCTGGAAGTATGATTCCTATTGTCTCTCAAATTTCTTCATCTACACATAGATAGTAGGATAATTTCTGACCCTGGGTAAGCTTTTTCACTTTAATGGCTGTGGTAATTTTTTTTTTCAGCTATAACCCTATACTTAGCAAACATATTCCCCAAACGGCCCACACATGATTTCAGGTTGTTATACCTACAGAGAGTCCTTATTTGGCTAAACCAGATGAAACCCACTGTAACAGCTGCATGTGCTGGAAAATACTATTCTCGACAAACAGTAACTCTTCCTGCAGTCAGACTGAGTATGGGGCCAATGAATCACAAGACTTCTGACCCAGGAAAAGTTGTATAAATCAATGGTGCTCTCTAAATAATATATGAGGCTGGGTACTCAATCTGTTTCACATTGAGTTTGGGAGGGAGTGGGTTTGGGTTAGGCAGAGAAGAGATTAATGAGACTGTGTATATTTCCTGCTCTGTGGGTAAATAGCTCAATATTTACTGGGGAGGTCATTGATGGAAAGCAGTGGACCCTGCCTTTAACTGTTAGATATTTTGAGACCATGCTCAATAGAAATTAATTAAGTGCTCCAATGTCTATGATTAAATAAGTCTTTGGGAGAAACTAGAAAAGTCACTGAAAAGGAAATGGAAGAAAAAAGAAGTGAATTCTAAGCCAGGAGAGGCAGAAACAAAGATAGGCTCTGTTGCAACCAAGGTTTGTGCTTGGTGTGGCAAAAACACCTCTGCGTCCTTTAGATGGTCCTCACTTTCTTGGATCCTTCAGTCAGTGTTTTTCAGGGCTTGTTCTGGTAGAGAATGATACCTGAGTCCTTAAATAGGAGAGTGGTTAGTCAAGGGACAGTCCAGTGAGCTGGTGAGACGAGGGTCTTGGAATGGGAAGAGGGAGAAGAACTGACTGGAGCGAATGATGGGATTGTGGGAAAATGACGGTGAGCAACGGCAAAGCCAGCCCTGTCTGCACTGGGATACCAGGCGTGTGGGAGAATCAGAGACATTTTCAAAAGCTATCACCCCATAACATGATGACTGTCTAGAGATTTCAGCACATGTGAATTCACCTAGAAGGCCCCTGAATCAGTTACAGGTGCAAGTCAAACTTCATGAAGAAAGTGGCATCTATCAGGGACCAGAAATTTGGAAAGGAGACGAGTTGTGGAAGAAAAAAAAAAAAGAGTTTCCATCTTGGGGAAGATGACATTTCGTTGAGGTTTGAAATAGGAATTGGCATTACACACATGATAATTCAGAGAGGAGAATAGGGAGGAAGGGGATGAAGATTGGATAGGAGATGTCCAGACAAAGGGAAGAACATGTTCAAAGGTCTTTGGATAAAGACCAGCTTTAACTGAATATGACACTTGGGATCTACATGACCTAGACCCCTCCAGAGTCTCGGCATCATTTCACATCTCCCACTGCAACAGACTGAATGTGTGTGTCTCCCCAAAATTCCTATGTTGCAATCCTAACCCCCCCCAAATTCCTATGTTGCAAGGGATGATACTGGGACATAGGGACTTTGGGAGGTGATTAGGTCATGAGGTTGGAGCCTTCATGTAATGGGATTAGTGTCCTCATAAAAGGGACTTCAGAGATCTCCCTTGACCCTTCTGCCTTGTGGGGACACAGCAAGAAGGCACCATCTGTGATCCATGAAGTGGGCCCTCACCATACATCAAATATGTCAGCACCTTGATCTTGGACTTCCAGCCTCCAGACTGTGAGCAATGAATGTCTGTTGCTTAGAAGTCACACAGTCTGTGGTGGTTTGTTATAGCAGCCTGAACTTACCCAGTACCTTCCCACGTGGGCATTCTATAGCCACTCTTGACTTTGATACAGATCAAATAGTAAAAGCTTAACAGCTGGTTGGATATGGGTGATGGGGTAGAGAATTCAGCGGAATTCTCAAATGGTAATGGAAGGTTGTAAATCGCTCCAACCATTTTGAAGGGCAATTTACCTTATGCTCTGCTAAGTGCTTCACAAGTAGTTTTTGAAGGTATCATCATCTCTATCTTACAGAAGATAGAATGGCAGCTCAGAGAGGTAAGGTGATCAACTTAAAGTCACATATCAGAGTTTGCTTTTGAATTCATGTTTTCCCTGTTTCAAAGCCTTTGTTCTATCTGTTGCACCTCACTCCCACCAAAGCCAAGACACAAACATAAATTATACGATGTTATGGTGCTCAGGCTTTGCTTATATAAAAATGGGACCTTTTTGTCATGCAAGGACTAGACACAGAATTCATTCTTGTGATAGAAATGGCTATTTTTTATTAACATTTTTGAATATATCTCAGAAATGATATAGTTATGGAAAAATGAATCTGGCTATGGTATTTTGATTCCTTAAAAATAATGGTTTATGTTATTAAAATGTGTTTGTGCTTTTGCTGGGTCAGTACACTAGCAATCTGTGGGGAAGTTTAGACCAACACTGGGCTTAGTATATGTTCCAAGTGGTTTTATTTTCTACCCACTTTTAAATCCATATTGGAGAAGAAAACCATAAATTCCAGAAAATGAATCTAAATTGTTTAGTCCCCCCAGTATGAAGCCCATCCTAAATGTAGTCTTACTTTTGTATGATTTATGCCCTCATCTATATAAATTAGTGAGACCAAATTGAAATATACACAAGAAATGATAGAAAGGAAGCACCTGATGACAAAACATTTGGAAAACACAGGAAGAGAATGAATTTAGCAAAAGGTTGGCAGTTTATGTAATTAGAATCTGTTTAGATAGTGAAAGCGAAATGCCAAATTAAAAATAATTAGCACAATTTATGTGAACCGGAGCAACAAAGTAACCACACCACACATCACATACTGCTCAGATTAAATATGTTGTGCTGGTAGATTGGGAAGAGGCCTGAAAAATACAACAAAGTACGAAGTTGACAGTAATGCTAGCTGCAAACCAGAGAGCATCAACTATAAAGATTTTTATTTTGATAGAGGAAAGTCCAGTAGAAAAGCATTATTAGAGTCAATTTTTATACCACAATATTTGAAATTCTGCTTTAAAACTAAGGACATTATTATTCAAAATTGTTTTCAAAATATTCATTTATTTTATTGAACAAATATATTTGTCTACTTCAAGAAACTGGAAAATAATTTATTTACCTAGGGAATCAATAGTAAGGCAAAACAAAGACAGTATTGAATTCACACACAATAAAAAAACCAATGAAGCAATTATAAAACATCATCTTCATATTAGTTATCTTTATACTTTATAGATGGTACAATCAATATCAGTATTATAGCAGTATCATAACTACATTTGATAAACTAAAAGTAGAACTGTATATTAGCTATCATTTTAACATCCAGACTTACTGGAAAATCTACCTGAGAGATGTTCACCCTCAGCCTAATGATATATTTATGTGGATTCAAAATTCTTATGAGCATTAATAGAAACTTTGATCCTTTAATAAATGCAAAAGTAGGATGTTAGGATGAGCTATTGGATGATATATTCAATTCATTCTTAAAATATATAATACTGCTTGCTGTGACTCTTCCAACTGGAGAAATTGGTTGCAATTAATATAATGAAATATTCCAAACAGTGATACATGCATTACAAATGGGAAGTGATATGTAATTTGTAATTCCTATATCATTTTTATGCTGATACATTTCTTTCCAATTATAATAAACTTTTGAGCTAATAGGAGTATGTTTTGTCATATGGACTATATTCTGGGAGAATTATTTTTTTATGACAGCTAATTTGAAAACAGTTTGACTGGACTTAAAAAATAGTATTAGTATGTATTTTGGAAAAAGAACTTTGGAAACCTGCTTGGTAATGTTTATAAGCTGAATATAGGCATGCATGCTCGCTGACCCAGCATGTTCATTCCAGGGTAAATATGCAACATAAATGTGTACATGTGTTCACTGAAGACATGTACATGAATGGTTACAGTGCCGTTGTGGAGTATTTTAAAACTACGAACTTTTGAAATTGCAATTAAGGCTTTGGCTGTCTGACCTGCTTCAGTATGAAGGAAGATGATCTGAAAATTGATACAGGCAATTCATGGCATAATTATTACTTAATTATTACTTGTGATTTAAAACAAGTTAGTTCATATCCTGAATAATATGATAGTTAATACCAGCCAGCTAGAATTTACTGACTGCTGTGTGCAAAAGCAAATTGATTGCTTCTGTAAATATTGCTCTCAGCACTTGTGTATTAACTCCTCTAATCCTGAAAACAACTTTATGAAATATTATTATGCTCTTTTTAAAGACCGGCAACATGAAGTGTAAAAAGATGAGTTATTCAAAGTCAAATAAATAGTAAGTGATACGTGCTATGAAGAGAATACACAAGGGAAATGTTACGAAGACCAACGGGTGGCTGGCTTCATTTTGTAGGGTCAGGGCTGGCTTTTTTGGAGTGGATATGCAAACTGACATCTAGAAGATGAGAAGGACTCAGGCATGTGAAGATACTAGCAAAGCTTATTCCAGGCAACAGCTCCTGAAGAAAGCTGTAGGCAGGGATTATTAATAGCTTAGAGTGTTTGAGAAACTAAAAAATCAGCCCGTGTGGCTGAAACACTGTGACTGAGGGGTGACAGAGAGGACATGAGCTTGGAGAAGAACTTGACCCCTGGTCACGTAAGGCCTCCTGGGCTGGGGTCAGAGTTTCACTGCCATCTTACAGTGCATTTGGAAGCACTGGAGGGGTTTGATCAAAGGAGTGGTATTTTATAACTGAAAGTGGTAGCTGGAGAGCACTTGAGAAGCTCTCCTGCAGGAACAGAGACGAAAAATGACGGCCGCGTGGAATGAGATGTCACTCGTGGAAATGAAGAAAATCAGACAGATGCAGAATATAATTCAAAAGCGGAGCTGACAAGTTATTAATACAGTCTATGAGTGGATGTGGGAAGAGAGAAAGACGGGAATCAAATGTGTACACATGGACTCACTCGCTGTTCACAGAGATGGAGGAAAGGAAGAAGACAGTTGGAATTTGTCTGGGATGTAGAAACAATAGCTTCGTTTCGGATTTGTTAATTTTGAGTGGTGTTGTAGGCATTCAAGTGTAGATCTCAATTAGGCAGTTGGCTTTAGGATTTAGGATTTTAGGGGAGAGGTCAGAGCTGGAGATGGGAATTTGAAGGTCATCATGATATGAATGGCATACTAGACCACAGGTGTAGGTAACATCATCTGCAGAGATGAAGAGCAGGAGGAACAATGAGGATCAGAAATGAGCCCTGGGAGAGCCCAACATTTGGAAGTTGAACAGAGGAGGAGATGGCCAAGAAGATGGTAAACATTGATTAATTATGTGCTGTCATTGCAGATGAGAAAATGTTCGCAACAGAAATAATTTAATAAAGCAGTATTAAAACGTAACAATAACAGCCAAAGAATTTAAAATCCTTTTTAAAAAATTCCCAAGGTTTAACATAATAGCAATCAAAATTATAAAATTAAAATCTACACAAGTCTATATTTTGTATCCTTGTTTATGTGTGTGTTTGTGTATGAGTGCATGTCAAAGAATCTCAGCTATGTGAAATACGTGTGGCAAAAAACAAAAACAAAAAACTTTGTCCTGCTTCGTGAGCAGTTTAATTATCCTCCTGACAGTTGGTCCAAAGAGAGATCTAAGTTAAGAAATGTGTTTCTTCATTTTCTTGAGCCAAGAACATGAGATCAAGTTCAAGGTCTTTTTCAAGTATCCCTATGACAGTCTCTACACCTCTCAAGCTCATCTTTCTTTGGTTGAAACCCAAGGTGGATGCCTGATAAATGATGGCACCTGATTACCTGACTCGTGATGCTATGTTAATTTAGGTTTCCCAGGTGACCATCTCAAATGAATGCCAGATGGCAGCTCAACCAGCTGTCAGACAACACAGAGAGGTCACAGCAGCATCTGCCTGGCACGTATGCAAGTGCTGAAGCACAATCAAGATCATCTAAGTTTCCCACTAAAACACCACCTTGGAATAAGAACATTCTTTGTTTCCAAAAGCTGTATTTATGAGTGTCAGTTCATTTGTGTACAAGCAGAGTTCTTTGGGTGGGCACTTAAGCTACAGATTTACCAGTTCATATATTTTCTTCATATGTATTCAAAATGAATATGTCTATTCTCCCCGGCCAATAAATAGGACCAAAGTAATTTCTGGGGAAAAGGTAGGAGAACACCATGTCTTCTGTCTACAGGGCAATCTCCTGCTCGCTGGCTCTGAGTGCACCCACCTGCCTGGCCTACCTGTAGTCAGGATGGTATTTCACCATGGCTAACTGTCGCACTGATACTTCTGTTCCTCTGGACTCCAGAAAGGGAACTTGCTGGAGACACAGTGGCTATACTGGGCCCAGGACTTACCCAATAGGAGGCCTCTTTATCCTTAATCTTGATACTTAGATGCTCGCACTATCTTGCTTCTATACTGAAAGCAAGGGCAGAGCCCCAATTCTGATCCCAAAATCTCCAGGGTTGCATCGATCAGAAAACAACCCACCCTACCACTGTGTAGTGCTTAGGGCATTGTCCCTAAGTCTCTTTTCCTAATAGCAGGTTTTGTCACCCATGCATCATCCCTTTCAAAAAATCTAGAGTTTGAACATTGCCCTATACTTTTAATTTTGTAAAGTAACAAGTTGGGATAATAGTTGATATTTCAAAAATCCTGAAAATCAAAAAGGAAACTAAAAGTTACCTACAATGGCATGACTAGAGATAGTTATTTGTTAACGTCTCTTAAGTTTGTGAGTATTTCTCCTTCTCCTTGTCCTCTTCTCTTCCTTCTACTTCTTCTCTCCCTCCTCCTTCTTCTCTTTCTCCTCCTCCTTCCTTGTCTCCTTCCCTCCTTCCTTTCTTCCTCCTTTCCTCCCTCCTTTATTCTTTCCTTCCTTCCCTCCCTCTTTCCCTCCTTCCTTTCTTTCCTTCTTTCCTTCCTTCCTTCCCTCCTTCCCTTTTTCTTTCCTTCTTTCCATCTTTCCCTTCTTCCTTTATTCCTTCCTTCCCTCCTTCCTTTCTTTCCTTTTTCTCCTCCTCCTCTTACCATACCTTCTTCTCCTGCTTCTCTCTCTGTCTCTCTCTCCATATGTGCTGGTGGGTACACATAAGGAGGTATAAAGAGGGGTATACATAGGTCTTCTTTATATGTATATATATTTGCATATATGCCTATCTTTCATATTTTAATTAATATTATATAGATAGTGTTATAGACTGTATTTGTCAATATTATATTTTTGAGCCTTTACCCATGAACTCAAATGGGCTGAAAACATGATTTTTAACAGCTGCATCATACTTCATTTTCTGCAGGGTCCATGATTTACTTACCTCTTCGTCTACATGGGGTACTTTGATCCTTTTCATTTTCCAAAATTACAACAATATTGTGTTGACGATGCATCTATGGCATGATGAAGACCTTGCCTGCCGGTTAGCCAGAGCCCCTGATGTGTGAAAAAAAATAACTCTTAGTTCCACATGGCAAGAACAATAGTTGGATTTAATATCAGCTACTAAGAAAAATAAATAATCTAATAACCACTTGTCTACATGAATAAAGATATTTATAAAAGAAACCCATAAAATATTAATATTGTCATTGTCATCATGATGAAGATTGAATTAAGACTGACTTGCCCTCAAATCAGATAGGTTATGTAGTCTAACTTCCGTCCAGGTATGTGTTTTCAACAGGTCTGCATGACCAGTTTTACATCAGCGCTCACCTGAAAAATGTTTGAGGAGTTCTCATCCTTTCATCCCACTCTATATGGTGATAATTAGAAGACTTGTCTGCGGTCGAGAGAAAGATTTGGTGGGTGGAAAACTTGTGAGGATGTTCAGAAGTTGGAGAGATGAGAAATTCAGATTCCGTGACCTGTTAGGTCTGTTGTTTCGAATTTTTGTTGTTTCAATATTTCTGAGTCACTCGCAATTTGAATGATCCTTTTGGATGTTCCCCCAAATTTGTTAAGTGAGCTCACTCTTTATTTATCATTATCTACCAACCCAAATGGTTTGGAATATACTGTTTGCATTTATTTATGTTTTCACTTTTGTGTCCTTTTTCTTTATAGATACAAAATGTCATTAATCCATATGATAGCTCCTTTTTTTCCTGTATCATCTAGAAAAGAAATACAGTCCATTGCAGGATGTCCAAAGATGCGTTTGGCAGTTAAACCGCCTTATGTCCCAGAATGGTGTCCTCAGCATAACTGGGAAAAGGACTTCCAGGCACCTCAAGAAACTTGAGACTCTCAGAGCAAGGTGGTATAAACAGCCCCAATAAAAGACAATTCTGCTCATTCCTTTGATGGCTGTCTCAGCTGACAACCAAAAGGTTACGTGGCAATTCTCGAATGACGACAAAGCACAACATAAAAACATAAAGAATAAATCGAGGCAGATCCCATCAGAAAACCCTGAGGACTTTGGTGCTCGTGAGTGCGCCTATTGAGTAGTTTGGGCTGTTAATTTAGGTCGACATGTGTTGATAGCTAAGCCAAAGGAAGATTCATGGGTCCCATATTTTCTTTTGCTGATAAGAGAAAGCATACAGATTTAATCATAGGGATGAAGCTCTTCCTTCCCCCGAACTCCTGCTGCTCCTGGAACTAAAATTCAAGGAATGTTCTATTGCGTGGGCTTTTGTGAGTGACAGTACATGCTATATACAATCATTCATTTGCAAAATTACAAAACCACTACCCAATCAGACATCTGTCTAATATATTCTCTAGAGGAGACAAGGATATAACATCAAATCGCCTCTCAATTAACGCATTCTTGAAGGTCGCTCTGATAAACTCTGCAGACTCCACAAGGACTGCATACAGCTTTTTCTTAACCATCAACAATCAGAAGTAAAGCACTTTGCCTTTTTCAGAATCTCCAGATATTTCTCACATTTCCTTTGCAAAAGCAGACCTTGATCTTGTTGCTGTTTTCAGAGCTGTCTGCATCTGCTATTTGGGGAAGCAGTTTGCCAGGGAGGAAGGAGAATGACAGAGTAGATTTTGAGGGCCTCTTTCTGTGTTTCTATCCCCTGCTGCGAGACTCCATGCAAAGAGTTAGATGGGTGACTCATTCCTGACAGGTGCGTATGATTGCAGAAGGGTTCCTTGCCTTCCTCGGAGGCCTTCCTTATGCAACTTGATATTCTCTGTCAGTGCCAGAGGATTAATGACATTCACCCAAAAGCTTCCCCTGTCTCTGAACGCAGAACATAATTAGGACGTTCTCATTATCATCATCATCACCAGATGAAAGAGTTTCTGGTACCATCAGCAGCACGGCAATACATTCTTGCCCTTTTCTGAAAATCAGAATGGAAAAGATTCATACCTTACACTCCATTTCGGCATGGCCACCGGAGCCCACCTGGCATTAACCTCAAGAGCAATGGTAGAAATGTCCTTATGTAAAGCATATCTTTCTTGCCCTAATAGACCAGGCTCTGTAAACATCAGCAAACTGCCTTGTGGGAAGAAGTGATTTAAAGACAGGCTAAATTGCTACAAATCAACACCCCTAAATGTGGCAATAGGAAATCATTTTACAACAGCCGAAAGCACAAAATAGAATATATAAAATGTGGAGCTGGGCATCACCAATTGGAAATAAAAATTGGGACCTGCGCCCCTCCAGAAAGTGAGACAATAAACTACTATATAACGACTCGGAGAAAAAGAGGGGGAAGCTACAATTTACAATTTACAACAATAATGAGCCTTTCTTCTGAACTGGAGCAGGAAAAATAATCTTTGCAATGTGGGAAGAAAGAACAGAGACAAGCCAGTATTACAAAACGGTCTGTTCTTACCTGGCAAGGCAAACTGATGGCGTTCCGATTCTGGTAAACTGATTGCATTCAGCATACACTGTGTTTTGCCATGTTAGTAGAATTATTGCATGTGAATTTTCCATTTCATTCATTCTTTAAAAAAATGTGATCTTAAATTTTAAACAAAGAGGCGAGTTTAGCCAAGCGGGATGTGCAGCCTGTCCAGGATAAGTTCTCCCTTCGAGTAGGACTCCTCTATGCTGCTCGACAGGGATGTTTCAGACTCAGGGCCTTTCGTGAGTGACTCTCCGTGGGGGATGTGGCCAGTGCATGCTGCACCTCCAAGTTGGAACTGTCAGCTCTGGCCCTGCCGACAATCTAGAGCTGGGTTTTATAAAGTGTTCAGTCATTTGCATTTTATTTTACATTTCTTTTGGAAGAGCGTTTTCCTCAATAATCCACTCTCATCCACATCTGGCCAGCAGTTTTCATCCATGTGGCACAAATGCATTATGAATCTGATGGCTGCCGGCCATGTGCACTTGCAGCATGCTTGTCTAGGTGGCCACAGCCAGTCCCTACGTCTCTCTGCTTTTCTCACAGTGCCCCCTTCACACCCACTCCCCCCCCCACTGTCCACGCAGCAACCAGAATGGTCCTGCAGAATTGCAAGTCGGGCTGTCGGACTGAACTGCCACCAGCCGGCGCTCAGAGCTCCACCCCAATGTAGTAAAACCCATCCTCTCTCCATGACACGTCCCTGCATGAAGCGGCCCACTCTACCTCCCTGAGTGTCTCTCCTACAACTCTCCTCCTGTCCACTGTGCTCTGAACACACTGGACCTTTCTGGAACCGCACAAGCCCTTTATCTTAAAGGCACCTTGCCAGTTCCTGGTCATCCTGCCGAAAATATATACTCCCCGCATTTCTCTTTCATCACAGATTTCTTCCCACCATTCGGTCCTCAGCTCAACTGTCACAGCCATCAGCTAAAGTGGCCACACCTGCCCCCGGTTACCCTCTAGCCGGTTAGTCTCTCATTCTCTTCACAGCAGCTGATCTTACCCAATGGTACCCTCTATCCCATCACCCACATTCACTTTCTCATCCTTCCTTGTCTCAACCAGTATCATTTCTTCTTGCGTTTTATGTATTGCCTGTCCCACACCTATCTAAATATCAGCTCCAGCAGATAAAACACCCTGTGGCTTTTGTTCATCATTCTTTCTCCAGCACCTAACACCGCCTAGCAACCCGCAGGCAATCTTGAAGCGTTCACTGCATTGACGTACCCGTCCGTTCCTTGGTGGCTTCATGAAGCAGGGCAGTGGGAAGGCAGCAAGGCCACGCTGTCCTCAGGCTGCTCCGGTGTCACCTGCCCCTTCCTGACGCTGCCTCCTTGGTGATGTCAGAGCTACCCCAGAGCTGCCCCTGTGGCCGGCAGCCCACTTTCCAGACCCTTCCTGCTGGCCCAGCTGATCTGCCTGCAGTTCCCGTTGGCCATCCTCAGCTGAAACCAACATTTCCTCACTCGGCGACCCAGAACCTGTGAGTGGTGGTTTATTTGCGTGTTCTTTCCCCGTTCTCTGTGAAGCAGTTATTAATACTACGACCACCTCAGTGAGGTAGCGACAGGAAAACAGGTACCCTCCGCGTGGACATGTCAAATACAGCACTGCCCAAGTGTGGCTCTGAGGAAGTAGTTCGAGCACAGCTGGGAGGACGTCTCCGCTTGCTTTTCGGCGTTGCCAGGAGGACGCTGTCCTGGGTGGTGGTAGGTACACGGCGGTGGATACGTGTGAGTGAGTGTGTGTATGCGAGCCTGTGAGCATGTGTGTGACTCTGTGTGCATGAGTGTGTGAATGAACGTGTGTCTGACTGTGTGTGTGAATGAACGTGTATGTGAGTGTGTGTACCACTGTGTGGCGGGCTGTTCACTGTTGATGGGGAAGAGGCTGAGGCCACATGGAACAAGCCAGGTTAACTTAACATTTATCCTTTCTCACCATGCAAATCTTTCCCTGCTTCATGTGGAAGCCAGAAGAACACTTTATGACTGATTGGAGATGCCTCCCACGTGAACAATTCTTCCCCCAAGAAAACGGGTACAGTCCTGCGTTGCTTAACCATGAGCACGTGTTCTGAGAAATACGTCAGTAGGCGATCTCGTCTTTGTGTACACGTGTGAGCACACTCTAGGATGTTTGCGCAGAGACGTTGCCTGCTGTGTTTAGTGCAGTTAGCACACTGAACAGCTGTGCAGGCCTGGCGCGGCCAGATATGTGTATGTGCACATATCTGAACATAGGAAAGGTAATGTGTGGCGCTGGGACATCACCAGGCGATGGGAATTTTCCAGCTCCATTATGATCTTACGGGACCACCATGTCATATGCAGTCCATCATTGGCTGAAATGGCGTTGTGTGGCTCATGACTGTAATCTTGATTCTCAGTCACAGCAATACATCAACAACAATGATAACGGTGCATATAGCGCTTGCTTTTGCTAAGAGCTCTTCTAGGAAGGTGACTTGTGTTAATTTACTTAATTCTCATAGCACCCTATGGCTTAAGTGTTTTTCTGATCATTAGTGTATTAGATGGGACAATTGAAGAGCTGAAAAGTAAATTCCCGGCGTTGTTCGTTGACTTCTCAGAGGTGCATGGAAACGTGCCTTGCACGACTGATTTCACAGTAGGCACTGTGGGAGGAGCCTTTGTCTTCTCGCAGTTAGAGAAAACGAGCCAGGGCACTCGACGTGCGGTTCATAGGCACAAATGGCCCTTGACCTGGCTGACAGAAGGACAACTTTGCCCTTCATTAGGATACATCTCTCAGCCTCTGTGATACTCAATTTTCTGCTATAAAATGACATTAGCCCATTTAATATTGGGGAAATTAATTGAGTAAATATAATATGTGAACAGATATTTCCAACTGTAGGCACTATGAGACATTTACATGAGATATTTAAAGCCTGTCATCAGTGGACAATTGTCTGGGCTCTTTAGGGCATTTGGATACAAGCTACCATTGTATTCATTTGGACATACTTCCGTGAGAGGAAAATGACAATGGACAACTTCGGGCCATTGTGACGACTTCGGTGGAGAAGCTACCTGACGTGTTATTTTAGATTATACAAATTACTCCACATTTTATCACAGGTTGTTCCAGAATCCTCTGAGCAGCATCTCTAAAGATACAGTCACACCACAACACATGATGGAAACGTACATCTTCAGTCTAGTCCTTTAGACCATGATGCTATCTGTGTAAACTTCCTGGGCATACACTGTCCAACACAGTGTCTGCGTAGACAATACCCATTTTAGCCACTTCAGGAAAACTCCTCTTAGAATCCTTTCAGGCCCCACCCCCTGCTCCATCCTGAGCCTCCTCCCCCACTTGGCTCGTTCCTGTTCCTGGGACCCATCCCTCCTCCTTTATGGCTCTTAATTTTCTTTGCCTAGACAAGTCCTTCACAGAACCATCTTTGATCTTTCTAAATACCCCTTTGGTTCCACTTGACAGGTCTTCTATCCCTCACCTCTGTAACAGGGATCTCCTTGAAGGTTTTGGCCTGGGGAGCCCACTTAGCCACTCACGCATGAGCCTCTCTTCAAAGATTCAACTAATTTTTATGATGCGCCACCATTGTGGATGGTCTTAGGTAAATTACACAGGAGAGATTTTACAGCACTTCGGAGCCCCCTGGTGCTACCCAATAGCCCGCTTCTCAGAGGCTCCTACAAAGGTCCAAGTGTCTCAGGGCCCCCTCGTGTGCAACGTTCAGGACTTTCTGCTGATTTTTGGCCAAATTCCATCATCAAACCTCAGCAGTCCTGAGCTGACTGCACTGTCAGGGAAGAAAAACAAAATTAATTTAAATCAAGTTTTCATAATACTTCATTTTAATAAAGCCCATTCTTGTCTATGTTTAAAGAAGTGGATACATTTCTTTAAACATAGATACATTTCTTTAAACAAGAGAGGATGTTGGACATCCTCTCTTGTCCAACAGAGGATCCAAAAGTCCATGGGGCATAAGACCTATTACCGGAGGTTTTGTCCAATCCAGTCTGTCTTTGAAAGGATTACCCCATTTTATTTGAAATTTTAAGAACTTCAAAATAATGTAATTAATTTTCTCATTTTGCACACCAGAAGCCATCGATTCATCCACTCATGCATCCATCCCACCATTCAATATATTCACTCATCCTGGTTTGTTTCTTCAACACCCATTAACCCAGTACTTTTTCAGTTCCAGACCCCATGTTGCCCAAGCAGAGCCAGTACTTGCTTACTGCAGGAGAGAAAGGCATTAAATTTGGAGGTAATGATAAAGCTAGAGGAATTCACAAAGAACCTGAATAATACTTTATAACCTCTACTCCCCGATTCACTTCCCTCGCACACACAACACATACAGTTTTCAGTAAGACTCCGTTGCCTTTTCATCCAGCATTGCTCTCTCTCTCACTGAGAAATATCCCAGGCAAAGCAAAGGCTTGGGGTCAGGAAAGGAAATTCAAATAAATCACATATTGTCAGTCACGAGCAGAGCCTGTCAAAGTGGCATCCTCCCTGAAGACACTTCACAGACAGCAGGGATCCCTGTGTTCCCCTAAAACCATGTGGCAAGCTGCAGTCCTCCCCCGACCCCTGACCCAGCTCTGGCAGGGTCTGGACTAATATTCCAAAGTCTTGAACCCCTTGCAGGGCTCAAGGCTCACGTCCGTAGCAGCCTTGAATCTGTGACTCTGCATTTAGCAGTTTACTTGGTTTTCCTACTGTCATCATGACATTTGCACCAGAAACATGAAGTGGGAGGTGGTTACGCTTTAAGTGCAAACCTCCCCAGGTTCCTTCAGCCGAGGAACCCCACCCTCAGCCCTGCCTTCACCTATTCCTTCTATACGACCCAGCATTTGGATTCTTAGTCTGCTCTCCATGTAAATTCTTCAACACCCAAGGTTGCTTCTTCATTTTAAATGCAATGAATCAGTAATAAAAGCCAACTTCATTAATTCGCTTGCTGTATTCCTCCGGAGGGAAACACAAGTAATAAAAATCATGTTAGGACCGGTAGGTTATTTGTCCTTCCCTGCTCGGAGGTATTATGATTTTATTTGATTTATGATGAGACACAGACTGTACAAATAGATAGTTAGGAATTAATTCTCTTGTTGGTAAAATATTATTTTATTAAGTTTTATTGGATTTTAAACATTGTGCACTTAACCAAAGGAGTATTAGACTTTCCCCAGTGGATGTTTGCTGTGTAATAAGTGAATTAAAGTTTAAAGTATTGGAAAACTTTTACATTTTTTGACTGCAATGTGCTGACCGTTTATTGATTTAAATGGCAAGTTTTTAAATGAATTATTATGTAGAAGGTCTTGCTCATTGAAACACCAGAATCTGGCTACAAAATGCTAGTTTTAAATGTTAAAAGCAAAGATTGGCTCTAGTATAAATTAATTGGATCCTTTACATTGTGTGCAAATATTGGCTATAGCTCCCTGGTGAAGCATAACTTTAAAAAATTATATATATATGTGTATACATATTTGTACTAGATATGATTTTATGTACTCTCTATATGTACCACATATAGTTATGTGTGCATATATATAATTTTTTTAATTCTCTCTATATTTGTACTATAGATATGTTTTTTAAATTATATACACACATATCTATGTATGAGTACATATATACGTATGCATATATGTATGTACATTCACAGGTACACACACCTACACATGGAATTATTTGAAGCATTGAACCCATGCACTATATTCAGAATGCTATGTTATTATGCATATATTTAAATAAGAATTTATTACAAATTGGCAAATATTCAAACTTATATTGACCATGTTGATCCTCAAAAATGTGTACTACAAATGCATTAATAAAAATATGGCCAAATTCCTTACTCTAAGGCAAAGACAAATGTCTTAATAAGAAAACATGGCATAAGTCAATAGAGGGAGTTACAACAATGATTCGTTATTCACATCAGACAGGATATGATTAAATACCGTGGATTCTCTTTGGCTTGGGATTTTTAGTACAAGTCTTGAGCAGGAAAACCAAGTAGGAAATAGCATGCTGTATTTTCTTTCCTAGATTTCCAAAATGGAACACTTTATTCACATGCACTTTTTTTGCATTGCTTATGTGTCCATGAGTTTAAAAAAAAATGTCTTCATTGAACACTACTTGAAATATGATTAGGCAAACAATTTGTCCAGCAGTTTTTAGATCATCAGTAATAATAAGAAAAAAAAAACAACTCTTGAGCTAAGTAGCTGAATTCTTGTTTATTTTAAGCCTGCTGCCGTGGCTAAACCAGCATATATATAGATCAGGAAATGCACTTTTAGAACTCAGCCATGCTAGCATAATATCAGAACATGTTAGCAAGCAATGTAAGGAAGAGGGGATTGCTTAAGGGGAGCCAAATTAATGTCTTTCTTGGCTGATGCATGCAAGAAACACGTGAAACACTCTTAATTTTAAGAGAAAGACAAGAGCTTGGTGGTCCGGAACAGCCTAGGAAGTTCCTGTGTGAAGTGAAGAATCCAACACTTTCTTGTCACAAAGACAGGCTCCTATTTATTGTACCCAGAATCAAATCCACCCTTTCCTCAACCTTACACCAGCACTTTGAAAGTGGCAACCAGTCAGTGGCACTCAGACTTTAAGGTGCCAGAAAATCACCCCAGGTGCGTGTTAGTAAGATTGCCAGGAAGCAGGGCTCAGGAAGCTGCCCTTTGAGAAGGTCCCCAGGTGGTGCTGATGCATTCGGCTTGCGGGCACCACATTGAAAACCGCCAGGTCAAGTCATTGGCCGTGCTGGACATCTCCTGACACCCAGAGGCACATGGCCTCATGACTGGTGTCCCTCACCACTCGGTT
Source organism: Lemur catta (assembly GCF_020740605.2). NCBI lineage: Eukaryota > Metazoa > Chordata > Mammalia > Primates > Lemuridae > Lemur > Lemur catta. The sequence goes on from NC_059155.1 coordinate 68,554,896, forward strand.
TCAACTAAATCTCCTTTTTCTATTAAACAGAATCTATGTTTGAAAAAAACAGCTCTAGATATTAGTTAAGCAGGAATAATCTATGTCTACGTATTTAGCAGTAGAGATTGTAGAAATATCTAGCACAGAATGATACTTCTATTCATTGTGTTTTTCTACTTATTATTGTAAATACCATTATTTTAGGTTTGCTTCCTTAATCACTTTATATAAAATTTGCCACACTCCCCCTTTACTCTCTTCTGATTGAAAATATGTACCTCTTGATTTTCTTCATAGCTTTTAACCCCATTTAAAGAAATAACCTTGAGAAATATATTTTTACTTATTAATTCTCTCCCCTTCACTCCAACAGTATGTAAATTCTGTGGTTTTCCGGACTTTAGAGAAGTCCTTTAAAAATCAGAAAGTTTCAATGAACATTGGAAAAAACTATGGAAGGATGGACGGCAGGAAGGAAGGAAGGAAGGAATGAAAGAGGGAAGGAGGGAAGGAAGGAAGGAAGGAAGGAAGGAAGGAAGGAAGGAAGGAAGGAAGGAAGGAAGGGTTCAGTTATATGATAACTATGCTTAACATTATGAGAAACCATCAGGACTTTTCCCAAATTCTACTCCCATGAGCAACGGATGTCCAGTCCAATTGCCCACATTTTTGTTAACACTTGGAATTATCAGAATTTTCCATGTAGACCAGAAAAGTGGGTGTAGACTGGAGATGCATTGTGGTGTTAATTGACATGTCCCTCATATAACTAAGTCGAGCAACATCTCATGTCATTATCAACCATTTGTGTATCTTCTTATGTAAAGTGTCTTTTGCTATCTTTAATTGGCTTTTTTGGTTTTTTATAAATATTTGGATTCCATTCCTTTGTTAGATATTTGTATTGCTAATGTTTTCTTCTAGTCTGTGCCTGACATTTGTGTGTGTGTGTGTATTGGTATACTCTAAAGGGAAGTTTTTAACATTGATGAAGTCTAGTTTATCAATTATTTTCTCTTATGGTTCATAGTTTTATGTCTTATCCCCATGGTTGCAAAGATTTTTCTACTAGCATTTCTCCCAGGAGTGTTACTGTGTTAGCTTTTGTGTGTGGGTCTGCGATTCATTTTGAGTTAATGTATTCATATGCAATGAGATGTAGGTAGAATTCTCTATACGTACACATAAAAAAAATATGTCCTTTACAACTACTTAAGAAATAAGTCTAGTTTGCTCATAAATTTTGCAAGCTTTCCATTCCTTTGTCACATGAGTAGAGAATTTTCTCTTAAATATAATACATGTGTGTGTGCCACAGGTAAGTTTCAAGTGAGTTAGTCCATCCCTTCAAGCAGAAGTTCAAACGCTGCCTCCTTTCTATGTCCTCATGAGAGTTCCTTCTTTATTGGCACAGTCCTTTCCCACCTGCACACTGAACATGGAAACCTGGCAGTACCTGTCCATTTCTCGTGCCCAAGAGACAAGAGACATCCAGGTCACTCCCAGTCCTTGTCAGCTGAGCACGCTCACTTCTCACCAGTTGCACAGCCTCTGTCTCCCAGCTGGACTACTACTGGGAAGTGGTGGGTTCTAGTCATTTGCTGTAGCTATTCCCTGGGAAGTTGTCACAAACGCTGAATACTGAACCATTGCTTCTTGGGAAATACATGGTTAGGTTCCTGTAAGCTCCTCGGTTATGCTTTTGTTTACTGATCAGTACATAACCTTGCATTGTATGTGTTTCTGTGCACAGACACCTTATTGAATATATATTAATTCACTGTCGCACCCAACAGCGCTGTCACTCATGCCTAAGTGGAGCGTATCTAACACATGTGTTTTCTCTGAAAGGCACATTGCAACCTCCTTGTGCTGAGGAGCACTAGACAGCACTTAGCACTGCACTTGGAGGCCGTTTTAAACAGCAAAAGCACCAACAAAAAGAGTAAAAAATATGAACAACACAGCACTGGATAGACCGGGAAGAGGACACTTGTGTACAGAGTGAGAGCGGAAGCAAGAAGGCAGAGCAGCTCCCTGTTGAACCTCAGCTGGAAACGTACTAGAAGATTTCACTTTGCACGTCTGTGTGAATGATCGGCAAAGCTCAGCTATTATTGATTTGGGGCTGCAAAGAGATTGTAGCAACTACATGGATTTGCAAATACAGAGTCTGTGAATAATGACAATCAGCTGTAGGTCCTAACTGGGTGTCGCTCTTTCGTTTTTGATCCAGGCATGGCCCAGCAGTCAGAGCAATTTATACTCAATTCATATTAATGATATTAGACTCTTCTGCCTGACGCCTCCTGGTGGCCTCCATTTGCAATCAGAATAATGCCACTCAAGCACCGTTCTGTGGCACACAAGGACCCACTTGTGTCCTTTCCCTAAAAGGTCTTCCTTTCTCTCTCTTGTTGGTATATTCTGAGCTTCTGTTTCTCAAAGCCCCCTCAAACGAATTCCCGTTTGCCATTTCCTCTCTCCCCCCTCGTATGTGGGCATGGCCAGCGAAATTTAACCATAAGGTCTCGGCTTAAATATCTTACTGAAGAAGAATCCTGTGGTATTCTATCATCAGGGAGCAAATTTAGTCTTTCCTCAACCCGCACAAGTTCTGAGTTGGGATGAACTCCTGAAACGAGACAGATGAACAAGAGAAAAACAAATTTATTAATGTGTTCTGTTCATGTCACATGGAAGAAACCCCAGTGGAAGGTACCTCAAAGCTGTGGCTTAGAACTCTGGCTTCTGTAGTATTTTCCACAAAGAACAATAGGTTTGTGCAGAGTGGATAGGACAAAGGAAACCATTTTAGGCTTCCAAGGCTGGGAACCTGTGAGAAGGTAAATCTATGGGTAGAAACTCATGGAGTGAGTTTGGGCGCAGATTTTCTCGAGCCATCTCTGGTGTGACCAGGGTCTAGAGTTGTCTCCAGCAATGGAGACGTCATATCTTGTTTTCAGGCAGAAAAGCTGGAGAATAGGGACAGTGTTTCCTCTGTTTGCTCCTTCTTAATTGCCTTCGGCTCAGAAATAATTTTTATGTCAAAGAGACATCTTGCGGGTGACATATTCTGGTTTCCTTCACTAATGAAGGTCACGATTCCTCTCAGCTCCGCCGCCTTGCTGTGTTCTGCACTTCTCCTGACCTGAAGTGGCCTTGTGTGTTTGCTTGTCTGTTGGTTATCAACACCCGCGGGGACATATGACTCCTGGCCACAGGGCTCCTGTCTATTTTCAGCCCTGCGGCACTGGTAGCATGAAGAGCTGTGCTCCTGGCACACAACAGTGCTCCTAGCCACGTGTTGAATGAATAACCCGCAAAGTACTCCTGTGTGCTATTTTGTGGCACTAATTTATGTATTTGTCCCCATTTTCTCCCATTATCCTGTAAGCTCCCGGACAGCAGAAGTGAGTTAGGTCCTGGTTTCACACTAAGATATTTTTTTTACAAAATCTCTTTCCTTACTGTGTAATGTGGAGCTAGTGGGATATGAGTAGCAACCACGCCACACGTTTGAATAGCTTTGGTACATTACAAGCTAAAAATACATTTATCAGATAAATGGCTTCAGTCTCTGGCACATATGTGCGTCAGTTATGTTGTGCTTCCTAACAAATCATTTCAACACTTAGTGGATGAATTCAACAGTGATCGATTTTTTTTCCCCCACAAATCTGCAATTTGGGCAGGTCTCAATGGGTGCAGCTTGTGTCTGTTCCGGGTGACAGCTGGCACTTGCAGGGAGAGCTGAGGGCTGAATCATCGCAAGTCTGACTCACTCACACGTCTGGGGATTTTGCTGTCTGTCACCTGGGACCTCAGCTGGGGCTGGTGGCTGCGGCACTGACGTGCGACTTCTCCAAGTGGCTGCTTGGCTTTTCCAAAGCATGGTGCCTGCACGCCAAGGTAAGAATGCCACAGCACTAGGAACTAACCCTTTTATCTTTGAACACGTCATCTTGGGGGACATTGAGCATCACTTTCTCCTTGGTCCCATCACAGGTGCCCCCAGAATCCAAGGGAGAGAGTGTTAACCCCACCTGTTCATGGGAGGAGGGCCAAAGACAGTCCACCTCCAGGTGTAGCAATTCATGTTCACGTTCCTCTGTTACATTTGTCTGGATCCTGATCTGGGACAAAATGGTGTTACATTGACACTTTTACTCTTTCATTTGCGTCTCCATAGTGTGTGTGTGTGTGTGTGTGTGTGTGTGTGTGTGTGTGTGTGTGTGTTGCTCAGAGAGGCAGCAGGAAGCAGAGGGGAAAACAAAAAAATCCAACTGAATTTGAACTCCCTTGGACCAGTAGAATTTCTAGAGCAAAGCAGAAGGGTAATATATAATTAATTGCAGAATCAAATCCCAAAATAGGACAGAACCCCAATAAGTACTAAATTGGCCCCAGGTCAGTTTTCTAGAATCGTATAGGAAAACACTGTTGATTGTAAGCAGTTCCCACTGACTGTTTTGATACAGGCAGCTTTTCCCAATCCCAGGGCCTCTCTTGCACTTTTGCTACCGAGTGGAGGAGATGCCAAAAGGGCTGTCGCCTTTTCTCCCATCTCAACGGCAGACATCAGTCTGTTTATCTGTAGTAAGCAATTTTGTGTGTGTGGAGCTCATAATGCTCATCCTTTGATGTTTGTCTCTTTCCCTGTCTGTAATACAAACAGCTTCAGGCAATGAACAGTCATGGAGAGGCTCACGTCAGGCACTAGAGCAGGGTTTGGAGATACTGAGATATTAGCTGAGATTTCTCCCCTCGGCTGGTTCCCAGTGCAGTGGACAAGGGAGACAACTGACTCCAATTCTAATGGTCTGTTTGAAAGGAAGGTAAAATTTTGTAAAATTTACAGGAAATTTAAGTAATTTAATAGTGTGGGTTCCTTCCCGGGGTCTGAGTATGTGCTACGAAACCTCCGAGGCTCACTCAAATTGGAAATAGTCCGGTCAACATGGGGCTTTGCAGACAGATTATTCCCTCTCAGAGTGGAATCATTACAATTCACATGTGGATGTATAAACAGATATTTATAGTCTGTATATAAATGCTAATATGGAATAATCAAAATTTAACAAGTGTATGTTGATACATTTTCATATATATAAAATGAATAATCTGAAAGAATTGGTGAAATTGGTCACTATCGATTTTCATAATATTCTCTTCTTTTTGGGCAAGGATGTGTTATATCTGCAGGCAGGTGTTTTCATGAGAATTCAGGTAGACAGATATTTGGCTAAAGTTTCTCAGCTTTTATGCTGTTATGCTTTGATAAACCATCACCAAACTTCTAAATGAGCAACCACCTTACTCACTAATTGAATATTTTAACTTTTTTTCTCTGTAGAGCTAGTATTTCATTATATTTTCCATTTTATGTCTTGCTTTTCATGCATTTAAAGTGCTGGAGCAGCTGTTTATTTGGAAAGGTTCCATTATGGCCATAATAATCTCCAACTAATTGCACATCAAATATTTATTTCTTGCACATTAAATTAATGAAGCAGTTTCAACAAGAGAAAAATTGGATCAGGATGGCAAACAGAGCCTATAAATTCATGAAAGATTCCCAGTTCTTCTTGGCAGGGTTCCTTTAATACAGATTAACAATTTTTAAATGGAAAATTTTCTCACTGTTTAGTTGTGGCTTTTTAAATATGAAAGCTTTATTTTTAAAAGTATTTTTATCAATTTGCTCCGGATATATCATATTATATGCCATACTGTCAGTTTTTATATAAATTACAAAATTTATCTTCTTTGCCTTGATTTTAACATTATTCTTTTTTCCTAATTCTACTTATGATATTGTAATTTTTTCAATGGGTGGGATTTTATTTGTTTTTTATTTTAGTTTAGTTTTTTTAAAAAGCTTTATTGGGGTATAATTGATATGCTCATAACTGTACATATTCAATCTGTACAATTTGATGAGTTTGGACATATGCAAATACTCATGATATCATCATCACAATCAAAGTAATATGCATATCAAGCACTTCCCAAACTTTGCTTGTGTCCCTTTATTTATGTATTTATTGGTAATACCACTTAACATGAGATCTTCCTTCAACAAACTTTGACGTGCACAATACCACCTTGTTAACTACAGGCACGATAAGTACAGCAGAGAGTCAAAACTTCTCCATCCAGCATAACTGAAACTTTGTACCTGTTCAGTGACCCCCCGTTTCCCCACCCCAGCTCCTGGCAGCCACTGTTGTATTCTCTGCTTTCACGAGTTTGACTGTTTTAGAGACCACATCTCAGGGGAATCACGCAGTATTCGTCCTTCTGTGATTGGCTTAATCCAAAGAAGATACACAGATGGACAACTGTTGAATGAAAAAATGCTCAACATCACTAATCCTGAGGGAAATGGAAATCACACTATAATGAACTATCACTTCACACTGGTCAGGATGTCTATTATTTTAAAAAATGATGACAAGTTTTGGTGAGGTTGTAGAGAAATTGGAAGCCCTCTATACTGTTGGTGGGAATGTAAGATGGTGCAGCCACTGTGGAAAACAGTATGGAGTCTCCCAAAAAACTAAAAATAGCACTCTCATGTGATCCAGCAATCCCACTTCTGAGTATATATATAAAAACATTGAAATCAGGATCTGGAAGAGATATTTGCACTCCCATGTTCATAGCAGCATTATTCACAATAGCCACAAGATGAAAACAACCCAAGTATCCATCAACAGATTAACGGATAAAGAAAATGTGGCACATATACACCCAAAAGAATATTAGTCAACCATAAAAAGATTGTGTCCATTTGTGACCATATGCATGAACCTAGAGGACATTATGCTAAGTCAACTAGTGGACTTTTAAAATTTTGCTAATTAAAACTAGCAGTTGACTAAGGGTTTATTTTGAAAATTTCTTCTGAAAACCAATTTGTACTTTCAACTTATAGTTTTTCTTCTGATACCTTCTCTGAAAGATCTCTGATACTGTTTTTCTTTCAGACACATTGCTGGTGTGTATAAAATAACTAATTGTTCTCGGGAACAGTTTTGGGAAAGAATTTCTCTGAGCAGTTGGTCTGTCAATGCTGAGGATAATGCCTAGGGATTCCTTTCACTGGAATGAATTATCTTACAATTTTACAGCAGAAAAAACTAGCACAGTTGCCACCAAACATTATTAAATACTTACAATTCTTGGTAAAGAATACAATTCCAACAAAAGGCACCACAGTCTCCAGCTAAGGGTCACCATTGAGTTGTATGAGCCAGTAATTATCCCTTTCTGCGTAAGCCTTTTGACTAGGGCTTTTGGCTTCATTTACTTGTGAATGAAACATGATTTGCACTTGTTTGCAGGAAGGTCCTTTGAAGCTAGTTGCGAAGACCTCATCTTGTTGTTTCATTAAAACAACAAGTAATTCACACTGGTAACCTGTCCTCTACTGTAGCAGGATGGGTTTTGTCTTCTGTCACTTCCTGGGAGTGGCCTTTCATTGAAGGAGGAAATAAGAATGCATCCCATATATGCTCTGAAAAGCGCTCATTATGGCAATATTTGTTTTCTGCATATTTTACTCAAAAGAATCTGACATTCCTAAATTTCCTTTGGAGACTCACAGATTCTGGTTCTCCCTACTGCTCCTCTTCCTCCTCCTCCTCCTTCTTCTTCCTCCCCAACACTTTCTCTTCCTTCTTCTTGCAATGGGCCAGCTCCCTGGTTCCCTGCTGTTCACACTCAGACTGAACCACTGTGACAGCTGCCTGTCTCCTGCAGGCATTTGAGTTTCCATCCCTGACTTAAATAATCCTACATGGCTCTTATAAGATGCAACCAGGAGGAAAATGCAGAAATAATGTTGGGAAATATGAGCATAAATGAGACGTTACACTAGGTGCAACAGGTACATGTATCTACTGAAAATATCATAGTGCACTGGCAACATGCTTAAAAACAGCGACAGCACCTGTTTTCCCTTTTCAAAGTACATACATTCCTGAATGTAATTTACACATCATCCAAAATTTGTAAGCTGAGAAAACAACATGGGTAATGATCAAAGTTGAAAGGTCATAAAGAAAAGACTGACAGATGATAGATTCTCTTTCAAAATACCCACACACTGGCTGTAGGGTCTTTCAGTCAAACTTGAAAAAAATAAAATTAAAGAATAGAAACTTGGTACACAAGAAATATGTGTGTATACACTCATACACACATATGTATTATATACACACACATAGACACATAGATGAGGGGGTCAGTTTGTATCAGGCAAGGAAAACTAGATGTTTGGGGCATATGTCATTAATCTTACCATATGCTCCCTAGCAAGAACCCAAGCCTTCCCCCCACCACCTCCCCAGTTTTTATCTCTGGCCTCTGCCCAGCAGACACCAATAGTCATCCTCCAAGCCTCCCAGTCAGGGCAATCCAAAATGTCTCCAAACATTGCCAAGTGTCCACGGGGGCTCACTCACCCCAGCTGAGCACCACTGGCCTGGCTCAGCCCCAGGGTTGCTGAGTCTGGGTAATTTATAAAGAAAAGAGGTTTATTTGGTTCACAGCTCTGCAGGCTGTGAGAGGAGCATGGCGCCAGCATCTGCTTCTGGTGAGGGCCCCAGGAAGCTTCCCATCAAGGTGGAAGGGAAGGGGAGCTTGTATGTGCAGAGATCACGTGGCAAGAGAGGAAGAGAGAGGAAGAAAGAAAGAGAGAAGGGGAGGTAGCAGGCTCCTTTTAACAACTCACTTTCAGGGGAACTAATCGATTGAGTACTCACTCGTGACTATGAGGATGGCACCTCATGAAGCAATTCATGAGAAATCCACCCCCGTGACCCAAACACTTCCCATTAGGACCCCACCTCCAACACCAGGGATCAAATTTCAATGTGAGCCTTGGAGTGGGACATCCAAACTATAGCACACACCAGTGACTGTTGATTATTCCATGTGGACAATGACTGATCTAAACTTCTTTCTGTCCCCCTCACACAATTTCCAGGTCTTTGTAGAATAAATCAGATATTATTCACTAAACCAGTGGTTCCCAGGTTGATGTTCATATTAGGATTATCTGAGAATTTAAAAAAAAACCCAAAGACCAGATGACATCCCAGAAAATCAATTCATAATCACAGGGGTGCAGGCAGACAGGCACCACTATATTCTGAAGCTGTTCCAGTGTGGGGACACATTTGGAAACTGCTGGACTAGATTTTGGCTAAATTGGAGGACTAATGTATTGTCACTAATGAGTCATCACGTTTGAAATGGGACTCTCCTCTTGCAATCCCTACTCCTTACAAAATTTCCGTGACATCTTGGGTACACGACACCATCTAATTCTGTTTTATTTTTTCTCTCTATGTGTTTGGGCTATAATACGTAACTCATATGATCATCAAGAGACTTAAATAAGACGTCTTATATGAATTTCAGAATATAGTGAATGGCATCCACTAAGTACCTAACAAAACAGTGATGACTATAATAATTATTCTTTTTACCATTGAATCCTTATCAATAATTATGTTAGGTTCTTTCTATTACAATCTCATTTTCAATAATTGTCTAGAAAGCTGAGCAAATAATTCAGTCAGTGGTTCATTAGCTGTATTATTATTTTAATCTATATCTTGATAAATTGGAATATATATTCAAGTGAGTTTTCCAGAAAAGCTATTTGCATGGTATATGTTGGGAACCATAGCATACCTGAGAGAATCTTTCCATTGCCTTCAAAATCTTTTTGGGTTGAATTCTTGGGTCCTGAATCCTAACCTGTCAACACTGGGTGGTTATAGACGTTATTCCACTTTTATTTAAACTGTGATAGTGCAACATGTCTTGGTTTTGTTCTATTTTTATTAACTTTTCCTCAAACCCAAGTGAACCCAATTAATCTGCAACTGTGTTGTTTTTTTACTTTTTTTACTGTAGAAAAGTTTTCTTTTGTTACAACCTTGACTATTATTTCTGCTCCATTTGCTTTCAAATCATCTTCAAGAACACTAATTACAAGTTGATTCTTTTCTTTGTCATTTGTGGTTTTAATCTCTTTCATTTTAATCTATTTGTCCTATTTTTCTGCATTCTGGGAAAGTATCCCATGTTTTACATGCCAGAAAATTGATTATTTTTTAGTGTCAGTTCCATTCTTTAATAATTTCAATGCAAATTTAAATTTGGTCATTGAGTTTTGAATTTCTTTCTTTCTTTTTTTTTTTTTTTAAGTCAAACCCATGTTCTTACTATCCTGTTCTCTTGTTAAACTCCATGGTTTCCTTTGTATTTGCAATACTGGAAGAATAAAATAAATTCGAATATTCTGAAATCCAATTATTTGATGTATTTGAAATCCAAAACGAGTCTTTAGGAAGAATGGGCTCTTACATTTTAAATGTTTCTCTTTTTCAAAGTTAAGGTAAGGATACATCTAGACATTTCTGTATCCTACCAATACTTCTCTGAAAAGCAGTCCCTTGCTGTGAACCATTTACACTTCTATAGATAACCCATACAAAATTAGAAAAAAAAATTGGAGGACTATATTTATCCCAGCCTTGAAATAGTTTGTATCTCACACCATGCTGTGAGGAAGGGGGGGTGTAGATTTGGGTTAGAGGCAGGATCTCACCTGAACCGAGCCCAAGAACACACTTCCCCCACTCCCACGTCTGGGGATATTTTGTCTCTTCTCATTCCCATGATCTGTGTCTACGGCGTTCTTTTCCTATTATAAAATCAACTATTGCCCCCAGTGGAAAATGCTCTGCAAACTCGCCCCCATGAAGGACACTGGGTGTATTGATCACACAGCAATTATTGGTTGAACACTGACCATACTGTAAGGAACATACAGGTTCTGAGAGGTATTGAGCACTTAGCTGCCAGCAGCTTACGGGTTTTGAGGCAGGAATGATCAGGAACAAGGCTCGCCTGAGGAAGCACGGTGGTTGCTGGAGGCTCCTGGCTGAAGAACACGGTTTTGCACGTTGGTCCAGGAAACGGTAACGTGATTGTTCAAATGGCGCTTAAAGAGCACAAACGTCATACAGGGAAAGGGCTAACTCGCAGGGCACAGAGACTAGAGGCAAGAATGCTGAGGCACAGGAGTAATACTATTTCAGGAAGAAAGATAACTTCCATGTTGTGGGTGCCTTTTGTGCCCCTGTCGTTGTGCTGGATGGTTTACAAGTATGGTTTTGCTTAGTTGTCCTGACACTTTCATGCAGGTGTGAAGAGGAAGCAAGTGTTTGGAGTCCGGTCCAGACCTGACGAGTCATTGACTTCCCCGCGCCTCTAGTTCGACATCTGCAGATGTGAGGATAACATGAGTACCTACCTCCTGTGCTTGTCACCTGGATGGGAAGAATGTACGCAGTGTGAGCAGTTAACACCGTGCCAGGAACTCACAAAGGACCATGCAGTTTGTTAAACTGAGCCATTCCTACTGCATACATTAGGTCATTTCATCTTGGAAGAGTTAAAGTTTGTAAATCAAGTATCTAGAAAAACCAGAATGTGTACTGGATCCTGATTTAGGGGATGGAAACAGAGAAAAAAAATTGTTTGCAGGGAAAAGAGATAGCTTGACTTAGAGAATAGTCATCTGAAGTCACCCGAAGCATCATCTGGCTAATGTCACTTCCAGTAGGTACAATTTCCCCTGCGCTGTCCCTTCCTTCCAGGCTTGGCTCAAAACCTCCCAGAAGAGCCTGACTTCTGCTTTAAACACTGAAGAGGAAACAGGATGGTGCATTATGTGTTGACTAAACAGAGTTCAGATTCCACAGCCTTTATCAGACCTCACAAGGTGGTTTAAATTTGGAAACCATATGGTTTAGCGAGAATGATAAACTAGACCACCTGTAATTTTTCTTTCTTTAAGAAAATTAGCATGCTCATACTTGTCACACTTAAGGTGGCAGATGAGGCTTGCAGATGCTAATGAAGCCATCAGGACTTCTCCTGGCCACCAGAAGCAGGAGAATAAAATCACCTGGTGACAAACAGCTAGAAGGTTTGGCAGTGAAAAGTGACACTTTCAAGTCTCCTCCCCACCTTAGGTGTTTCAAATGCTCCAACTCTCAGCTGATTCCTCTCGTGTTTTGGTAAGAGTCGGAACCCAAACAAGCAGCAAATGCAAATGGAAAACATACAGCTATACAGATTCATGCCTTGCGTCCCCCCTCCCCCAAGAGCTACAATTCCCCTGCTGGAGGATATTCCTTTGAAAGGAAGCTTTTGGGGATGAAGGGGCTGAGGGACCATGGGCAAGTCATGAAATTGACACTTTGGTGCTGGTGGCAAAGGGAGGCTTTGCAGGACTGTGAAAAGAACGTACATCTCCTCTTGGTTCAGAACAAAGCTATGTTTCCAAGCTCCTCTGTGCATAAAATTCAGAGCCAAGTGCCACTGCTGTGCGCTTTGCCAACATCGTTCTGATTCCGGACCGTCTTGGGTCTGGGGGATTTGACTTACCTCATTCCTGTGTGTTGGAGAAGGTGGCCATGCCTTAGAGAGAGGCCACTATGCTGAGAAAAAGTGATTCCCATTATATCAGACCGTGTCAAGCCTCGACATAATTCTTGGCTGTTTACGTGTAGGCACTGGTGAATCTTCACAGTTAGGTACTAATAAATCCATTTTACAAAGGAGAACATCGAGTCCATGGTCAAGGTTATAAGTACGAAGTGGGTGGGCTCAAGAATAAAACCAGGTTTGTCCCATGTGGAAAATTATACTCTTGTCTTTTGCTGGCCTCGGTAGGCAGGAAAGGAAAGGGATGGGGGAGCCAGAGGTGTGGTCCAGCTCCAATTCTCTTTGCTCTCTTAGGATCCTAGCGTGCTGTGCTAGAGGAGTGCTTCCCTGTGGGTTGGAATATGCCGCTGGGCCAACAGGAGTACGAATAAACTTCTAACCTCCTCCCAAGACCCTGACGTGGTAGAATGGGCTCCCTCTGTTTCCCCTAGAAAGGGGCATCACGGCGGATTTCAAATCAAGATGGACGCATTTTCAGGCACTGCTAGTCTTCATGTTAGCATGAATTAAGAAAAGTACTGGTTAACATGTTTGCTCGTTTGTAATGAATTCCTTTGACCATTTATGGTGCTTAAAATGATGTGATATGGGACAATGACATATTTGAAGGACTAAGGGAGGTCATCGGAATAATAATCGAGCATGTGATTCTACAAAACGTACCCATGGTTAAACCAAGATTCAGCAGCATTTTTTCAACGCCAAGTTCAAATCTGGACTGAAAGGGGAATGTCAGAGAATGGACGTCCTAAGTGTTGGGCAGGAGCTGATGGTTTTCAATGCTAACTCCCGTCTCTGTGCGTTGGGTACAGAAGAATCTTTCTCCTTGCAACATCACACAGTTTCACTGGCGTCAAAGCATCCAGGTGTTCTCCACACTAAGTTACTGTGACCAAGTAACACTATCCAAGTGATAAAAAGAGCACAGGTGAATTTATATCTCTGGAAGACAAGGTTCATGCCCAGTAATATTATTTTGCTCCTTTTCCCTCTTGACTATCATGAATTATTAATTCGTGTGTTATTCAGCCAGGCTAATAGCTAAAAGAAGCTCTCAGAATGCAGGAAAGGCATGGTTTTCCCTAAGAAATGCCCTCACATTTTTTTAAATGCATTTCATCCTCATCTCTTGTGACTGCACACACTCATTGAACTTATTTGTATGTTTGGAGTGACGAAATGCTGGCAAAATGGGGTTAAAAACAATCACTGGTTTTGAGCCCCACGATTGGAGAATCGAACCTACTTCATCTTTTCCCACTCTTCCTCTGTAGCCTTTCTATGTTCCAGTCGTTTTATGTATTAACTGCATGCGTGAGGTGGCGTTTTCTATGAAAAATGAGAATCAGATATTTCTAAGCATTTTACCCTCAACGGTATTTAGTTAGATGTTTAACATAAAGCTGTAACGCTTGGTTCGAAAACAAGGAAAATATGCTGTACAAGGAAAAATAAAAGAAGATGCGTCTGGGTGAGAGCCACTGCACAGAAGATGAAGTGGTGGCCCTTATCAGCGGGCAGATGTTCCGGGGACAGACACTTTGTGCCGCCACTGGGAAACACGTAACCGTGCCTGTCACTGGAAGGACAGGTCACGTAAAGAAATTGCTCCCAGCCATCGCGAATGCATTATGAAACAAAATACCTATATCAGCGAAGGCCTTTTAAACCCAGTATAAAAGGAAGGGCTTTCTCACATCCTCCCTGAGTCTTGCCTGCATTGTCAAGATCAGCTGCTAGCTAGGTACTGCTTGTCTGAGAACAGCGGTGAGAACTGGAAAAAAGATCCCTTTAGAGTTCCTTCCCACTAAAGGAAGATTTTATTATTATAGGAAATCACACTTTAATTCTGATTATGTAGACAATTCCATTTCAAGGGGAAAAGAATTTTGCATATTTGATGTCATTTAAATTTTCCCTATAACTTCTGTTGTTGATCAAAAGCCATCCTAGATAAAGGTAAAATAAGTTGGTTCACAGACAAATACTATAGATCATTAAAGAAGAGACTGAAGTTGCAAAAGGCCTGAAAGTAGACGTGTTCAACACAAAAAGGAGACCATTGCTTGTCTGGTGGAAAAAGGCTTGGACAAGGAAATCAGAAATCTAGGATCTAGGCTCAACTCTGCTGTGAGCTCAATTTATTATATGAACTTGGATAGCTGCCTCAACGTTCTCAGGATTGAATTTTCTTATATTTCAAAGTGAAGGGTCAGGTGACTCATGCTGCCCTGAGATAGCTGTCAGTCACGAGGGACTATGGAAAAACCAAGGTCCCCAGTTCAAAGTCTTCCAGTTACCAGCTACACCAGATCACCATGGGCACCTTCAGGTGTGATTTCTAGGGACTTCGGTGGCAGCTTATTTTTAAAACAATGTTAAATAGCACATTATTAATAACCGAGGTGCATAGAAAGTATCAAAAAGTATCAAGGAATATTTGGGAACTTTTCTGCTCAAAATGACAAGGAAAGAGTAGTGACATTGGTTACCCTCCTGTCCAGGGGTCTGCAAGCTACAGCCCAAGGGACTCAGCCTGTCTGCCACGTGTTTTTGCAAATAAAGTGTTATTGGAACACAGCCACACCCATCCCTTTATTTATAAAATGTCTACGTCTGCGTTCATGCTACAGTGCCACAAAGGCAGAGTTGAGTAGTGATGACGGAGACCATCTGGCCTCAAAGCCAAAAATATTTACCATCTTGTCCTTTGCAGGAAAGAGATTGCTGTCTCCTGCTTTTGACCTAGGAAAGTTGTTAGGCCTCCTTGAGAGACATCAAAATGGAAAAGCGTGATACATGGTGTAAGGACATGACAGCTTTTTTGGTGCTCAATGTATAAACACTCGAGCTAGATTCTGAAGAAACGCTTACCTGCTTTACAAATAACAGCCAGAGAGAAGGGGTGTACCCATGCACATTGCCACTCAATATGCTCTCTCTGCATCCACAGAATCCCAGGCCCCTACTGCAGACCTTTTGAACCAGAATCTGCATTTAACCAGATCCCTGGTGGAGTTATGTCCATATTAAGTTTAAGTAGCATGGCCCTAGACCTCAGAAGAAGTCAGTCTTTATAGACACAACAGAATCTGGATGCCTTTGTTAAATTCCACAGCTATGGGATATGAAGCTGATCTACCAATCTGATGCTGAAAGCATTTTGGGCAGAGGGAACTGTTAAGTTCCGTGTTGAGGTCCTAAAGCTGGATATATACAAGTTCATGACTCATAACATTTCCAATAATGCATAAATTTTACTTATTCAAAATTTGGCATGTTTATACTATTTAACACCCTCCCCACCCCATATTATCTTCCCTTTTTGTTGTCTAGCATTGATTTTACCTTAAAAAAATACTTGCAATCATTATTATTTGGTCTTAGTGGATGGTTCATGAAATTTATCAATGTTTAATAGTAACCGAAATCCCTATTTTCCTCTATGCAATTGTTTCTTTTTTATACCTCCATTCTTGCTGAAGAACTTTCCTTATTAGTTTATTCACTAAGGATACATGGGTGATAAGTTGCTAGTCTTTTTGTATCTGAAAATATGTTTCTATAAGCTTCATCCCGATCTAAGGGTAGCTGGGTGTTGGATTTTTGATTGACAGTTATTTTTTCTCAGCTCTTCTGAGCTGCTTCTCCAATATCCTCTTGCTTCTCCTGATGTTCATGTGAAACGACTCCCAGACTAATAGTCTTTCTTTTGCAATCTGTTTTTTTTTTCTTTTTTTGCTTTTGGGTGGGTATTTCATTTTACTTTCATTTTTAATATTCTTTAGTTTTACATCCCTGTGTGGATTTACTGATGTCTTGTTGGGTGTTCAAGACTGTTATTGCAACCTGAGAACTCATATCTTTAATTTAGAAATATTTCTGGCCATTATCTCTCCAACTATTTTTGCTTTGGCCTTCTCTCTCATCATTTTTAACTGATGTCAATACACATATCTCTTAAGTACTCTGTATATCTTATTTTTTTATTTCTCTGTGCTTCCTCAGTACTATTTTTCAGTATTCTCCTTTATGGTACAAAATCTATATACTACTTTATTTTCACTACCAAATCTGTTTTCATTTCTACAGTCATAATTTTGCAGTCTTCATGCCCAGTTGTTTTCATGTGGCGCCCGCTTCATGTGGTTTCTGCTTCATGATTTTTGCCGTTTTCGTGCTGGTGGTTTCTTCTGGCACGTGTCTCCCTTCCGTGCTCCTGTGTGGTCTCCCGAGCACTAGAGTCCCTGAGCTGAAGATGACAGCTCCTCTCAAGAATGCGTCCTCCCTGCTAAATAATTTCACTTCATGTCTTTTTTAAAATCTGAATTTGTGGTTAATTTGGAAGACTTCCCTTTTCTACTTTTAGATTTTGTGCTCATGTGTTTTGAGATTTGAATCTTCAGGCAAGCGAGAGGAGTCTCTCTCTTTCTCTCATGTGCACACACATCTCTCTCCATCTCTGTTTCCTTGTCCTCTTGTCCCTCAGAAGGTTTATGGTGGCCTCTCTAGCATCTTATCCTCACAGGTTGGAGCTCCTGCCCAGAGATGTGATTGGCGATACCACAGGTCCTTTTACTGAATCTACAGACTGGTTAGTCCGGTTCTTGTTGGTGAAGTTGTGTCTGTTCCCTGCCTCCTAGCGAGGATCTCAACTTCCTAGAAATTTTAGCTCCTCAAACTCTGTCTTGTTTCTGGAAGGTTCTGTTTCCCAGACTCATGGGGCATCTTCCATTACTTCACAGGGATCCAGCTCCCGGTGCCTCCTTGCTCCTGAACCCGGAGTCCGGCAGCCCCTGCCACCACTGCTGTGAGGTCCTGAAGGATCTCTATCCCTAGGAGATGATTCCCTCCCTGGGGAGTTTGGCTGTCACTTTTCCATTTCTACACTGTATGTTTCGTCTTAGTCCTGTACGTTAGAAACAAAGAAGAGACTTCAAAGTGTGAGCTTAAAATTTCATCCACAGTGAGAGGTAACAAGAGACAGGATCCCCTACCAAATAGTCCAGGGAAGTGTACCTGAGTGAGTCAATTCAGGCTGGAGCTGAAGGCCTAGCATACATTTGTGCATGTTTGTGCATATAATAATACGCAAAGTTAATTGAAATATTTGGGATGCTGGATATTTTGTTAAATGCATTACCAGAACCAGGTTTCTAATCTGGAATCACTTCTTGACCATTTCACCTTCCTGTGTCAGAGTTCTGATATCTTCAAATTGAGAACAGTACAGGATAAGGATAACATTCCCTAACGTGTTACCCCCTTAGAGGCTTCTGGAACAAGGCAAGCTGTAAGTAAATAAATGAATTGTAGAGAAAATGGATAGATAGGTAGCTAAAAATATAGCAGGAGTTCATTATTAGCAAGTGACTCAAGTGCACTAGAAAAATGAAAACCTTCTGAAGGACACAGCTAAACCTTTCCATCAATTACATTCCAAATATAGGAACTCTACGAAAAAATAAAGCTGCTGAAATTGCTAAAAGTATTAAAAACAGCTACTTTCATATCACAAACAAGACTCATCTTTTACATGTAAGACAATATCACCTATTTAAGTCTTCAGCTGTTTTTGCATCTGCTTCATCTGTGCAGGGGATATATTTAAGGCAGACGGTGATGAAGGAAATAACGCCCACTCCAGTGGATTAATTTGGTGGATTCACTTGAAAAATAGCCTTACCTTCCTCTAAATTAAGAAATATTTACTCTTACTCTGCAGATGTCGAATGAGAAAAGAAATGATAGGCCTCTCAGTTTCAAGAGAAATGTCTCTTTTACGGTGTTATAAATCATGCTTTGCAAATTAAACTTCCTCAAGCAAAAGTTTCCCTTCACTCTGGGAAAATAGACATTGTTAATGCAATGCTGTTCTGTCCCAACTTTAGGGTTTCTGCATAAACTTAAAAGAAGGTAAAAATAGCCAAATATGATTCAGATAACAACAACCAAAACAAAACACAGAAAACAGAATAAATCATTCCACCGATTAAGAAAAAGCTAAACTATTAAAGTTGCTGAAAAGAACACAAATCCTTGCTTTTGCAGAGAGATGCTATCTTTTTTTAGTCTCTCTATTTTCCACAGTGGCCCCAAATATAATTTTTAGATAACCATGACATGTTTTCCTGCCTTGAGCGTTATATTCCAGCAGATGGATAAAAATGATTTTACAAAGTTTTAACAGTTTTATTAAACTGCAAATTAAAAAACCTTTGCATTTTAAAAAAGTCAATTTACGCACGATTAGTGTACGTCAATATACTTTTTAATTCAGATCTACATATCTAAAAATAAAATCAATGTTTACACTAGGTGCTTTTATTTTAATCTGTGAAATGAGCTAGGCTTTTTTTTTTTTTTTTAAGTATTAACTATTTCAGCCATCTTAATTTGTTTCTGTTTAGCCTGATGGGAGCATGATGAGGGGAGTAAGCGGGAAATCAGGCATCTGTAATTCTGGGGGGAAATGCACCCTTGGAGGCAGGGAGCTTGGGCGGGGCGGTCAGACCCCAGACGGTCACGGTGCAGTACCTGGGCACTGGCACCCCAGATCCAGAGGAGCCAGCCAGGAATAGGGGTGAGGAGAGAGCAAATGAATGGACAAACGGTGAACTAAGGGCAAGGCAGCCAGTTCTTGCTTTGCTTGGGGCTTGCCTATGTCCTTCGTTCTTCTATGTTGTCTGGTCCTAAACCCAGTCACTGTTCTTCTCCGTCTCTGGTCATTTGGTGGCATCAGCAGGACACAGATAAAGGCAGATGCAGAGAGCCATCTGAAGTCATCTGACCTGGTGGGGGCCAAGTGTGGCTTGTCGTGCATGGAGTATCAGACCAAGACCAGGCGTGCGCATCAGACGAAAATTGCACATGAGGGACCTGCAGACAGGCATAGTTGCAAATGTGATTTGGGAAAAGCATAACTCAGGCTTAAGACACCTTTTTTCAAAACCTCTCTTTCAAAATCCAAGCACAAAGTGCATTTTCCCATATGCAATATACTAAATAATACATGGCCGGCAGAGCCACGTGCACGGTACATCATGCAAACTTTCCCAAAGCCTTTCTTTAACCAGTATTTTCAACTCAGTATTATTTATCAAAAACAAAAATCCTCTTTCACTTTATTGCCTAGAATTCCTTAAAATGCTTGGGTATTGTGTAGATGGAAAAGAAAACGCTTTCAAGAGGAAAATAAAAAATTAATGACTTTCAGATTTGAAGCTTAAAAGCAAAAAAAAAAAAAAATGGTTTTGCATTTTCACTCTTAGTCAAATATATTTATAGTCCAAAGATGCTTCTCAAAAAGTTTTCATGGTTTTAAAAATAAATCTTAGCTTATACTTTTTTGCAATGTCCTTGAACACGTGACTTTTATCTTATGAGGAAACAGGCGATGGAAGTGAAATAATAGGAAACAAAATGGAGGCTCACAATTAGAGAATGCTCAGGCAACTAGAAGAGGAGAAAATCACACTCGCTTAATTATTAAAGATTGGGAAAGAAATATCCATTTCCTGTAGAGAGATGGCATTGCACACTAGCTACAAAGGCGAGTGCGTAAATAGATTGCAGGGAAACTTATTGACTGCTTGCTTCAGTTTACAAATTAAAGAGAAATTGAATGCATTTTAATGAATGTAGCAGTGCACAGGCAGAGAGAAAGCATATTATTTGTGACTTGCACACACTGCTAGAGATGTGCAATTTCATAGGAATCAAATCTATAATTTGGAACTAGTTTAACAATTACCGTGACTATCACACTGCTGATTCTTAATGAATGTGTCTCGTGTCAAGTGTTAATTTAGAGTTTTGAAAATCAGGACTCTGTGTTTACTTTGATGAATGTTTATTGATGCTGACATGTGATAGGCAGAGTGTAAGTTACACAGAGATGGAACTGTCTCCATGCTGGCTAATCGTTCACACTCGAAGCTAAATATCCACTGCAATACATGTCCCCAAGAAGCTGGGACTGGCAGACAGAAAGCAAAAGTGTAAAATGGAAGAAGAAAGTAAGTCTCTCTCCTTTGACACTTCCTATGCCCATCTCAAAAGCCTCCATGCTCCTAAAGTCCGTGGAGGTTTCAAGCTGCCCTAGCAGGAGCTTCTCCGGGCTCTAGACGTGTCTGTCCTCTGCCCATCCTCTCTTTCTTTCTACCACAAACTTTTGCCTCCCAAGAGTCCAGCACAAGCCCCAAGCACGGTTGCACAGCCCTTTCATTACCCAGTTTTATACTCAGGCTTACGCCAGTGGTTCTCAACCTTGCCTGCATACTGGAATACTCTGGGCAGCTTTCAAAAGTCCTGGTGTCTCTCCAGACCAATTAAAACAGAATTCTGGCAACAATGTTTTCCAAAGCTCCCTTCCAGTTTTTTTGTAGTGTGCAGCCAAACGACCCTGGGCTGAAAGGTGGCCATTGGCTTATTCTACTAGTCCTTTTGGAGGATTAGCACTTTCATCGGGGCATTCTGAAAAAAAACATAGTCTTAACATAGCAGTCCCTTAGAGGAATACTCTTTTGAGATTTATGAATAGGTATTGAGTGTGTTGAAAAAAGCAACTGCAGTACTAATAAATTTGTGAATGCATGTATATTATGTTACCCTCTCAGAGACACGAGTGAGTATGCCAAACACTTTTAGAAGTTACGGTTTTTAGAAAACACAAACAAAACAAATGACAGAAAAATAAAACTTGTTTTAGTTTTATTTCATCTAGGACTCCCAAATTTATTTGGTCACTGAAGAGTCCCCCCTCCCTCCCCACCCCAGAGCATCAAAGTTAGCATCCAGTGAAAATGAGACTGCATTTTCCGCTAGGAAAAGGCTGTTTTAATACCATAGGATTTATCTTTAATGGTGGAACTCGGTTTCCAGTGCGAAGTCATGGGGAAGAAATTTGGGACTTTTCTTAGACTTTCCTCACTTTCTTCACAGAAAGTCTCTGCATCCCTCAATCTAAGGTCAGCGAAGGACACAGGTGCAGACTGTTCTTCAACTAAGATAAGTTATTGGCCATTCTGTAGTGGAGAATCCTTTTACTTTCTTTCCATGACAAAATTTAAAAATGGAGTATCAGAGCTGACAGAATTCTAAGGTGTTTTCTCGAATAAAGTTCTACTGTTTCCACTATGGGACTTTGTTCGGTCACTAAACTCAAGGAAACCTCAGCTCCATCGTGTATAAAATGAGCCTGACGAAAACATACTGCCCTTGGGTGTGCTTGCGACCACTGGGCAAAATGCACTTTCAAAGAACCTAGTCAAGTGACCATTCCCTAGAACATACTCAACACTTGCCTTTGCAAGAAGCCAGATTTTACAGGAATACCAGGTACAGAGTTTACAGAAAGAGACAGGGAAGGAGGAAACACACATAGGCTGTAGACCTTCCCACACAGTAGGTGCAAGAAATGTGTGGCTTCGTCTTTAGCAGGTGTCAAATTGTAAATGGCAAATATAGAAGCAGGAAGGAAAGAAGCATGAAGAGCTCTCTACCTGCACAGAGGTTTGCTGGGATTCCTTTGTCGATTTGCTTTGAGAAGACCTAGGAGTAGAGGAACTGGGAAGTCTCCTTGCACTATACAAAGCAGGGAGGAAGCGAGGAGAGTTGAATGCTGATTCTTAAAAGTAATGGGTGATCCAAAGGAGGGAGTGATAAACATAACGTAGATTGGATTGAATAGTGGAGGATTTCCAAAATTAAATGTCATTCAGTATGGAGATCAGTTGGCAGTTTCCAGAGAAGAAAATGAGCTAGTCACAGGAAGAATAGAGTTTACTGCTGTTAAAATTTTTAAGTATTACCTTAGAAAATGGGCGTCATAATTCATGTCCCCAGAAATTTATATCGGATCCTTATAAGTTTTATCTATCATGCCGGAAAGTTTTCTGAGTGTTGAAGTATGATGCAGGCAGAGGAAAATCAGCTGTTAGAGCAGGTTCCACACCTGGGGAGCAGGCTTGCAAACACCACATTAAGCTGTGCTCATTAAGATGCCCCTTTCCTACGGTAAAATTTAATCGTTTGCTGATCTGACTGATTGAGAACTCACGGTGACTTAGGCATCACCCAGCAAAGTGTTACCTGTACAAAGCCAAACTGTTCTTTCTAAACTGTTCAAATGCTTAAACTAATAAATATGTATACATGCCTTGGAATGGTAGTATAATTCAGACTACTTTTTCCACTAACGTCAAGTGCTAAGGTTTACAGATTTTCTCCTTCAACGTACAATTTGCATTTCTGATGTTTCGAACTGGAATATAGGTGTTATTCTCTACATTCTGTGCATTCTCATGTTTACTTCAAAGCACTCATTCTGTACATATGATTGCAGCATGCAAAATATTCACTATACCTAATTCTTAAAAGTAGAGATGTTCCTTTCCTTTTTCTTAAAATGCAAAAGGTCTAATTTTAAGGGCTCATGAGTCCATATAAAATCAGAACCATTACCTTTGCTGTCAGTTGCTATGGCTACATCCTCACGAGATCTGTAGATATGACATAATTCAGGTATCTGCAGAGCAGTAGCATTGCAAAGACATCAGAGGAAATTTAAGCTGCACAGGGAACCAAGAAAAATAATTCATAAAAAGGGTTTTAAAAGAAAAAGGACACTCTGGGAAGACAATAAAATTTCTTACTTTATTTTGCAATATATTTTCTGCTTTTATTATTAAATATTCACATATCTTTTTGTACGGGTTCTTTCTCTCCTAGGAATCTAATTCTTCCATTTAATACTTAAAATGAATACACTAACTGGATAGGAAGAAGGTAAAGAAGATTTTCTTAGCTATGGAATATTGCATAAAAATAAAGTATGATAGTTGTAGAGATCAAAATAGTTTGTTGTTTGCTATGATGAATAAACAAATGTTGCTTTCAAAGTGTAGGTTGCAGGGTTTATGTTTGTGTAAAGAGATTTTTTTTCCTGACATCAAACTTCTATAAAGTGTATTAAATGACCTTTGATGGAATAATAGAGTTATGTTGCCTTTCTAAACAACAATTTAGCTTAGCAGTAGCCTAGCCACGTTGACCCGTAAAACTTAATCATCACATCGACCCAACTTCTTCCATCAACTACAGCAACACTTCTCACACTTAAGAGAACAGATTTCTGAGTTTAGTCTTTTCAATCATCATTCTGTGTTGTCTTCTGAGTTTGTTCCACCACTGACTGGATCACTGGAGCTTTAAGAGCTTAGTCTGATGATGAGAAGGCTAATTGTGTTTGCAATCAAATATGTGAAAGGGACTTGGGGAGCCAAAGGGCACCCAACACTCGACCCAGCCTCTGCATTTACAGACTTCAGGGCTGCAAGAAGATTGGTCGATGTGATCAGACATCCCTGCACGTTTTACCGAGTTCCTGCCCTTCTTGCCTGTGAGGCTTAGACGGGGGTGGTGGCGTGGCAGGGTGGCTCCTGTCAACAGGCTGCCCAGGGGCTGATAGCAGCCTCGCCACTTGGAAAGTTAGCGAACCTCTCTAGACCAGTTTCTTCATCTGGATGGCAGGTACGATGGTATCAACCGGAGTTCTGACACTTTGCAATGGCGTGACTCCTGTCAAAGGGACAGGACCGGGTGTGGCTTGTAGCAAGTACCAGTCAATGCTAGCTTCGGTCATTAGTTCCTCCTCTGTCGTTTCTGACCCAGATCGTGGGAGGCTGAGGTGTCCGCAGTTGCAGGAGGTGAGCTGTCCCCTGAACATGGGGTGGGGTGTGTCTGACTCTCCAGGAAACTTGCTCTACTCCAACACTGAGTTAGCTTGTAGTAAGGAAGGCTGATGTTCACGTCTTTCCTATTAAAAAAAAAATCACTCCTGTGATCCTCTGACTTGCTCTACCTACTTTTTCCCTTCACATTTCAACTTGTTAAGAGCGTTGTCTATGATTTGCTCTTTCTTGTCTGCTATTACTCAACTCCCTGCAGCCTGGCTTCTGCCTCAGGAATGCTACCGAAATGAATCGCAAATAAGATCGTCTTCTCAGTAACTTTTCCTGCCTCCCACCATGCTCATTTCCATTTCCTGAATCTTCTGCCTTAGCAGTCACGTTGCAGCACCCCAGACCAGCGTCTGTCTGTGTAGAACTAGTGGCGACACGATGCATTGCACATCACACATTAGCTAAATAAACTGGTAGACCTCATTAATATTTTCTATGTCCTTTAAAAACTGCACGTTCAGATGGCTTGGGGGGCTGGCCTGATAATTAACACCCTCCACACTGTCACCCTCCAGGGCATTTTGCTAGTCAGGGGGGTGCATCGTGGTGGTGCTTCCTGGATTCTCGTCTGTGTCCACCTCCAAGTTCTCTCTTTCTTCTTCTCCCGTTTATGTATCTAACCTGAGATGCAGCAGAAAGTGGGAGAGTCAGTTGCTGGCTTCAAAGTGCATCAGAACCAAATAATTACCACCCCTGTCCCCAACTCTATGAGTCTCCGTCTCATTGAGTCCTGAGTGTTTGGTCTGAATAGGATAAAATCATGTAAACCTAAATTTTCCACAAATACAGAAACAAAATGGAAAGAAGGGTTACTTTTCATTCTGTGCGTTCCCTTCTGTACCTGTGAATCGTACCATATGCACGCATCACTTATTGAAATATGTCAAACAAACAAATTAAGTGAACAATCATAGAAACAAGTTTAACTGCAGAATATAAAAACCTGTAATTTTTTTTTTTTTTTTTGAGACAGAGTCTCACTCTGCTGTCCGAGCTAGAGTGCCGTGGTGTCAGCCTCGCTCACAGCAACCTCAAACTCCTGGGCTCAAGCGATCCTTCTGCCTCAGCCTCCCAAGTAGCTGGGACTACAGGCATGCGCCACCATGCCTGGCTAATTTTTTCTATACATATTTTTTTAGTTGTCCAGATAATTCCTTTATTTTTTTTTATTATTTTTTTTTTTTTTTAGTAGAGACAGGGTCTCACTCTTGCTCAGGCTGGTCTCAAACTCCTGAGCTCAAATGATCCACCTGCCTTGGCCTCCCAGAGTGCTAGGATTACAGGCGTGAGCCACCGCACCCGGCCCCTATAAAGTTTTTGTAAAAAAAAAATATATAGAAAGAGTCAAGACTAAATGTTCTCTGTAGTTCTCCCTTTAGGACTTGCTTCTTCCAAATCTAGTTTTCCAGTAGATAGAAACTGTGTCATGAAAGGAGCCTCTTCGGGGTCTGAGACACGGATTTCAGAAATGAAGACTCTGGTCATGCTCTCTTGCAGAATCAATCCAGAAAGAAGGCTTGCAGTTTGCCTCCGTAACGATGTCTGGTGACAGGCACCTGGCAGCACCCACCGTGAAGGCTGGAGTCTGTTTCCACACCCTGGCGTGGGAAGAAGCCTGCCCCATGCTTTGCCCGGGGGGAATGGCAGGCGGCCGCTGTGTGAGGTCTGGGGAGTCAGACTCAACAGATCTTGCAGCTTCCATCTCGTCCTCTGGTAAAGGGATCTGAGATCACCCGGCAGTGAGGAAGCCAAGTGCAGACTCCTGGAGCGTGAGAGGCATGTAAAATAAAACCCACGGCACCCCAGCCAACAGGAAGCACAAACTCCAGGCAAGTGAGTGGGGCTGGGACTTCTGAATTCTCAGCTCCTTCATCTCCTCCTATAGCCTCTGTCAATGTCAACTGGGATTTCTCTTTCTCTTGTTTTGCCCTGGCATTTCTAATGTGAACCATGAAATGCACCTACGTCTTTTTTAAATGATGTGAAATGAACCTGCACTGTAATAAGAATCCTGTATTACATATCAGTACTGCCTTTTCATTCTTCCCACCTTAGGAAGCTACACTTTATTCCAGTGACTCAACAAGGTTTGAGTTTCTCAAATAAAGAACAGAGCAGATGCTTCGGAAATGCTGTCCTCAGGGCTCCTTCTCCGTGTACGGCCACTGCTACGTCTCTCTTCCCATGCTCATAGCTTCTGCCTTTCGGCAAAGCGTAGAAAACCAGGGTTGGGACCCAGTGGCATCACTGAGGCAAAGGACATTTCACCAAGTCTGCATCTGTCTCTGTGATTCGACTTTGGGACTCCACACTCCCCTTTTCCTCTTTGCACCAAGAACAGAGGGGAGCAGATGGACAGATCTCCAAACATCCGTATGTACCAACCAGAAGAATGTTGGAAAGACTCGGCTCCTGCCAGCACGTCTTTGACCAATACAGACAAAGGGCACATCTTTGCAAGCAGAGTGCTGGCTGAGTGGTTGACGGCTGCAGCCCAGAGCATGTCCACCTTTAAAGCCACTTCCTGTTCAGACTAAGGCAGAGTCACCTGAAGGGATCACAGCACAAGCAACGTCACATCTGGAGGCTGAGTCCTTCATACCATAGTCTCCACTGCACCTGGGAACACGTGTGTCTGTTTACAAGACACGGTCATGTGTTTGGGTCATCTACTCCTCTTCTCTTTTTGCTCCAAATGGTTTTCTCAGCCTTCTACATCCTTTATAGGAGCACACAATACATATATATATATATGTATATGTATATATTGCATCATACCAAATATGCTAGACTCTGTCAAAAAAAAATTGCTGTTAATAAGAATGTTTAGATACAAAGTCTTGGGCATTTAAAAATGTTTTAAGTAGTGTTAACATCATTGGAATAAGTATGTGATCTTACAAACTGCTTTGAAAGGCAATGTTCATTTGCCATTCACATAGAAGAGATCTGATATCTTTCTAGATAATTAAAACATAACCATAAATATCAATGACAACAAAAAGCAAAACATACAGGTACTTGTTTATACTCACATGGTGCATTGTTTCGAAGGTATATCTAGCATTATTTTAATCTTACTATTTAACATTTTGGTCTCCTGGCTTTATTTCACTTTTCGTACTGATATATGATGCTTTACAACTAATATCAATTCCAGGAGGCATCTTATTTTCCCTATATCCTAAATTATTAATAAATATGTCAAGGGAAGAAAAGTAGCATCGACCCTTTTAGCAGCTTGACTGTTCCCTAAGTCAATACGCATACCTATTATTGACCTTCCAGTCATTTTCCCACAGGGTGTTCTGTTCTGGAGGAAGCTAATTTGCTCCCATTTGTAAGACAGCGGAATGGTGTGGTGGCCAAAATGAACGTGTGGGAGGCGAGGAGAGGGGGTCGTATCCCTAATACTGCCAGAGGCTGTCATCAAACCTTTCCTAATCTCAATCCCTTTCTCTCTAGAAGCAAAGGAATTCCTGGGATTGGGACTGGCAAGGCGCCTTCCGTCTCAGGACTCAGCGCTGCTGTGAGCGTGTGCAGGGCCTCGCAACCACAAGTGTGGATGGGGCGTTTGCACCCCGGGCTTGCCTGGCGCTGGAGCAGCCTCCCTCTCGTCCATGTTGCCGGCCTCGCTGGACAAGCTGATGGGAGAAGGGACGATGTGACCACGAGGCCATCGCTTCTACTCTCTCCACGTGTGCACTGTCAAATCCTCCCTGCAGCATTTTTAAAGGAGATAAAAACAAGAGACTGAGTATCGAAGAAGTTCCTACTCCATTCGGGTATTTAAAAAACCAATGAAAAGAACAAACACAATTTCCTGGGTGTCTCGTCTGAGCTTTTGGATTACCAAATCCCATCCCAGGTAAGCACTGTTACATTCCCTTTGCCCCTGGTGAGACAAACAAGGCTTGAAATAATTACATGACTCGCCTAGAGAGCCCCTTGCCATTTCCTAAAGTGTGGTTCCGGGATGGCCTGCCTCCAGTGGTGGCACCGACGAGTGGCTTGAAAAGGTTGTAGACCACCCCAAAATCTCCACCCGGTCACTCAAAGTCATCTGAACGAGGACACAATTTCAGCCACCTGAACGTGGGTGCTTGCTATATAAACACAGCTTCTAAACAGCTTTGAGGCCGGGTCCAGTGGCTCGTGCCTGCACTTTGGGAGGCAGAGGCAGGAGGATCACTTGAGGCCAGGAGTTTGACACCAGCCTGGGCAACAGAGTGAGATCCCATCTCTACAAAAAATAAAAAGTAATAAAATAAAATAAAATAAACAGCATCCGCATTCTCCTTTCCATCAGATCGATGCTTCTATATTCCTTCATATAGAAATGCAGGAGTCTCCACTACCTAAGTCAGATTGCAGAGGGTTCCCCTGAAAATCCCAACTATGAAAGAGCAAATTCCTGAGCTTTATCTCAGAACCAAACCACGGTGTAGCGGGGACTCAGAATCTGCACTTGTAACTGGAAAGCTTGGTGATCCTTGGTCATTTCAAACAGTGGTGTTTGAAAACTCCTGCTCCACACCATTGTGAGTTCTGCCAGACTGGGGTGAGGTGGACAGGCCAGAAAGGATGTTAGCGGTGGAAATATAAGGCGTCTGCCATAAACCCACTGTCTTGTCCTCTCTGTGACACATGGCAGTTGTCACCTGCCAGATGGTGGGTTTTGGCATGTCCTTACTCGACATGTGTTCCACGGACCGGCAGTACCAGCGACACCCAGGAGCCTGTTAGAATGGTAGACTTGGGGGCCCATCTCCAAACCTATTGAATCATAATCTGTTTTTTAATGAGATCCCCGGTTTTTTCATATACCTTGAGGTTCAAGAAGGGGTGAGGAAATAGAAGAATGGGTCCTAAATATAATGATTCGCCTGGAAGTCCACCTTCTCCAACCCAGGGGAAAAGGAAGCAAATATTCACATTGCATCTACCAGGCACACTTTAAAAACCATGCTAGCTATTTCTTTCAAGATTCACCAAAGTATCTTAGTTTAGACTAATAGAGCTTATACTGGACAGAGCAAAGATTTTAAGGCAAAATGAATCTTGCTCCCGTTCCCCTGACTTTCCCACAATGGACCAGGCAAAGGGAGGCTGCAAGAAAGGGGAGTCAGTTTTCATACCCAAAAACCCCACCATGGACTCACCGACTTTGACCCCTGTGCAGGAAAGAGTTAAATCAGCAGGCCCGGGTTGCTCAAACCCTGCACTCTCCCAAGAAAGGCCCATGTTGGTAACTGGTCTTTTGTTGTTTCTTGTGAGTGAAGCTCTTGCAACATTCCTACTGTCAAGAGTGCTTTTCCTGCTTGGGGTCTTGAACCACACACACAAGATTGTGTAGATAGTGCATGTGAGTGGTGTGCTTTGTGGTGAACACTTGCTTTCTTTCTAAGGGTCTGGAGATTTAGAAATTATATTTGGCCATGTGTCTTTGTGGTCTGAACTCCAATAAAACTCTGCACTCCAAGGCTCGTGTGGGGAACTTTCCTGGTAGATGACACTTTGCACGTGTTGTCACAACTCATTGCTGGAGACATTAAGGGTGTCCCGTGCCACCCCACTGGGAGGCAACTTTTGGGAGCTTGTGCCTGGTTTCCCTTACACTTTACTCATGCTCCTTCTTCCCGTGCTGGTTTTCTTTGTATCCTTTCACTGTACCAAACCATAAGTGTGAGGGTAACAACTTCTGAGTCCTGTGAGTCTTAGTGAATCGTTGAATCTAGGTGTGGTCTCTCAAAGCCTAGTATCCAAACTACAGAGTGCAGCTTGTTCAACACTATCCTCTAAGAATAAAACCTGAGATCCTGCTGCAGCTATTTTTGTAGTCACTTTTTATTTTCCATTTATTAAATGTAAGCTATTCGAGTTGCTTTTTACTTTTCCTTATGCTATGCTAAAGATTCACAATCTGCATTCTTTCAGAGTTTTGGGGGGGCCATCTGAGCAAAGACTGCAACATTCATACCGTAAACATTCACCCTGCAAGAGGGGGTTCATCATTCCACTCTGTTGCTATCTTTTGGATTCTGACCAGTTCATGTGAGACAAGATTGTAAATGCTCAAACAGAGCTTTTAAAAGACAACTAAGGGTGAACATAAAATTCTCCCCAAAGGGCCAGAAAGAGAAAGAAATGTTTACAGAATAGCAGTGCCTGTTTCTGATCTTAACCTCAACTGACCTTGAGCTAAAACGTGATTTGGCCTGCAACGTTTGTGAGCATCTAGGCCCGGGGTGACTTTGTGTCACCTCTAACCAAAGGCATAACCCGTCTTTTCAGAGGTGAACTTGACTTGGCACTGCTTATGTGTTTGTTCGAGCTTTATCCCTTCCAGACTTGCTTGTTCTCCTCTCTGCAGCCCGAGGACGATCTCTGCACAGCACGCCCTGCCTGCTCTCTGGTGCTCGGTCCCTGAGGTTGAAAGGCACGTCTCATCGGACTGCAAAGTTTCCTGTCTGGGTTTCAGGTCATCTTGTATTTGGTTTTGAATACGTCTTCAGTCCTTTCCTAGTGGACCTTTTGACTTGGTAGCTATTCCAGCTGGTAGGAAGCTATTTAAATCCTGATTCATTCCAGTGAGATATTTGTGATCTCTCTCTATTTCAGATCTCATGAAAGCTCTTGTAATCTTGCATTTGACTAATTGCTAACAATGTCAGGGCTAAAGACCCTGCAATCTAAGACATTCCCCACTAGTGTGTTGGTCCATTTGTGGACATCTTCTAGGCAGATCATTTAGAGAGCTATTAGCTTGTCTAATCTACCCTGTATTTTTTTTAACTCATCTCTTCTAAAATGCAATTAAAGAACAGGAGACCATCAGTAAAGCAAGGGAGACAGATTTTAAGTTGTAACGTGAAATACAGGGACCCAACAAGAGTTAGACTAAGCCAAAAATATCCTGGTATGACTTCAATAAAAATGTGTCCCTCTCCTCTGCCTCAATAGTTGTGTGAGCTGGGAGGAGAGATTAGCATTCAAGTTGCATGGGAGGAAGAAGGCGTGATTTGGTGGGGAGCCTGGTAACAGAGAGTCTAGAATATGGAATAGGACCTAATTAAAGAGATAAAAGTGTTCCTGAAGACTATCATTTGGAATATTTTTAATATTCTTGGAGAGACACAGATAAAGATAGAATTCCTTGTGCATTCACTTTTGTGCTTGGATTTTACTTCTTTAAGTAAGACACTACCATGACACATGTCAGGTAAGTCACATACTCAATAGACTTGTTATATCATAGCACACACACACATGAAACCACCATGGAAACAGTTATTACAGCAATGCACGCAGGATTTAATGTTGGGGATCACGGAGTCATAGTCAGCTTGGCCTGTTGTTTCACCTCTCTCTCTCTCTCTCTCTCTCTCTCCCCCCGCCCCATTCCCCAGCGAGAAAACGCAGGGTGTGCAGAATCTAAAATTATTTCTGCCACGTTTCTAGGCTCTTATCAGTTGGTTTATTTCATCTGCTACAGAAAACATTGTACATACATGTAAAATGTATCAGAGTTTTAGAGAAACATACTCATATTTTCTTCTAATCCCTTTATTTAGTCACACTGTAGGGAAAGGTAGTAGGGTATGTATAGAGTGTGGGTAGCGTGATGATTATTAATTTTCTTCATTAATTCCAATAGAGAGGAGGTCTGAGTCTGCCATCCTCCAAATTTGTGACCCTGCTTCAAGATATAGGTGGCACAGCATATAAGTCACGTAAAGACAGCCACAGGGAAACTCAAGTTGCCAAGTTCCCTACAAGATACGGATTTCAAGAACACTGAGCATTGGAAATACTGATTGGAACAGCTCGTCAATGAAATACATTTGGAGCACTGGAAATACCTTTCTCTCCTAAAAGGGTAAAATATGTCAAAGAGTATAATGATCCAAGGAGACATTTAACAGGAAAATCAGGTACAGGTTGACTCTCAAAGGTTGGCTAAATTACCTCCTCATCCTGATTTTAACCTATTTTGCTTACTGTGTATAAAATAACGCATGGTTGCTGGGGTTAAGTGTTTGTTGCAGCCCTGTCCCCCCGTACACTGTCATTTTGATCTGTTGGCTCAATAGAAATGACAATTGAGTGTAATGAAAACGTTATGAATCACGCTGGCCAGTATTATTACAGCTCACTGCCTTATGCTCCTAACAGGAGAGTTTTGAATGAATTTGTCATTGATTATTTAAACCAGATTGTGTTTAAAAGCAATATATTAACTTCATTGGCAAATAGCCTTGCCTTCTTCGGAGTGTCTTGGTTGAGAACGCCAATTATATTCAAAATTGCTATGGTAGAAAACTCTTCCATGCTCGTTAACTTCACATCCTCTACCTTATTTTTTTTTCAATTGGGGTAAAATGCACATGATATGAAGCCATCTTAACCATTTTTAATTGTACAGTTCGGTGGCATTAGGTACATTCACGCTGTTGTTCAAGCATCACCACCATCCACCTGCAGAACTTTTTTCACTGTACCTAACTGAAACTCTGTCCCCATTAAGCACTACCTCCCAATTCCTCCCTCCCCAGCCCCCGGCAATGACCATTCTCCCTTCTGTCTCTGTGAATTTCACTACTACAGTACTGAATTTGACTACTCTGGGTGCCTCGTATAAGTGAAATCATACAGTATTTATCCCTTCCTGTCTGGCTTGTTTCACCTGGCACAACATCCTCAAGGTTCATCCATGTTGCAGCCTGTGTCAGAATGTCCTTCCTTTTTAAGGCTGAGTAATATTCTATTGACTTACTTCACTGAAAGATCATTTAAATTTCAGTGAAACTTTACAAGAAAAATTTTGGAAGATGGCTACTGATGAATACTGAAGATGAATTTTGAATAAGATGAGATTTTTTTAATAAGATTTGAAAATAAATACCCTAAGGTTGCTGAGGAAGCCTTATAATACCTTCTTCCATTCCTCTCAACGTATTTCCATGAGACTGGTTTCTTCACTCCTAAGTAGAACAAAATAGTGCAGATAAACATCATTCCCTGTGAGTAGCATTATCTTCAATTCAATCTGGGTTAGACAATTTAACAGCAAGGGAACTAGAGAAGTAGGCACATTTAGAACATAAATATTGATATTGGTGCTGTGATTGGTTTTATCAATGGAAAAGAACCCAAACTCTGTAAAATAATTTAAAGAGGTTAATTCTGAGCCAGGTATGAATGACCATAGCCCAGAGCCACACCCAAGAAGCCTTGAGCAAGTGGTCTTGCTGTATTTGGGTTACAGTTTGGTTTTATACATTCCAGGGAGACAGAAATTACAAGTAAAGTCATAAATTAGTACATGGAAGGCGTACATTGGTTTGGCCCCAAAAGGTAGGGCATCTCGAAGCAAGGGGATGACAGGTTATAGGTGGGTTTAAAGACTCTTTGATTCATAGTTGGTTAAAGAAATGAAACTTTGTCTAAAGGCTTGAGATGCTTTAACTTAAGATAAGGAAGTCTGTTAATCAGAGACAAGCTACTGGCCATATACCAAGACTCAAGTGATTTGTTAAGTAAACTGAGGACCTGCAGATGTGATTCAAGCCCCATCCTGTATAGCTCTAGGCCTGTTCGTGACTTACAAAGGACATCTCCAACAAGGGAGGGGAGCATGGCGAGATATGTCTGACCTCCCTTCTCATGGTTGGCAACGCAGCTTGAGGGTATTTCTGGGGTCCCTTTGGCCAAGAGGGGGTCCATTCCGTCAGCTGGGAGCTTAAGATTTTATTTTAGTTCACAGTACTCAAAGTGTGCATGTAGATATTGCACACAGACAACCACTGTGTCTTTCATGACTCTGGGTTGGATACAACTGCCAAATGTGAAGACAAGTCATTCACTATCAATCATCTATATGCACACTGTCATTGCATAATGTGTACAGGTTTTATACTTTTTCCTGTTATGTTTGTCCCAATTTGATTATTAAAATATAATTTTATGTCGGTTAAATATAGAATTAAAAAGTGAGGCTTGTATTTTGAATGTCCTTTTTAAATTTTTTTAAGTAAAATTCCATTTTAATGTACTTTTACAAATGCATCCTGAAAATTCAAAAATTATAAAAGAACATTCCTCTACCACTGAAAATTTGAGAAGCACAAATCTGGACCAATGTTCTAGGTCCAGGCAAGTGACAGCCACAGAAGAGGAATGAAATTAGTCATTGCTATATCATAATTGAGGCAGATATTGATGAATTTTATTCCAATGTGCTGTATATTTTAAAATAATATTAAAATATGAAAAGCATATATGGAAAATTTGGAAATTATATGGACAGATTCACAAATATTATTAATTTGACATATATGCACTCTTAAAGGCATAATTTTTAGTTGTTTCATCATAGGATGCAAAACTTAGTTGTCGTCTTTTCCATTTAACATCATAAAAGTATGTCTTACATGTTACCATGTAATTCCCATATCTGTCATTTTCATGATTACTTAACAATACATAACATATTTATTTAATTTATGGTAATTTTTCCATATAAGACATAAGGTAGATATTGAATTGGGAAAATGTCCCTTAGCTTATTTAACCATTCACCTATACTGAACATTCAATTTTTTCAATTGTTTCCTATGATTAGAAAAGTGAAGCACGTCATTCTTCATATAACATTTCCCCATGTTTTGTATTATTTTCTCAGGGCAGTTTGAATGAATATCCTTTTCCCTACATGAATTAGGCTTTTCTCACTCTGGTGATGATCCATTCAGTAAACAGTAGGGAGTAGAAACACAGATTTTGTGTTAATAGGGTAAGTTCTGCGGTACAAATAATTTAACTAGATAATTTGGATTAAAAGAAAAATATGTTGGAGCTTGAAGTGTTGGTTCCAAAATCATAAAAACCTTTTTTACTTTCTATAATACTCACATTATGCTCTGTATGGACATATATTATTAATACACAAAGTCAAGATGGACTTAGGGAATGAACTGGGTGGAGATTAAACAATTCCATGTACATGTTCCGTAAAATGAGAGAACTCGTCGTATTGGGAATTTCCAAGGAAAACAGATAAACATGAATTATTCTTGTTCAACAGTATGTCCTTGGTTTATCTCTTTTATGAATGTTATTTTGTTAAATTGTTCAAATTGAAGTTTCATACTGTTCTAAAAAGTACACTGTAGAATATGCTGAAAAACAGCTGAACATTTTAAATGTGAATTTAGACTCGAGGTCTATTGAATCTCTGTTGAAAATTAGGTAAAATCCCCAGGTTTCTAATGAATACTATTAACTGTCTGGATTAGCAGATTAGTATTAACAAGTTTCCACTGAAAATGAGCTGTGAAAGGATATTTCGCATGTAATTGGAAAAAATATTCACTTGTTTAATGGGAAATATTCCATTATCTCTCCTCAGCCATCAGGGTATTCTTTGAAGACATTTACTATGAAAATTACTTTATATCATCTTCATTCTCACTTCTGATCCATCTCTAGCATCCCACAGTAGTGTTATATCGAGAGAGGAGTATTATACAACGTCCAGGGAGAGTTGCTATGAATTCCACATTTAAAAATTTTTCTAATGAGAACATGATGTGTTCAAACAATGCTGGGAAGTGATTTCAACATTTTTGCTCCCAATTATTTGTAACATAACATATACAAATCTTTAAGCACTGAATCAAACTAATTATGATGTTGCATGAGGGTAATCAGTTTTGTTAATGAGTATTTGAATTAGTAACTGAATTTTCTCCTCCATTCCTGAAGAAGACATCCATAGTGTTATTGATATTAAATTAAATGAAATGAGCAAGAGTGTTATTAGCTTAGTGGCCACAGAATGGGAGCTCACACTTCCAAATATACATTTAATATGCAAGACTATTTTTCATAACAGTCATATTGGGAGATGGCAGAAGAATGTGTCTCTCTAATAAGATCTACAGATGTACCTGGTATGAATGGTCTTCTCAGATACCCTGTGGTCCAGGTATTGGTAAACACAGGATGGACAATGTAAGGGTATTAGGTAGGGTTCTCCAAAGAAGGAGAAGCAATAGGGTCTATCTATCTGTCTCCTGTAGAAGAGATTTATTATAAGATATTGGCTCACGTGATTATGGAGGCTGAGAAGTCCCATGACCTGCCATCTGCAATCTGGAGACCCCAGGATGCCAGTGGTATAGTTTGATGGCCTGAGAGCCACGGAACCTATGGAATATGTCCCAGTCCCAGTCTAAAGACCTAAGAACCAGCAGCACCAAGGGAAGGAAAAGATTGGGTGTCTCAGCTCAAGCAGTAAGGCAGAGAGAGGGTGAGTCCACTCTTCCTCTACCATTTTGTCCTATTCAGGCCCTCGACAGATGGGATGGGGCCACCCTACACTGCAGAGGGAAGTCTGTTTCCCCTGTCCACCAATCCAAATGCTATTCTCTTCTGGAAACACCCACACAGATACACCAGAAATGTGTCTAATCAGCCATCTAGACATTCCACGGCCCAGCCAAGTTGACACTTTGCCTTTGGTGGAGAAAAACGACAGTCTTATGGCAAAGGGCATGATTACCATGAGAGGTGGGGCTGTGAACAGTAATGACCAGGGGTTATTATGCAATCATGTGATAATGAGGATTTATTATAGTGTGTTTTAATCTTTTCTGAACATTTGGAAATTTGCATGAGTCCAAACCTCTCTCTTTTCCACAAAGCTCTCTGTAATGTCCTGTTTGTATTTGTTGCTCTTTGTGATTCATTCTAATTCTGCATTACTGGCTACATAGTGCTCTTTCAAACCTCAGCCCAGTGGATTCTCTGGAAAACCTCCAGACTACCCCTCCACACCCCTCCTGCATGTTCTCCCGGTATCCCTGGGCAAATATTTAGCATAGTCTTTCCCATGCTGAGTTATATTTGCTGATTTTCTTGTCTGTTTTCCAACTAAACAGAGCTCTGTGAAGGCCAGAGTTGGGTCTATCAGGTCCTTCTGTGAACAGTGGCCCTCAAGGAGGATGCATTTAGTAAAACTTTGTAGAATGAATGTGCACAGCAAATCGACCACTTATCTGCACGGTGGAGAAATGCATTTCCTCTTTGTTCCACCCCTTGATTTTCTAGAAATGCTAGTCAACAAGTATTAATTCATGATAATGAAATAACTTTGCTTCCTACAATGCCATTTATAAATTTCCCCTTGAGCCTCAAACCAATTTTGAGATGTATCTTCCCTACCTACCTGTTCTAT
This sequence comes from Lemur catta, assembly GCF_020740605.2. Taxonomy (NCBI): domain Eukaryota; kingdom Metazoa; phylum Chordata; class Mammalia; order Primates; family Lemuridae; genus Lemur; species Lemur catta. The sequence goes on from NC_059155.1 coordinate 68,592,399, forward strand.
TATTGGCATGATCTCAGAGGAGCAAAGTTAATGAAAAGTTCTTTGTTTGTTGTTGTTCAGGTGTCTTTTTTTAAAATTTGCTTAATTAATTAATTAATTTTTTAGAGATGAGGTCTCACTCTGTCGCCCTGGTTAAAGTGTAGTGGCACAATCATAGCTCATTGCAAGCTCAAACTCCTGAGCTCAAGGGATCCTCCTACTTTAGCCTCCCCAGTAGCTGGGACTATAGGAGGGCACCACCACATGTGAATAATTTTTTTGTTTTTTGTCGAGACAATGTCTCACTATGTTGCCCAGGCTGGTCTCAAATTCCTGAGCTCAAGTGATCTTCCTTCCTGGGCCTCCCAAAGGGCTGGGATTACAGGCATGAGCTACCATGCCCAGCCTTGTTTGGGTTTCTTAATCCAAATTATTGTAATGGTAGGTGGTGTTAGCATCAGGTTCTACTCTCTGTAATTGGTGTTTCCACCTCCACAAAAGGATATAAATTCAAAGAGTACTTTGTTCCTGAGAAGCCCTTTGACCTACACAAGTTCAGCCTTTGGAGGATGCTATGGATGAGAGTCTGCAGACGTCTCTCCCGCCATAACTCGTATACCAAACTCTGGAGTCCTTAGCATGCCTTCTGTGGCAGACACCTGGCCAAGGTAAGATTTTATTAATATTTTAGCCATGAACATTGGCACTGGCATAGCCCACCAAGGCATTTTTAAGAAAGGACCTGGGAAAAGGAAATGAATGCAACAGTTAGCATTAATAAATGTGAGACAGAAATATAGACGTTTGAAAACAAAACATCAAACCCTCTCTAATTATGCTTATAACGTATAAGCATAATTATAATTAAGCATACGAATTATGCATATTCATTATATCTTTATGTATATAACTATGATATATAGGTCTAGGCTATGCGTATATATATATATATATATATATATATATATATATATATATAAGCTATACATATATATGTTGGGGAAAAATATATATACTCCACATTGAAAGAGTCTTATAGTACTCTCCCCACGTAGTTTGTTAAGTTATAAAAGCAAAATGCTAAAACATTAATTGCATTTATGTGCATTTTTTTAGCTTTCTTGTGGAACTGACAATCTCTGGTATTTCCTTTCAGTTCTATGTCTCTAGAATTCTGAGCAATTAAAAAAAATGATTCTAAGAATAGACTAAAATAAATGGGATATTTTGTGAAATGGAAAATTATCTTATCTCTGCAAAGAATGATCCTTTATTTAGCCCCTCTTTGCCAAACCATGATCAAAAGAGTAAAAGGGCCCGAGAGGAGAATTTGTGATAGTCAAAACATGAAGAATTTAGGAATGACAAGAAATCAATAAACCCCAGCGCCGTGGAGCAAGAGGAGATGCTGAGATGCGAATGGTAATAACACAGAGAGTCCCTTCCACGAAGCAGTTACTGATAAAACTGCCCAGGCATGGACGGCACCGTGCAAACCCTGTGCTGGTAAGCAAAACCCAATGACGACATCATTCTCGAGAAAAAGAAACTTCTAATTTAGATATTCCTGGCTTTTCCAGAATCTGTCACTTTCATGACCTTTTTGTATCTGGACAGTGCCGGGAGGGGCTACAGGGGAATGGCTTGCTCCGCTTGAATTATTGATTCAGCTTATCCCAAGGAAGTGAATATCCTTGACAAGAGTCTAAGCACAGAATGTTTGGGAAGCCTGGCTCCAGAGCCCGAGTCGATGTGGCCGCGTGGAAGGGCAGGCACTCTGCAGGTTGGCGGGAATTGATGTGAATAGAACAATGAGCCCCACCACGTGGCCAACCATCTCACATTTAGCAAGTTATATCTACAAGCCCAAGTCCTTCATCTGGAGCACAGATATATGAACATTATAGCACATAGATTTTTATGAGAATTAAATGAAATGATGATTTATTGCTCTGTCCCTCGTTGAGATACTCACATATGATACTGGATGGAAAGATTTTGCGCAAGAGTGGGCAAACTATGACCTGGGAATCAAATCAATAACAAAACCTGTTTTAACAAAATGTGGGAATATTCACAAATAACACCTTCAGGGGGACACATCCATCTGGTTTATGTCTTATCTTTATAGAGCTTTTATGCCGCAGCAGCAGAGCTGAGTAGTCACAGCAACAGAGAACTTATGTCCCACAGAGGCACCATAAGATACTTTCAATTTTTGAGGAAAACACAGACATACTTGACTTCTGTAAGATATCAGCAAACAACTTGCTAGAAGTTGTTCTGAGTTGCAGCGTTAAATCATGCTCCATTGTTTTCTGTGTTGCCACATCTTTGCAAAGCTCAGTTTTGGGCGCTTGGTATGACAAAAAAGCAAAATCAATGAGGATCAGGAAACAGGGTGGGTGAGTCCAAGCTGATTCCGAGGCTGGTGAAGCTGTGCAGTGCCCAACAGGCGCGCCCATCCCATTCAGTAATCAGGCTCATTCAAGAAAAATATGGCAATATACCTTTTTCTACTTTCAAAGCAATGTGTATCTAAAACGTTAGCACACACGTTGTTCTTGAGTCCTTTGTGCAAACCTTTAATAAACAGAAATGTTCAGTCTTTCATGTGGCCTACAGGTACCACGAAAAACATGACTGAGATGCTAAGGGAACTGTGACCTCATAAAGATGGGGCAGCTCTGGCCCAGCTGCACACGGGCACACGGTGGGCACGCCAGCCTTGGCTGCTCTCTCCTGCTCAGGCCTCTGCATCTGATGTGCTTTTCTGGGAAAGAATGTAAACATTTCTTTGGTTTTCAACTGGCCGGGAAGACTGTTGCTTTGATGATTCTATGTACGTAGGTGTACAAAGAAATTCCTTTCTGGAAGCACACGACCTTGATCTTATGGAAATACTCAAGGGAATGTCATCCCTGCTCCACGGCAGTGAGCAAAAATGATCTTAAAGGGGTTATCTCTTCCACAGACTTCTAGCTTCACCATCCAGAAATCTCCCTACTGGGGCTTTGCCAAGGGTCTGCTGGGTATTGAATCTGCCCTCATTTCGTTTCTCCGGCAAATATTGCTTTGCCGCACTTCCTTTCAACCCTTCCTGTTGCCTGCGGTGGCCCTCACTTTTGTTCAGCTGCTAGGAAAAGCTGAAGGTCTCGAGCCATTGTTCCTCCCTCTTCGGAGGCCAAGGCTGCTGGCTGGAAGCTCAGAGATGTTCAGGCACACGGTAATCTCCAGTGGATAAAATGCGGGGCTGGCCTCCAGGTAAATGTATTTGGGACAAAACACAGTCATCTTCCTTTGTTCAAAGCTAATGGATTTTTCACCATTCCCCTTCTCTGTTGATTATCATTTTAACCTGTTCGTATCTAATTTTCTACACTATTATTATTAGGCTGGTCCAGAGGCCCTTTTCAGATGATACCTGACAAATACCCACATACCAATCTTTGTTGCTTTCCTTTGGCAGGGTAATAAAGGTTCTTTCCTTTCAGAGTGCATTTTGTGGTTCAGTGACTCTGGCCTACTTAGAGCCTCTGAATTTCTTCTCTGAGAGATGAGAATAACACTAATAATTTAACCGACAAAAACATATCCTGCACTGATACAGATTTCTCTATTTTTATATTTATATGGAGAGGGATATTTTTTCTCAAGTCTACATGGTGCTGGAAGTAGAATGTTACTCGACGCTAGGTAGGTTTTGGAAAACAAATACACATCTAAATTAAGCAGAAAGCAATGATTTGTCAAACAGAAAACTATTAAACACGGAGCATCATGAACGATGGAAACAGTAGCAGGCTAGTGTTTGTAGCAGACTCTTTTAAGTCTTGGGGCTGTGGTCAGAACACACAGGCAGGCCATGTTATCCATAATGCGACTACCCCAGAACACAGCCCCATGTCCATAACTTGGAAATCTACAAGCACCATGTTGAAGGTAAGCTGAGAGTTTTCCTGAATTCCGGACACTCGTCCCTCTCTGATCTTGTGATCCAAGTCTCCAAGCTAGATTTCACCCTGTACCTAACACCAGTTGACTTCCTTGTGGTTGGTTGTTACTCTTTCCTTGGACTTGTGTCCTTTTTTGGTAACCTTCCCTGGGTCTAGTCCCTTTATTTCCAAGGCACGGTCTTTTGGCTGGCTAATTTCACATGTCAACTTGACTAGGTTAAGAGATGCCCAGGCAGCTGGTCAAATATTATTTCTGGGTGTGTCTGTGAGGGTGTTTCCAGGCGGGGTCAGCATTTGAATCAGAGGACTGTGTGAAGAGGATGACCTTCCCAGTGCAGGTGGCCAATGTGTGGAGGGTCTGCATAGGACACAAGAGGGAGGAGGGGCGACTCTATGCTCTCTGTCTGAGCTAGGACAGCCGTGTTCCCTGCACTTGGCCAACAGGCATCCTGGTTCTTGGGCCTTTGGACGTGGGCTGAATGAGAACACTGACATTCCTGGGACTCCAGCCTGCAGACAGCAGATGATGGGACTTCTGGATGTGCATAACAGTGTGAGCCAATTCCCACAAAAGATATTGATATAGATACGATAAAGATATAGATATAGATACAGAGATAGATACAGATATAGATATTGATATAGATACTGATATAGACATAGATACAGACATAAATACAGATACAGATATAGATATAGATAGATACAGATATTGATATAGATACCGACATAGATATATAGATATAGATATAGATATAGACCTCCTATTGGAGAACCTTGACTAATACAGACTTCCTCTCCAAGGTTTCTGATCACACTTCTCAGGTCTGATGGAATTTTCCTAGATTGTGAGCTGGTTGCTGAGACTCTTTGCCAGTGGAGAAGCTTCTCAGCTTGCTCTGTCAACTATCCTGTCCTCAGCTGCCTGGCCCACAGTTTACCCACCTGTTATGCTCAGGCTGGGCATCCTTGAAGCTCTCTGCTCAGCTCTGTCCGTTTTGTGTTGTTCTGGGACTGTGCTCTAGTTTTCAAATAAACTTCTGGAGAAACCATGGAGAGCCTGGTATTTTCTGGACACTTTGGGTCCTTCCACAGTTTACTGGCCCCCCCGACTTTGCTCAGACACTCTGCTGACGCTTCCGCAGCATGCAGGCAGCTGGCTGTTTCTCTGTCTCTGATGCCCATGCCACGGAGTTCACTGGGGCTTCCATTCTCACCTCTGCAATTTAATTCTGGTCTGTGTGGAAACACTTTCTTGATCAAGGTGATCATTTGAACGGTTAGCTCACTGTTGAAAAAAATCTCCCCATCTGCTAAGCCCACTGGAGGGTGGATTTCCTGCAGTGATTCATGCTGCGAATCTAGTCAATAATCCAGGTAATTTTGTGAAATCTAACTGAGGAGTGCTCCATGCTGATCTTTTTTCACCTATCAGAACACATACTATGCGTCTTCCTTCAGGTCAAAGGTGAAAACAGGGGTCATTATCACTCCACTCCTCCAGCATAACTCTAATTAAAACATGGAGCAGGCTTTAGCTCTCCTGTGAATTTTGCATTTAGATACACACAGCTTGAGGCTTCTTTCTAATGGTAGAAGTAATAGGTTTTAGGGGAAAAGATAAGCTTTGCCCATTCACTTGTCATTTTGGATTTGTGTTCTAACAAAATGGGAATGTACACACATTTGACTCAGTTAAACTGATAAGTGTGTTGTGGTAATTGCCTCAAAATGAATGTAGATAAGTTAAAAAAGGAAGAGTATCCCCAACTAAATGGGATGTTAAACAAGAGCTCTTTGGTTTTGAACAAATCAGATATTTATCTGCTGCCAACAACAAATTTTAAAAAGTCACACTTTCTCTTTCTCCCTACTCTAGGGAGAAAGAAGTTGCCACATAGCACATACATTTCTAAGACATGTAAATATATGAGTGCTTATATTTTTATACATGAGTTAAATATGTAAGTTACAACTAAACACTGCAAAGAACATATAGTCATCGAATAACTATTTGTCTACATAAATGATTCATAACAAGGGGGGTGATCTTCACCCCTGGGGTTATTTGGCAACATCTGGAGATATTTTGGTTTTCACAACTGGGAATGGGGAGAGGGAAGGAGTACCTAATACTTACTGGGAGAAGACCAGGATGCTGCTAAATACTCTTCAGCGCATACGACTGCCTCTCCACAGCAAAAATATTACGCAGCTCAAATATCAGCAGCACAGAGGTTGAGAAACACTGGTCCAAATAAACTTAGAAATTTTCAGTTCTGGTATTAGGTATTCACTCTATACCATGTATGACACTTCGAATGTTTTTTGAAATTGTCTTTTTAATTTTCACAACTTTTCTAGGAGATAGTGCCCATTTTCCAGATGAGAAAATGAAGAATGGTAAATTCAGTAACTTGCTCACATTAATTAAGAAATGGGACAACCACAATTCAAACTAAAATCTATCTGGTTCCAATGGCATCGTGTTTAATCTCCACGCAAGCTTTTCATTCTTTTTTATAGAAACTACCTAGGTTCAGGTTAGCAAACAATTTTGGGTTAGGTGCTGCCATTTTCATCTTGTAATTAAAGAAATTAACCGAGAAGGTTAATCGTAGTCCAGGGTCATAGTTAATAAATATTGGAGTCATCATGCAAGATTGTTTTTCTGACTCTAAATCTAGGGCTCTTAAACAAAATATTCATTTTATGTCCACCTGGACTAGGTAAGTACTGTTGTATACAGAATTATGGTCCCCCAAAATGTCCATATCCTAATGCATAGAACCTGCAAATATATTACATTACATGGCAAAGGGGAATTAAAATTATAAAAGGAATTAAGATTGGCATTAAGGAAGGAGTTGGGATGACTTAATTGAGGTGAGGTTACCTTGAACTGCCTGGGTGGGCCCAGTGTTATCACTCTGCACTGAACCCCTTTCCCTTGGCTGGGACACACCTGCTATTCTTGTTCTCATGGTAACAGGATCTACCTTTTACTATAGAAAACAAATAAGCATGTGCGTTTTCTCAGCCTCTCAGACAGTTAGGGCTTGGGGCTGTGACCAGAGGACATTGAGTTTGTTGACAGTGACCCAAAGAATCAGAAATGACAGGGAATTCCTGATAGCCACAGAAGTGGTGGCCACAGCATCCAGTTTCCAGGGGCCAGTGGACCACGTGTCCATGCATCTTGGATGGAAGCATACCAACATCGCCCAGCCTCCTCTGCTGAAGACAGAGATGTCCTCATCAGACTGTGGCCTGATTTAGTTCATGGTCATGTGGGCTAGACCTTTCTCCCAGGTATTCCCACCATTTCCACCCACACCAGCTTTCCTGTGATCGTGTGAGGTGCTCAGCACCTTTTCAATACGTTCCTTTACCTGGCCATCAGCCCACCTTGGTTCCCTGTCCTGTAGCTATGAATACCAAGCAAGAGGAAAGGACAGTGCCAGGTGTGTTAGCTGAGCAGGGATGGCTGCCCAGCCAGGAGTTGCAGGACCTGTATGAGATCTGGGCAGCTGCGTGCAGACTGGAAGAATGGAGAAGCAGAGAACACCCACAGAGGGAGGAAAGTGAGGCAGAAGTGAAAAGAGAAGGGAAGGTAAAGCTTCACGGGCCCCTTAATGCAAGACAGGGTCATGGAGCATAGAGAGCTACCTGCTGCGCATCTCTGAGAGCTTACAGGTCGGGGTTTCCTCCTCCCATGAGATTGTGCTGCCCTTCCTGCCCCCAAATCTCTAAATATCATAGAGGAAACTTTTGGCCAATGAACGCCTGCAGGAAAATGCCTTACCTGCTGCCAAGTGTCCACACCGAGCAAGGACTGAGGCTTAAGACTTGACTGACACTCCTACTATGTACCCGTGGTTCCACTGGTTCCTACGGGAGATGCAAATGACTGATGTTCAGATGACGAGTGGAAGCCATAGCATTTCCCTTACCCCTAGAGGCCAATGGGATGTTTTACTATTCAAGGTGCACAAATATATAATACAAGTCCCTTAGAAGAGATGGCCTTTCAAGAAATTGTAGTGCAGAGAACACAACAATAACAAATAACTTGAGTTAATTATACGAAGTGAGAGGTGAGTATGGGGAGAATCCAGATCAATTAAATATGAAGAACTCTTCCATAAACTCACCTTTTCTGTCTCAATTATGCTTTCATGGGCAACTAGAATGAAAAGCTCTGATTTTTTTTTTTTTTCAAATAAAGGGACATTGGTGAATTCTACACTTATGCAAAGGTATAAAGTGAGAAGTACTAGTCCACTGGAAGGAAACTGAAGGTAATTTATAGTTTTGTTTTCTTGTCTCTAAATTATCTAATGCAGGGTGTTCTCAACAGTAGCATTATTGCTATTTTGTCAGGTAGAAAACCCTTGTTGTGTGGCTGTCCTGCACGTTGTGGGGTGTTTAGCCACATCCCTGGCTTTACCCACTAGATGCCAGTAGCATCCTTCTCCCAGTGGTGACAACCAAAACTGTCTCCCTACATTGCCAAATGTCCCCTGGAGAGAGAATTGCCTCCAGTTGAGACACATGGATCTAATTAATGTCTGTCTTGATAGTCGAAGACGAATGCTCGCCAGTCCTCTGAAAACATGTGACATTGCACCCTTGTAGGTCTGTCTTCCTGACTCCAATGTCTCAGCACGAACTTTGTTTATACAAACCACCAACAGTTCCTTCAACGACTACATTGACTGTGTTAAAATACAGTAAATTCTGCTGTCTGGACATTCAGTTCAGTTGGTCCAATTAGTCACAGCTATGGAGTCTAATGAAATTATTTCCTTCAAGTTATTTTCTCAAGCTTCCGTGCTGACAGAGAACAACAAGACTCGTCGGGTGTGGAAACTGACCCCCGTACCAGCTATGCTATAGAGACACACCAGGAGGAAGGATTGCTGGTGGTGACAGTGGTCCATTGTCACTGAAGAGCTGGTCTAAGCAATGCAGGAAGTCTTTGGGTCTCAGTTTTGTGAAAAGGAAAGAAGTCAACACCAACTGGGTACCGTCCATACCCAGGAAAATCCCCTGAAAGGTTAGCCACAGGGGCTGATGTAAATTTAGGGTATCACATTTTCAAGATTTCCTCATCAATGGTGTCTGAGCCTTCGTTCCCTGTCTCTGATGTTCATCTTTATTCTCAAGACTCCTGGTCCACAGTCCCGGATTTTCCTGCCACTTACCCCAAAAGAGCAACCTATTGCCCCCTCTTGGCTAAAGGTTGGTGTGACCCAGATCAGGAGTAAATGAAGAGCTACCCCTTACCCTCAGGCTCACTTGCCTGAAAGAAATTCAGCTGGCACCATCCTGGGCCCAAATTGTAAAACTGCAAGTTTCCAATGCATCTTTCTTTCTGATGTGCTGCGCCTATTTCAGAAAGACCATGCATTTCAAAAAAGGGATATATCTAAAACAGAAGCATGCCCATGAAAAAGAAATGACAATTACATCCATAATATTTTCTTAGCACAGTATTTCGAAAGACAATTCCAGGCATGAGAGTTATTTTGGTAACCTGTTTCTCAGCTTTTTCTTGAATCCAAAATTTATAGGATAATCTAAAGTTTTAGAATTTGAAAAATAACTGCAGTGATCTTTTCATTTTCTGTAGGCTTTCTTAGTTTGAACTGCATTGAAAATAAATATGTTTTATGGCCCTGAGCTTCAGGTAGGTTTTAAACGTCATTTAAGGATATGCTTTGGTTATATTTGGGATCACATCTTGATAAACAGCCGACTCTGTCTATCCCCTCTGGATACTCCACTACTTTACGGGGTTGGGCTGTGGGCACTGAATAAGAACAAATGTCAAGGATCGTGGCCAGAAGTAGAAGTGTCCAATCATCACTGTAAGATGTCATGCAGGGCGATGCAGTATGTGGATGGATCCCCAGACAAGGTAAGCATTGCTGTCTTCCAAGGACTAAGCAAGGAGAGTAGATGTTAATTAACAACACCCCCCTGATTATAGCTCCTGAAAGGAGGTATATAGTCGGTGAGCATGCAATTTCAGACACATAAATTTTAATTCATGTTTACAGGTATTATGCCACGAATGTCTGTGTCTCAGCTCTTCTGTGCCCCCGAGGATCGGCTTACTATGTTACGAAAGAGGAATAGTTTATAAAGGCAATCTGTGGGGTTTCTATGAGATCACTCTCAAATCTATGACTTTAGCCCTAACCAAACTCCAGTGTGAATCAGAAACTCATCCCCAGCTGTCTTCTGGCTGGTTATGCTCGAATGTCTCGCTGTTATTGACATCTTAGTGTTTTCGGTACTGAATGTCTCTCTGTTCCCCAAATCTACTTGTGGGTGTGACTTTTCTATTTCCTTTAATGACGTCATTGATTTCCAAGCTTTTGGCCTGGGAAACTTAAAAAGTTCCTTCCTACAGTCTCCTATATCTGATAGGACCCCCAAGTGCACTTATTTTTCTTTTTCATTCTATTTTTCAGGTTTACCCTCATTAATTACCATCCTACCAACACCAGCCCACACCAAGCCACTGTTACCTGTCATGCACACCACCATTAGAGACTCCTAACTTATTTTCCTCTTACCAGTCTTTTCCTTAATCCAGTTCCAAAAGAAAATCTTCTCCTCTTATTCTTTTCCTGCTTAATAATATCAAGAGATTCTCTGTCATTAAAATAACCAACATTTCTTAGCAAGACAATGAAGGACACTAATCTTCTGGACTCAGCCTGTCTTTCTGGTACATTTCTCCATCTAACTCAAAATCAACCACCATTTCTATTTTTTGACCAAAAAATTACAGTCTCTATGAATTCTTTACCCATAATATTCCATGCCTCTGAATCATTAGCTCACTGTAAGGAAATGGGTCTAATATTTTTATATCCACTTCCACTAAGCACCTATGTAGTGCTATGCACACACACATACACACACACACACACACACAAAACATAGAACATTTTGAATAAAGTCAGTTGGCTTGCTGTAGGATTATTAAAATGACTATAATATCATGTTACAAATGTTTTGTGAGACATAAACCTCATCTAGTAAACTTTATTTTTGTATTTTGTTATTTTTAAATAAATTGTATGATCTGATCTTCTAGTCAAAATCATAGCTAAGAAAAGATCTTAAGGAGGCAATCTTAAACAAAAAAATATTTATATAAGATTAGGTTTACAAATTTGATTGGTAGAATGACCATTCCACAAATTAATGAGAGTTGTTTCAAATAGATAATTCTCACATTTCTAGAGCACCCATTAAGTGCAAATTAAAGTACCCTAAGGGAAAGACCTTTAATAAACAATTGGACCAATAAGTAAGAAAGATGTTTTTATATTTTGTGAAATTTTATAAGAAGAAAATGAACATGGTGAAGAGTTAGAGAGTAATTTGCATGGCTACTTTGAAGAAGATAGGAGAAAATGAGATGGCACTCAGACACATCAATTCTGACATTGAGTATATCTTTACATCAGAAGTATGTGAGCATTTGTGGGATTTATACTTTAGACCAACAAGAAATTAGCAATAAACAGAAAACCGAACAAAATATATAAAATGATTGCTTTCAGATATTGCACAATGATCGAGACAGAAGTGTGATCTCTTAATTGCATAAGTCTGATGATTGCCCTACTTTTGTGCCTGGAGAAACATTCCAGGCTGCAAAGGTAGAGAGGGCAATCTAATGAGCTAATAAAATCGAGATAGACGTTCAGGAACACGAATGAGGCAAGAAGTTGCAGGACACAGCTCCAGAAAGCATGAAGCTTCATAAAGAAAGACCTCTAAAAATATGCACAGAGGTTCCTTTAAGTATTCTCTAAAAACAAGGACATATATACATCTGTTAAAATTCTATGAGTCTGGGCAAAAATCTCCAGGGATCTGTCAGCAGAACAATTTCCAGATCTTACACAGGGTGGGCAGATGTGAACGTTCCAGTCATTCAGAGTCGAGCATTAACACCTAAGGCGCTATTAGAGACTGCAGTGGGCCATGCTTTAGTATCACCTGGAGTAACGGTTACTCTAGCAATGACCTGACAATGCTCGTAAACAATCCTTGAAAGCATCCATCTGATTTGGAAGTAACTTAAATGTACCTCAGGTGAGATTTCAAGCTGCTAAAAGAAGACAACATTCAGACTCTAAAATAAATAGCATGCATATTTTCAACATCCAATTTAAAATTTTCTAGACATGCCAATAATCAAGACAACGTGACTTATTTTCCATGATAAAAATAAGTTAATGGAATCAGATTCAGAAATTAAAGGAGTGATGAAATTAGCAGAATAGGATTTTAAAAGTTATTATAATATGCTCAAAATGGTCAAGAATTTAAAAGAAAACATGAACACAATAAGAAAATTTGAAAATTAGAAAAGAACTGAATACAAATTCTTGAAATCAAAAATAAAATATCTGGAAAATATTGCACAGAATTAGTGGTAAATTGCAAGATGCAGAGGAAAAAATATATAAGTTTGAAGCCATAGTAAATGAAATTATTAAACAAGGTCATAGAGACAAAAACACAAAATAAAGAAATAGTCAACTGTGGAACAATATCATGCAGCCTAATGTATATTCAACTGTAATCCCAGAAGGAGGCAAGGAGAGGGGGCCAGAGAACTATTTGAAATATAATGATTGACATTTTCCTAAATTTGGTGACAATTATAAAATTATGGATTGAAAGAGGTCAAGAAACTCCAAATCACAGCAAGGCAAATCATTACCAAATTGATTAAACTTAGAAATACAGTAAAAAATCAAAAAGACACAGTACATACAGAGAAATATAGATAATAATTGCTATGGATATCTTATCAGAAACCCTGCAAGCCAAATGACAATGTGTTAGCATACATGAAACAATGAAAGAAAAAAATTAACATATAATTCTTTATCCAGAAAAAAAAATCCTTCATAAGTAAAGGCAAATATAAGATTTTGTTTTAGAAAAACAAAACCAGAGAAAATGTATGCCCCATAGAACTTTTCTATAAGAAATATAAAAGAAATTTCTCTAGACATAAAAAAGGTATCAGACCAAAATAGAATTAAATAAAAGAATAGGGAGTCCCAGGAATGGTATATATGTGGGTAAATTTTTAATTTATTCCTTGGTTTAAGAGAATTAGTAAATCTAAGCTTTAACTTAACAACATGCACAAAATGTTGATTCTAAACGTATCTATTTCACCTGTTTCTTTAGTTGTTTTTAAGCGAAAATCCATATGTTCTGTTATGTTACTTGAAAGCCACAAGTACGAGAGAAAATAAGAATAGAGGCTTCATCATAGAGTTCAAGGATCTTAAACCTGCCTTCTTGCATTCCCAAATCTAGCACTTCAAGTTCCAAATCATATCTCAAAAAAAGGAGGAAGAAATGCCCTAAATCAGCGTTTCTTCCTAAGTCCCTCGTAAGGAGGGTTTTAGATTTCTTTTCTTCTAACCTCTCTCCTCTTACAGGTAATTTTAATACCACAGACATGCCGTATGAACATTTCACACTATGTCAGTAAAATGTACTGTGTGTATAACTCTGCTTTAGAAATAGAATGAGTTTCCCCTTCCCTAGGAAAGAATCCAAATTCTTTCTCCCTTGGGAGTGATACATCTCCGTCTGAGACTGCTTCCTTCTCTAGATGAGCACTGTCTGATAGAATTTGCTGTGATAATGGAGATATTCTATAATATATGGTACCCAGGAGCCGGATGTGGCTAGGAAAATGGATCTTAATTATATTTAATTTTAATTAACTTAAATAGTCACATGGGGCTAGATGCTACCATACTAGACAGCATGGCTCTAGGGAGTTAAGGAAGAAGATGATCAGATACGAGTATACAGAGAAGAATCCTCTACAAAGTCCCAATGGGCAACTGATGAGGTTCCCAGAGAGCAGTGGTTTTCAAATGGGGGCAGTTTTGCCCCCCTCTTCCCCCAACCCCTGGGGGAGGTGACAGACATGGTGACATCGGAAGACATTTTGGTTTGTCACAGTGGGTGGAGGTGCTTCAGGGGCTAACAGCATCCAGTGAGTAGAAGCCAGGTGTTCTGACAACACATCACAGCGCACAGGACGGCCCTGCACAGAATTCCACAGTCTCCGGTGCCGGCAGCATCAAGAGGGAGAAGCCCTGCTGTAAAGAGAGTCTCGCTGAAACTGAAGCTTGGAATTTAAGGCTCCGCAGACATTCCCTCCCAGTTTGACAAGCAGCGAGTCACTTCTTGTCATGATCTCTAAAAAAAAAAAAAGAACGAAAGAAAGAAAGAAAGAAATAGGAGCTGCTGCTATGCTCAACCAAGGTGTATATTAAATCAGCCTCTTGGGATATTTGGAGATCTGTCAAGCAAGAATACAAATAACACTTTGGGTAGAACGTTTACTTTCCCTTTCCCTTAGAGTGTGAAAAGACAGCTAATACAATGACTGTGTATTTCTGAAAACCTGCAGAGGTGTGCCTCTAACGTTAAGGTGCACGGATCACTCTCCTAAAGCTGGAATTAGTGCCAGAGTAGTCTATCCAGCTTGGTTTAAGATTAAGACTATCATGAATATTATTATTTTTATGCCAGTTTGGAGAATTGGCTCCGAAAGTGGGAATTACTGGCAAGAAACTTTTCTGAGGCTATGCACAGAAAATCTACTTTCTCTAGTTAGGTGTAGGGTGAAGCAAACTGGGTAGGGAAACATGACAAGGCAAGTTCGCAAATATTGGTACTCCTGGCCAAGACAAGTCTTAAAGGTGCAGAGGAAAGAGGTCTAAGATCTCTCGGTGCAGCAAAGTGACACCTGGATACTACCATACAAAGGGCACCCGTTTTGCTGATTAAGTTACAAATGACCATTTTGTGAGTTTTGTCAGTGTCTCCATCACTATTTTGTTTTTGTGGTACAAGTTAGGATAAGCTTTGCCACTGGGAAAAATGCATGGCATAATATATTTCAGGAAAATTAGTAGAGAGAGGAAATGCCGCAGAAAGCAAAGCGATTATACAGAGTCTGGGTAGCTAGAGGAGTCACGTCTACCATGTCACCAACTTTATACAGAGAGGGCTGCTCATGTATGCCGCGCGGGATGCTCAGAAAAAGGACTTACATGGGACCCAAGTTACTATAAAATTCTTTCTCATTGTTGAAATTAATTTGCCTGAAAACTAAAATAAACGACAAATAGAATTTAAGTCAGAAACAAAGATTCGTGAACTCATTGTGAAATTGTGCCAAAAGTTAAAATGTGGCCACTTTTCCAAGGCCAGGCTTTAGGACCGGAAGCAATTTCACTCTTCTGAGATGACACAGAATCGTCCGGGTCCCTGGACACATCAATTGCCTGTGGGCTGTGCCACCAGAGAAGTGACTCTACCCTCAGGAATGTGGGATTCTCCAGGGGAAAACAAAGCCTGGAGAAGCCCTTGAGGACAGTCTTTAAAGATCTGAGGCAAAGGAAAGAGGGCAAACAGGAAGCCTTTGGTTTAAGAGAATTAATTACTTGTGCATTTTTCCCACTTTATGCTTTTTTATTATCATTATTATTATTGTAAGCATCCTTTGAACTTTACAAGGCAAAATGGGGATTTTATAAAGTCAAAGAGTAAAAAGGCGTCAGATGTAATTCTTTTTTTATTGAAGCTTAAAGGAATCATGTGCTGTTATGGTGAGATTGGTGACTATAAGAGCTGAACATTGCTGGCTACCATGTAAATTAGTACGACTCTTTGGGAAAACAGCTTTCAAATATGTGTCCAAATGACTAAACTCCTCTACATGTTGACTCAGAATCCAAATTTATGTGAATCCATGCCAAGAAAATTCAAACATAATAAAAGCTATTGCACGTGTAAGGATGTTCACATGGTGAAAATTATCAGCATATAGTATATCTAGCAATAGTGGAAACACTAAACAAATTATGGCACATTTATTTGACAGCATGATTTCAAGGCAATGTAGCCACTTGGAAATGTTTTGTTATGGAAGGAAGGCAGCTTGACCACACCTTTTCCCATCTCTTCCTCTTTAGTGACATCACGCCCACAGACTGTTGAAAAAGTACAAAGCATGAGTCCTAGATCTTGAATTGTCCTGAAGTTTCCAAAGGAGAGAACAGGGAACCTCGGGTTTTAATACCTGTGCTGCCATGCCAAAACCAATAACCAGTGACTTAGAAGAATGATGATGCATCCTTAAAAACTTGGGGTGGAAGCAGCTGATTCTCTTCTCCGGTAGGATTTTTCTGCATGTTTTCCATGCTGTAGTGGAGCCCTGAGGAGGCACTCAAGCCAGTTGCCTTAGTGGAAGTCTAAATAGATCCTGGACCTTTTCCTGTCCAAAGAACAATGGAAGACCCCTTCCAGGACGTGAGAAAGAAAGGTTGGCCACAGCTTTCACCTTGCTTAAAGCCAGACCATAAGCAGAGGAAGGAAAAAAAAAGCCTTCCTGGCCATTGATGGCCACCTGAGTTGGCTGCCCCAAATAGAGACCAAGACATCACCTCTTGGGAGCAGACAGAAAAAAAGTACATTTTGTTGAAGGGGACCGTGCCATCCATAGCAGTGAGCCCCATATCTAGAGTCACAGTTCCTACTCAAGTCGAAACACTGGCAGGGACAGAAGAAACACTTCGTGAGAGTTATAGGAATTTTAAAGAAGTTATAATTAGAAACAGAATCTTCTGCCCTGGTGTGAAATGAGCTCCTCAATAAATAAACACATAAGCTCAGAAAGAGAATGGTCACTCACATAAGCTCAGAAAGAGAATGGTCACTCCTGAGAACTGAAGAACCACGCTAAAAAAATTCTCATAGCAGGACAAAAGGAAATGAACTTCAAAAGTGAAAGGTAAGAAACTTGGAATAGAGTGCCTACAGGTAAGCATTTACACGGTATCCTTCTAGGCATAGAATACACAGATAAGCATGTATTGGGTATTATTACCTTATTTAAATCAGTTGAATGGCACTACACATATCATTCTCCATTTTACAACTTTTACTCCGGTTTCAGGGGTCAGGTAACATACCAGTATAAAAAGCTCTAGAAAACTAGTTTATGATCGTGTATAGGACCATTGACCCTGAATGTTGGCTATTTGAGTTCAGATTCTTCTTCCTGCACCTCCTACTGGTGAAGCTTTCGGTAAATTATTTCACTTTCCCAGGTCTCAGTTTCCTCTTTTGTGAAAAGGACACAAAATATCACGACCCTGATAAGGTAAGAATAAGGATTATATACAAGTCAAATCTGTAAGAAAGTGGAAGAATGTTACCCACTTAACAACTGCCACATAATTAGTAACTATTATGAACTTACTCTTTTTAACAACTGCACCACATTGTGCAGAAGTCACTTAACAATTACCTTATTGATGAAATCTTCTCTTTGTTTCCTTGTTGCAACACACTTGCTTGGACATATCTTTGTTCCTTTGTTCAAATGCCTGCCAACTTTTAATTAGCATATCTGGTGTCGAGCTCATTAACCTTGGGCAAATGTGAAATATTTAAAGCAAGTTTTAAGTCTTGAGGTACACAAATACGTTAGCTATCTGATTACATGTAAAATAATGATGGTGATAATGACATTGATAAATAACTAACATACATCAAGCTCTCTAGAGGCGTTACCCAATTTAATCTGAAATCCATTTCAAATGAGACTTCCATGATGGAGCCGCTTTTTAGAAAACACATACCAGGGTTGTGTTTAAAATGAAGAAGAAATCTTTTTCTGTCATAATAATTTATATATGTGTGTGCCTTCCAGAGCATTTAGTTGTACATACTTGTGTATATTAACTTATTTCTAAAGTTCATATGATGGTATGCATTTCTTCATAATTTCTACAGCACTTAAGATAGTGACTCACACTCAAAATCAAGCTAAAATAATCATAAATATATGAATAATCTTAGTGGGATTGCATGATAATAGTGATTTTATAAAAGAAAATATTTTTGAATACAGAGGTCATCAGCTGGCGCTCAGACAGATGTTCGCTGCTTCTGGATGTGTTATCCCGCAGAATGTTTTTAAAAACTGAATCGGTTGTAAACATTTAAAAATCAACATTAACGGTCAGATTGTGTTGCATCTTCTTTTAAGAAAACACGTGAAGATCTGGCAACACCTGGACGTCGCCTGCGTGGGTGTGAAAGTTTGGAGCTGACAGAAGCTTCCCGTTCAAAGGTGTGTTCGCTCTATGGTGCTAACTTCACCCCTTCTGCCCTCTCGAGTCATGCCTGTGAGCACGTGAGACTCTGTCTCTGAGTGAGGGCGTGTGTGCCACGAGACCCAGGGCTTCACAGTCGTTAACTTCACTTAACCCACAACAGCCTAAGATAGATGCTTTTTCAATGCACATCTTATAAACGAGAAGACTGAGATTTAAGCAGGTCCAATGAAACTTGCTCAGTGTCACCTAATTTCCAACCAGGGTGCGCAGCAGGGATCTGAACTAAGGTGTATTTGGCTTCACAGCTGAAACTCATAATCTCCAGGCTATATTATCCGCTCCCAAAATACTCTTGAACCCTGAGTGGGTTAAGCAATGCTGGTGCCTGTGTATCCCTAAAGTTTCCTTCCCCAGAGGTTGTTCTGACCATGACTGTCTTTCTCTGCGTTTGGACATCTTTCTCTTAGTGGCTGTAAGTGCCTGTGGGTGTCTGTCTGTCTGCCGTTGTTACATCTGAGTGGGTCCCCATTCTGCATCTTTTTCTTTGTCTTCATTCTTCTAAGCATGCCATCATTATTTTCTTCCACAATATGATCTTCTATTTTTCACTCGTTTGGTTTTTTTATTCCATCCTTAGCTCTCCAAAGATGCAGAAATAAAATATATTTTATTCCTGTACTCCATTTTCTTTTCAGTGAATATTTTTCCATATCAGAAATAATTATACTGAATAACTTTATTTTTTAAATATCAATACCCCCTTGAGAGCATACTCCGACATCCCCTTCATTCTCTGCTAACTCGTTTCTCTGAATTATATCTTCATCAGTGAAAACTTAAAAATCGTGACCTTTCTATGATAAAGTCAAGTCCTGAACATTATCCCCTTGGAGTAAAAAGAGAATACAATTAACCATCCTTTAGGAATAAAGGTATGAATAAGAATCAGCTGTTTGAAAAACTTTTTTCTTTGACAAATATTTGAGACAGATACCTATACCTATATGCACTTTGACCTAAGGGCAGTGTTTTGTTGTAAGTGTGCATTAGTTCCACAGTCCCATTCGTCACCACATAGTTGACATCTGCGAGGCTCATTCCAAAGCTCCTGTTACTTACCTTCTCCTCTTTGGAGGTGACCCCGCCCCTAGCAACAGAAGCTGGTCTTTCTCTGTCTTTACTTTCTGCTTATATTCACAGCAGTGCATGTGCTAATATCTTTGTGTTATTGACAACTGGTCCGATTACAACTCAGTTACAACATATGTATGCAAGTGCTCACTCATGCAGACCTTTTTCATTTTAAGGTTATTATTTTCAAAAAAGTTCTATCTTAACTTCCCCAAACAATCTTCCTTTTTAAAGGAACACCAGCTACCTTAAAGAAGATGAGAAAATGTTCTGAGAGCCAGAAGGATTCATCTAGTCATTCAAGGTCTTTGGAATGGCCCTGAAGGCCAACCTATTTTGGTTTTTTGAAGGACAAAGGCTGGAGTTTTTTCGTACTTGTCTGCAGTTGGCTGGCTCCCTTTCTCCTCAGGGAGAACAAGCAGACTTTGCTGAATCTGCTAAAGGCTTGCAAGAAATTACAGAGACTCAACCTCATTCCCTGCAGAAGTTTGTGAGCAGACAGAGCTCTCACACCAGCACTGCTGCTCCTTCTGCTTGGTTTTCCACCCAAAATTCAACATTTGAAGAGTATTATTGAGTTATTTCTTCTCGGGGTTATAAAGTTTCAGTCAAAGTACCTGGAATTTTCTTTTCTTTGTAAAGGACAGGTTATCCTAGATGGATCTAGCAAGGGGCTGATTTATGTTTCCTGGTAAAAACTTTCATTCAATAAACACGTGTTGGAAACAAACCACATGCCCATCCCAGTGGAGGGTGCTGCGAAACAAGTCTGTGAGCCCTATCGGTTCCCTGAGAAACCTCACAGGAAATAGGAGAGAAATGGGCAAACAAGAAACTTAACTGAACTGTGATCTGTCCCACTTCTGATGTTTATATAACATAAAATGATGTTGAATAGTCTCACGTCTTAATCCAGAACATGAGAGAGACGTGGAATGTGAGACATTGGTGGGGTCGCCTAATCTCTCCATGGAAGTCCCAGGCGCAGCTTTTGTGTTTTCTTCTTTTGTGTGTGTGTGTGTGTGTGTGTGTGTGTGTGTGTTTCTTTGAGAGGTAGGTCATTAACACATGCCTTAGAACATGTTTGGCTTCAAAAAGGAGACATCACTTTCTACTACCTGAGACCCAAGTGGGAATTTACTAGGAGGATTATTAAGTTTCTCACTAAATATCCAAAGGAGATAGAAAAGTTTAAAAATTCCAAAACAATAGGAAGCTCAGGAACAAGGAGAACTCCAGAGACCTCAGCTGAGGAAGACTGAACGTCTCCTGGAAAGTAGCCGTGGACGCAGCCTCCAAAATTCCCAGGCTCTGGATCTCAATCCCCAATTTCAATTTCCGGTAAGAATCTGATGGTGGCCCAACCGCCCAACCCAAATTAGCTGTGTGTCCTTGGCTCTGTCAGCTATAACCAAGGGAGCAAGTGTGCACGCATTTGGGTGTGGCCACTGGGATCCACTTTTCCAAGGTGCCATTTCCAGAGAAGGGGGGAGGAGGAGTCCAAGCCCAGAGGCCCTAGCAAGAGATGTTAGAGCCAATTCACCCCCTGACTTTATTTATACTCTTGCTGCATCCAGAATAACATATGTGAGTAAGAGAGTGAATGAAGAATGGGAAAGAAGGTTGGAGACATTTGCTCTGAAGGATGATTCAGTAAGTGTCATCAAGTAAAGGAAGGGTTATTGTGAAGCGAACTCTGGCCAACTTTTCTTAATCTTCATGGAGCAAGAATAAATGGACTTAAATGCCAACAAGGGAAGGTTAGGTCAGAGATTAAAAAGGATGTCTTGACAATAAAAGTTATTAAGCATTAACTGAGGATTCTTGATCATAAAAGGTGGTAAAAATGATCCAATACTTCATTTTAAAAATCACTTAAGTCACCGTTTCTTTTATATAAAATTGATTGTTATAAGAAGGCATTTCGATGGGAAAAAAATCACCAGAAAGAAACAAACAATTTTACAACCGTATTTGAGAGCTTGAGAGTTAAGCAATCTCACAGTATCCAAAGAATGATAAATAATTGATAAAATCAGTTTTAAGTCAGCTATTTTTTAATAGATAGAGTTGAAAGATAATGAACTTCACTGAAGTTTATTACTTTATGTCTTGGAGTCTGTGTTATGGGACTGCCCCCAGATAAGAAATTCATTTTAATGAAGTGCCCTGGGTCGTTAAAATAACTTGGAGGAATTTCAAGTCAGATATGCTGTGTCCAAATACTTGTGTATCTACCAGAGGACCCTGAATATTGTCTTAGCCAGTTTCAAATACCAACAGCAACATACAGCGTCATCAGAGTGGTCATTAAAATTTACTAGGAAGATATTTGCATTTTTCCAGCAAGCTGTAGAAATTAAAGCATCCATGCAAAGTTTAGAGATTTTGAAGTAAGGGAAATTTTTAATGAAAACCGAATAAAAAGTACAAATGAATAAAGGAGTATTGTCGTGTACCAGCTATGTGTTAGTAATGAAAATATAAAAATGCTTGAGTTTAAGATCCAAATTTCTGACTTTATCGTCATCAGACTTCTTTCCACAAAAGCACTGGGTAGATATTTTTAAATAATTATCACTCATAAACCTTTATGGTCATCAATCGTTAATTTTACTTTATCTAGTAAAAATTCAGCGTGAAAGGGGACATTGCCTAGGATACCATGTGTTATTGTTTATGGGATTTGTATAGGTTAAACTGGAGTAAAACATGGTGATAAGGCAACACTGGTATTTTCATAATAAATGCATAAATTCCCAAATGCATAACATATGTGAGTAAGAGAGTGAATGAGGAATGGGAAAGAAGGTTGGAGACATTTGCTCTGAAGGATGATTCAGTAAGTGTCATCAAGTAAAGGAAGGGTTATTTCCTTATGGGGGTGTGACTATGGGTTTGGCAGCAGCAGTGTCTGCTACACTGTACATTGGTGTTCCAAAGTACAACTGGAGCTCCGCCTGTCGGTCAGCAGGAGGTCCACTCTACCAGTCTCCCACCCAGGAATCCACTCAAGGTTACATCCAACATTATTAAGGGGACTTACATAATCAAGTGGTACCCTCCTAAACCCAGACATATTTGGACCCTGAGTCCTGCTTGTTACTACTGGCTGTTAAGTACCACATTCTGTCTCCTAATATTAAATATTTGGCTCAAACTACCTTCAGTGTCTCATGTGACATTTTTGAATGTTGTGATGGATAAAATTCTTTGCAGTCACTCACCATTGGTTCTTTCCAGTGCAAGCCTGCCTCAGAGGGCTGGTGGTCACAGGCCCTCCAATCTGCAGCAGCTGGACCCATGGACATCTGCTCAGTTGAACTCTTCCAGCTCGGATGGTAACGTTTAGTTTTTGTTCAAATCTGCCCAAAATCTGTACTAGTTTTAAAGATCAAAGAGAAGCAATTCACATCTGAAGGTCTTTTCTTTTAGGGCTATAAAAATCCGTGAAATGTCTAAATGCACAAATGGCTGCATATGGGAAGTCTACCAAAAAAACAGCATTAAAGGTCCTCAAGACTTTTTATTAAGTTTACTATAAAAGTGTTCAACTACACTCTCCCTCTCTCTAGAGTGACTCTCCCTAGAAAGAATGACAATACATGGCAGTTGTCTAGTGTCTACAGAACTAAAATCGCTATCCAGGGACACTTCCCTAAGTCAAGAGCCAAAACACATTCAGCAAGGCTTGAATGACAGTTCTCCAGCTGCCATAAACGAAGTGCAGTCTCCATCAAATGTCCCATCCCATGTGCAGCAAACGAAAAGCTAATCTCCTTATAGCACAAACTGACCAAACAAAACCCTTTACAGCCCCAAAATAAGTGTTTTCAAAGTGAGGTGAGAGGAAGGTTACCTTCTGCACAAAGCTTTTCCACCTACGAAAACAGCGTCGTGTTGAGCCCACAGCCACCTTGATTAAGGTCCACACTCTTTACTTTCTTGGAACTTGTGGCCAAATCATCCCTCAGTAAAAACTTTCTTGGGGGAAGTTCCGATACATGAGAGAAGTAGATTGCTATTTTAATATAACCAACAGTTCATTTTGAGGGCTGAATGTGCACTCACAGGAAATAATGGTCTCAACCTCTGTCTGCAGGCTCTGTCAAAAGACATGTTTTTGAGGCATATTTAAGAGACAGACCAAGCTAAATGCATGTAAGAGAATCCTGTGCACAAGTCTATTCTTTCTTATCACCTAGATTATCTCATATGACCTGTTCTGGGGCATTTTAATAATGCAACTTTCCCAAGTTCCAAAGAAGAATCTTAATTTTGGAAATGCAAATGGAACATAGTAAAATTCAACAGCAGCAATGATTTCAAACTTGGCAAGTTCATCAATATTTATGAAGTTGGATTACAGTCATTTACAGATGATGTAATCATCATTTGAAGCTATCTTCTGTGAGTTAATTTTAAAGTTTAAATGCATGTGGTAGTCACGATGTTTTGGTCTTTAATTGTCTGTTACCTGGGTCTAAATGCCAGAGTTATAGTCACATTGAAAAATGGATACCAAAATAATAAGCTTTCATTTATTTCATATTATATTCACATTTTAAGTGGTAAGTTAATTGAAAGTGTGTGCAGTTAACATATTGGACAATTTGGATATGTATGTTAAAATATAACTCTAAAATGACTTTTGCTAAAGCAATGTTGAACGTATAATTTGGAGATTTTCAAAATCATGACATTTAAATCAAAGTGTTCACCATGGCTTCTGAACATGGTGGATGTGAATGGTTAATGATCTTAAAACTTTTAGTATAACGGTAAAACTGGACATAGTACCTTACCAAATATCTTTTTATGAAGCCTGAATAATGAAGAGAGTATTTCCATTTTAATTATTTATGTGTGATGGAACAAGAGGAATATTTGTTTCTGCAGGGCCAGGCGCAATGTCTAGCATACACAATGGGTAATCAATATATGGTTGTTGAGTAGCGAAATGAGGCTTATGTGTAACTTTAAACAATGAATTTGATGATCTGAGGCAATTATTTGGGAAAAGTTGTACCAGAACTTCCAATTAAGTGGACCTGTTGGCGTTATTTCATTATCTATGCTGAGAACTGAGAAGAGATCATTGCTTCTAGTCATTAGGTGGTGGCTGGTGATATTTGAGAAGAGTTTCATGGGAGTGATAGCAGAGAAAGGCTAAACGTTAATTGGAGAACTTTATCATTTTGGGACTGGTGGCATTCAACAATTTTTAGCCAAAGACTGTTAAAAAATGTTTCCAGAAAAATATGTAAGAGCAATGTATCCTTGATAAAACTTATATGCTTTATATGTCTTGATAAAATTGATATCACCCTAATGAATCGTCAAGCTGTGGCTTTGGTGTTCTTGAATACAAGTTTGGAGATTCCAACTCAATATCACAGGCCTGCCCATGTTATTCTATATGGGATTTATCTTTCCCAAACCTGTTCTTGAATCCTAGTACAAATAACCCCCACACTGCTCCCACCTCAAGCACAAAGATATCCTAACAATCTAAATACACAAGACAACACAGGAGACAACGAGGGAGCTCTCTGGGGCCTCCTTTTATAGGGACACTAATCCCACCCATGTGGCGCCACCCTCATGACCTCATCACCTCCCAAAGGCCCCACCTCCTCACGCCATCACCTCAGGGGTGAGGATTTCAACATAGGAATTCTGAGAGTACACAAGCATTCAGTCTATAGCGGCAGTCCCCAACCTTTTTGGAACCAGGGCCTGGTTTCATGGAAGACAATTTTTTCACGAAACTGGGGACAAGTCTGGGGTTGGGGGGCAGAACTCAGGCCGTGATGTGAGCGATGGGGAGTGGCTGTAAATACAGATGAAGCTTCACTTGCTCACCCACTGCTCCCTTCCTGCTCTGCACTGCACCCCCCTTCCTAAGTGTCATGGCAGACAATTTTTCCATGGACGGGGGTGATGAGGAGTAGGGGGGTGGGGAGCTCAGGCGGTGATGTGCACCCTGGTTCCTAACAGGCCACAGGGTACCGGGCTGTGACCCGGGGGTTGGGGACTGCAGGTCTATAGCACATGACTTCTATTATTTTTTGTGGAGGATTTCCAAATACACATTTATTAAACCAAAATAATTTCATTTTTTTAAAAAAAGGCCTTAAAAACAAGGCATAAGGAGAGGCTAGAGCCTATCACCACTAGCAGCTGATGCTTTCCTTTTATACCACACAATCTAAAGGAAATCTCCGAGGACATGACAGCACCAAGGTTCTTTTGAAGATTTTAAGTTCAGAACCTTGTGAAATCCATAGAATGACATTTCGATGCAATTCTTCTTTTCTGAAATACATTATTTTATGAGGAAACAGGAGCCTTGCATTGGCAAAGGGAAGAAAGTTCATGAACTGTACACTTCATCCTTTCTCTGCACAAAATAAATGCACATTTTTCTTTCCCAAGGGAGCAGTCACATGCACCTTCACCCCAAAATGCACGCTCTGTGACATCTTTCAGGACACAAAAAGGCATGAGAAGACTGGGTGTGTTACCCCTGTCTAAATAGTAAACTTCTATTCCTCATAACAAGATGACATGGATTGGAAAGAGCATGAACTCAATTCTTGGAAGTAAATAACTTACTGTTATAAACAGAGAGTTCCATAGCTAATTAGTATAGGGATATAGTGCACAGTTGGGGTTATTATTCAAAATTCGCATGCCTTTCTGGAGAAGACGTGGCTATTTTTGAGTCTAACAAAACACTGACATATTAAAATATCCGGGAAATAGATTACTTGAATGGGTCCCTGATGAGACACATGCAGACCGTTTAATTAGAGTATTGCGGGGTGTGATGGCTGAAAAGCTGTTTGGAGATCATATTCGCATCCTGAAGGTCAGAAGGTGTCTGCAGCCTTCATCGTGAGTGTTAGCACGTCACTGTGCAGCAAGGGCATGGTGGGAAGAGATGCCTGGCCGTCTGATCCGAATCTGTGTGTGCCCTGTTCTGAAAGTCACCTTGTGGGCTTCTCGCATGGAGATGATTACAATCACGTATTGGTGTCACGGTCACTCACAAAGCACACTGCAGCAGGACTGGAAATGCCAGGAAATAAATACAGACTTGTGGTCCCAAGGCACACTGGATAACATCTAGCAGGCTCAACCCGAGGCTGTGTCTGGTCCTCACCTTGAACTTCAAGCCTACTTTATCCCAGAGCTGCACGCAGAGAGGGCCACCTGGTTCAGAACGGGCACACTGTTCTAGTCTGCACGGTGTCCAGTGTGACCCTCTGCAGCAACATGGCGGGCTCCAGCTAACCTTATGGAACAACCTACTCCCAGAAAAGCCATGTCCTTTGTATGAACATCACATTAACAGTACATTTTAGCAAAGTTATTTAAAAATCCCCTTTTCTGAAATTTTGTGATTCTACCAACTGATGTTTATCAATGGCATTCAAGGTATTAGATAAATGAATGGTGGTGCATGGTGTATTTTAGTCCTACTACTAACAATCAATTTCAATATTATGAAGTACAATGTGGAAATAGTCTGTTTCATAATCCAGTATTAAATCATCAACAATATGTCCTGATAAAGTATGAAATGCACCATATTTTATAAGGATTTATTGCCAAATTGCTTTTCTAGAGTTTTTTGAAAGTATCTTCTATCAGGCTCTTTTCTTCTTTAGTAGAGACAGAGTCTCACTGTCTTGCCCAGGCTGGAGGGCAGTAGCTATTCACAGGTGTGATCACAGCTCACTGTGGCCCCAAACTGTTGGGCTGAAGTGATCCTCCTGCCTCAGCCTCCCCAGAAGCTGGGAGCACAGATGGGAGCCCCTGCGCCAGGCTCAGGTTAATTTTTTTGAGTCTTCACTAGGACTGGGATGAATTCACAATGTGGCATACCCATGTCATGATTCATAAGATGCTACAAATTTGATATTTTAAAAAAATATATCAAAGTCTCTTTAAGGTGGATTTATTTAGCATTTAATTCAACACTTATTCATGAGACAGACCCTTAGTAAAATAGGAATAGAAGCAAACATGTTTACCTAATAAACTACTACAGATCTACAGTTCATGACAAGTGTAAGACAAGAACTTTTTCTATTCTATTCTGCACTGAAGGCCATAGTCTATGCCATAAAGAAATAAATTCATGCACAAATAAAAAGGATAAGGATTGCAAAGGAAAACAAATGTGGTTTGCAGGTGAAATGATTGCTACACAGAAAACCCCAAATAATCCACAGGCCAATTATTGAACAAATACAGGAATTTAACAAGTTGTCCTATCACAAGATCGATTTAAAAGTGATATTTCATTTAAACGTATTAGAAACAAACAAAATACATTTTTAAATTACCATAATAAAATAAATGTTATCCAGTAGTAAATAACATTTAAAAAACATGCAAGAAGTATATGGAGAAACACATTAAGGAAACATTAAATACATTTTATGGTCTATCAAAAGTGTTGATTCACAAATGGACGGATTTACCATGGGAACGACATGAGCATATCGATCCAGAAACACAGCCATGCAGATATAGAAAATGGACACATCACCAGGGCAGCACTGCAGACCCTCAGCGGAAGGATTGCCCCATCAATTAACGTGTTGTGACAATCGGGGATCAATAGAAACAACAAAGAGACTGAGCCTTTGCTTCTCGCAATTTAAGAAAAATTCATTACTGATAGATTAAAGATGTGAAAGTGAGAGAAAAAACTGCAAGAAACTTTTATAAAAAAATTATTCTATAATCTTTGCCCTGGGTAGGGAAGATATCTTAAAAATATACAATAAGCACAAACCATAAATACAAGGATTCATAAATATAACCACATTCATATTAAGAATTTCTGTTTGTTAAAGTTACTATAAAGTGTGTGTATGGGCTGAGGGAAGCCACAAACTTAAAGAGGATATTTGCAAAACTGATAATTTGTATCTGACACAAATAATGTAGTCTTTAAAAATCAAAAAGAAAAAGACAAACAATTTAGTATAAAAATGGGCAAAGCATATGACAGACTTTTCACAGATCAGGAAACAAGACTGTCTCATTAACATGTGAAAAGGCTTTCAGAATAATAGAAATAAGTGCTGATCAAGACTACAGACATATCCCATTCATACCCACCTGATGGGCAAAACTTAAGAAGGTCAAAAACCCTGAATGGTAGGGAAGATGTGCATCCATTGTAACTTTTTTATGTCATTGGGTCAATCTGGGTGTAATTGGCACAGCTACTTTGAACAGCAATTTGTCTCCAATTTGCACTGAATAGTCACACATCAGTAACTCAGCAATTCCACTCCTAAGAGGAGTATACGTTACCTAAATGCTGGCACATCTGCAGCAGGAGATAGGAAAAGAATGCTTAAATCAACCTTGTTTATAATAGTCAAAATAGAGAAGCATGCAAATGGCCAGCAACAGGAATAGGATAAATAAAATATTACATATGCATGTGATGGAATATTTAATAGTAATGGAAATAAACAGACTCTCACTACATGAACAAAACAGAGGACTTTAAGACTGGCCAAATGCAAAAAGAAAATCACAGAAGAGCACATGTAATACGATATTTTCACAAAGCTCAAGGGCAAGAAAACCAATAGATTGTTTAGTTTTATCTACATATCTGAGGAAATGATTAAGGACTATCAAGTGAATGGTAAGTACAGAATTTGGTGTGGATGGCGATCAGTAGAATGAGTGAGGAAGAGGCTGGTCCAGGGAGGGACCACCCAGGTGGTTGCTGTATGATACAAGGACAGTGATAACGTCCTCACTGACGGGTTGGGTAGCAGACTTACACAAGTTCATTTCATCTCTGTGTTTCAACTCACGTACACATACATACACACATCAGGTAGTATACAAAAATAAACTTTAAAAAATCATTGCCATGCCAAAAAGATGGCATGACTAAGAGTGCATCTTGGTAAAAGTGCTGCAGACTACAAAAGCCTAACTTCCTATTTAACCCATCGCTGGGATAGATTGGTCCCCTGCAGTCCAGTTGCTCCAGGTTAGGCTCTCTCAAGGGTCCTGCAGCTATTTCCGAGAGGCTCCTAGGAGCTAACTCGGTGTGCTCGAGAATAGATCTTTCGGTTTTTAATCACCATTTCCTTCTGCTGCCTCTACGGGGGCATGAATCAAAAGCCTCAAAAACGTGTGTACCCTTTGACAAGAAAAGTCACGCACATCTTCAGGAAAGAATCAAGGATGTGCATAATGACTTGACTGTCAGGACGTTTTCTGCAATGTTATTTGCAATGAAAGACTTGAAACAACAGGGCATTGCTGACTGAAATGTGGCTTGTTCCTTACACCCTCCTGTTTCTGTCACTGTGTCCAAAGTGGCAGAGAAGATTGTTTTGTTTGTCACTCTGTGGCACGGGATGGACCCTCTCTAAGTTCAACATAGCAACTGATAGCATGCCAAAATAATTAATAACAAGTGAATGAAATTTGGGGGAATAACTGAAGGAAGTTACATAACAGAAAGCATCTTATAACTACTTACTATGGCGACCCTCAGCTGTTCACTTTGCTGGCTCCATTCCCTGCCAATAATCTTACCTGTATCTCAGTAACAAGGAGTTCCTCATGTGCAGACAACTGAAAGAGTTTTCCCTTGCCCCATCTAAGACCCTTTTCTTGAATCTTCATGAAAGATCCAGGAGGAACTTCTCAGAATGGTCGACAGTGCATATATATCCCTTCAGGGGCAGCTCTGAATCCTTGTGGAAGGGTGTTGTCTTGCCCACAAGCCAGTCACACCGTGGAGTCTCCAGACCACCTTTCCCAATGTCCAGGTTGTAAAGCTTTAGACATTCCTTGTCTAAAATAACAACCACGTTGACACTGGGTGGGGTCCAGTTCCACATGGTTATTCCTCAGTCCTCCTCACCAGAAGATCAAAATACACTGGAGTCCAGTTTCATAATAGCCACCTTGCTCCGGAGACAAAACATTCCAAAGAGACTGGGATTTTAGGTTAATTAATTTTTTTATGAATTAAACTTTAGAGAATCTGGTTTTAAGAGAACTGATATTAGGCAGAGTTGTTGGTGAGCTTTGGTGGTGGTGGGAGTCTCCAGGTGTTCTCCGGGCTTTTGTCCTTGGGTGATCTGTCTTAGCGCTGGCACGGGTCAGAGGACATAGGGCATCACCCCTTTCTCCACTTACTCAGAGTTTCCAGGAAATATGAAGATTGGCTCCCCTGCACGGAGAAATACAGTCAAAGCCACACATGAAGGTGTTTCCATCCATGACCACGATGCTTTTCTCCTGGAGAGCAGCTGGTTTAAGTGGCGCCATTTAAACTTAACGAATATCAGGGCTATGTCACTTGAGTGACAAGTCAAACGAGGCTTTGGGAGGTTAGGTGACATGGATAACATCAAGAAGATCACTGAAGCTTATAGTTATTTTTTTAAAAAAAAATAATTTAGCAAATTTTCAGTTAAAAGCAATAAAAGTGTAATGTCAGTAGTACCTTTTATTTTGAAAATGTTATAAAAATCAGGTAGCGGTATTTTCAGATCTGCATCTGAGACATCAAAGACCACAGAGATGTTGATAAATTTAGAAAATCCAAATTATTTATGACCAGAAAAGATTTATCACCAAAAAGAAAAAAAAACCAAACACACATTCACACACCCCATCTAATTAGAAAAGGGATTTAAGATAATCGTGGTCTGACAAAAAGAAAGCAGAGGAGAAGCGTAATGGTCTTGAAGTCGTGCGGGACTGTGCTCAGTGCTATCCTCATCTCTGCTGTCAGGGCTGAGGGAAGCCAAGTGGCCTGAGACATGAATCGGGTTAAAGAAGAAGAAAAGTGTCTTTTGATGTGTTTGAGTTTTAATATCCTGAAATAGTGTCCGGCTAAAGCTTTGTAGAACCATCTTCCGTGAAAATCTTGAAGAGCAAGTTGACAATTATCCGTCTCCCTGAAGGAATCCTGAAAGTAAAAACTTGGAAATCCAAAGATGAAACAGGCAGTCTCCAGGGATTCGGACCTGCCATTCTTTTCTGGAAATGTTTGAAGATGCTCCAATTAATTCTGCACTTTCACGTAACAAGTATTTTTCTAGTGCCCGCTATGGGCTGCTGGTTATGCATTGCCCTAGGCACGGTGGAAGCAGATAGGGTGAGTGACCATCTCTGTCTTGGCCCCTACACAACAGGTGGGAGCCGGCTCTACCCACATGAGAAGGTGCGATTTAGGGCAGAAAGCATCGAGTACCAAAGCAGAGGTAGCAACAAAGCCCTGAAGAAACTCAAGTGAAGAAGGAGCGTTTGTAGGAGATGCACTGGGGCAGTATCCCGTAAGGGAGAGGATCTGTTACCCATGGCAACACAGCTAACAATACAGCAGTTAGGTAAATAAAAGCTCTGGGCCGTCCTACAACAGACAGCACAGGATGCATGAGATCTGCTCTAAGAGGGATGACTTCGTGAAGTGGGGACATCAGATTTGAGCCGCTCTTTGCAGGAAAACAGTTATTTTTTAAATCAGGTTGACAACATTACAACTTTTTAAATCTGTTATCTTTCTAATAAACTTCTAATTTTAGAACAGTTTTAGATTTGCAGAAAAATTGCAAAGACAATACAGACAGGACCCATGTACCCCATACTCGATTCTTTCTATTGTTGACATTTTATGCTAGTATGGTACATTTGTCACACTTGGCAAAACAAGGTGGGTACAATATTATTAACTAAAGTCCATAGTTTATCCAGATTTCCTTATTTTTACCCAATGCCCCACCCACGATACCCCATTGGATTCAGTTGTCATATCTCCTTGGCTATGAGAGTTTTTCCCTCTCTCCTTATTTTTCAGATCTTGGCATTTTTGAGAAGTACTGGGTAGGTGTTTTGCAGAATGTCTATTCACTTGGGTTTGTCTGATGTTTGGTTTGTGAGTAAACAAGGGTTATAGGTGTGGGGTAGAAAGATCACAGAGGTGAAATGCCATCTTTATCACATCACATCCAAGGTCCCCGCTATCAGCATGACCTATCACTGGTGAAGTTGACCTTCATCACCAGGATGAGGTAGCGTTTGCCAGGTTTCTCCACTGTAATATGTAATATTAATTTCCTGACCTTTCCATGATGGACTCATTGGAAGTTCCTGTGCACAGCCAACACTTAAGGTGACCAGAGTTATTTTCCACCTCCTTGAGGATGTAAATTATTGAAATTTTCTTCTGCACAGGAGATTTTCTCTCTCTGTCCCTCTCACATTCATTTATTTTTGTTTAATCATTTATTCATATCAGTATCTGCTGACAACGTAAAACCTTAATACTCAAAATTTTATGTGAGTCCTTCTTTATTCTCTTGCAATAAAAAATACTTGTCACATTCCTTTTGGGCTCAATCCTTCGGAAAAAAAAAAAAGCCAAATATTACATAGGTAGATTGCTTTGCCCGTGGTGTTTATTTGGTTGACGGTTTACCTTAAGCTTTATAAGTTCATGTGTGCATATGACTGAAATAATCTCGTTCTACACACAAAAAAAGCATGTTCTATTAAGAGCAAATGCCTTAACTCATTCCCCCAAAGTTTCCAAGTTTCAGATTTACAAGTTTCTAACTCAGTGAAAATGCTCTCTGGGTGCTGCTGGGCAATTTTGCAAATTGAGTTTGTGAACTTGACCCTGAGTTCCTCCAAAGAATTGGGTTTTGATGAATGAACAATAATATTAAGGCGTCTCCATCAGTCTTGTGTTCTTCTAAAATCATTAAAATTTAAACATTGCCCATGGCCGTTACGACTATCCCTCAATAGGGATCGTTTCCCCAGGATGTGTCCAGGAAAACAAAGGGCTTTTGTTTGTAACTAGGATGTGGAGGACGGCACAGATTCCCTTAGCAGTTAAGCCATTAGAGAAATGAAAAGCATCCCCCAAATCATGGAGTGTTTAAGCTGGGAGCTTGGAGAAGTCTACCCCAGCCAAAGGTTATCTTTGTATCCGAGGTATGCATTTTTAAAGGGCACCCTAGGAAAGAAATCTGTGAGCAAGCAGGATGTGCAGAGATGAACGGCTGCATTTCCAGAGCCCTGTGATCCTAAGGTCTTAAACTGCCTGGATCTCTCCTAAGACCAATAGGAGCAAGACATTTCATTTTGGTAAAATTCTCTGGCAAAAATATGTTTTTAATAATGCAAGTCTAAGTGTGCTCTCTGATACTTAGCGCTGTGGTGTTTCTATCATTAGACTGAGTGGGACTCTTGCTGCCCAGAGCTGGCTGAGAGCCAGGAGGGGAAACCGGCACACAGGGCTAAGGAAAGCCTCCCCACTCCCTCCTCGGCCCACGAAGAATTAGTCCTGCAGGTGCCACGGTCACCCTTCTTCCCCCGGGACTGCGGTGCAGGACTAAACCTTAAATTTTCTTCAACTTCTCACTGAAAATGAACTAAATGTCAACGTTACTCTGTGGGGTTTGTTGAAAAGCCATTTGTGGATTCACAGTTTGCATAAACTATCACAAAGTGAAATGAGGAACCTGCCTCCCACTCTGGTGGCCTGCAGTGGAAAATGTTCTCACTCTATATTCAGATTTGCAAAGAAAATGTGACTTCTTTATGTGCTTAAACGTAGATCGGATCTTTTCAACCTCATTAACGGTGACGGATAATCACAAACTTTCAACCCATCAATTCAGACTATAATAGAGTCTCCTATTTAAGTCTCTTGAATGGCCTGACTCCTGGCAAATGCTCCGTCTTTCATTTTTCCCTTGCTGCCTCCATCCCCCTACCATCACCTCCAGGTGCTGGGAAGAAGAGAGCCTTAGATGGTGTGGGTGCCATGAATCCCCACTCTTCTATACGGCAGAGGTGCCTGTGTGGGCTGTTTCCTGGATGGGGTTAGATCTGTCCAGTCTCCCCTGCTGGGAGGATGTGCTGGCATTCTGCCCTGGCATCTCTGCCAGGCATCCCTGGTCTCCAAGCTTGCATGTGGCAATGTTCTCCTCCTTGCCCGGCCCTCGTTCCCCTCCTAGCCTTGTCATCACCTCCATGTCTCCACATCTGTGTATACATGAAGTTCCAGATCCACTACATGTCAGGTGAGCCACAATCCCCGCCCCCAACCTATCAGACCACATCCCCTAGACAGTATCTCCCCCTCCTCCTAAGCCACGCTACACTGTGAGCCCTGCAAGAGTTGGTTTCTCTGACAGCCTTGTCATCTCCCCAGCAGAGAGGAGAGAGACAGGTGCTAATTTTCCAGGGCATTTTCAAATTAACTTCAATGTTTATGTAGTGCCAGCCCCAAACAATTGGAGGAAATAAGGATCCTGCCGTCTCATCACCACACTCTCTCTGTCTCCCCACTCTTGCTTACAGCTCGCAGGGACAGAAGTTACAGGCTTGACCCTTCATTTCCTCTCTGGCATAGACTTCAGCTACATCAGATCCTCCTTTAAGGTGGCTTCTGGAAGCCGATTCTGCCTTTGGAGAACTAAAGAAAATTGCAAACAAAAATATTGTCCTCGTTACTCACATTTTACTTAGCAAGAGTCCAAAGAGAGTCACTCCATGAGGTAACACCCCTAAAGTTTCTAACCGATTTCATTTTCATTCTCTGCCTGCTTTCTTTCTTTCTTTCAGGTTTAGTAATGGAGCCATGCCATGGCAATTTGCACCAGCTAGGGCAGCACAATGATATCCCATGCTGTTCTTCACACCTGAGGAAGAAACTTTCTGACAACAGCCCTGAGACGAATGTGCAGCATAGCTTAGCTCAGGTCAAAGCACTTGATGCAGGATTAAGCTTGCAAGCAGATTATTTGCTCCGTGCTTGGAACCCTGGGCATTCCTTTATTCTGATCAGCTGCAATACTCAATTCAGGGGCACTGGGGCACGGATGTTTTGTCTAGAAGCACAGAAGGATCACTAACAGGATTGTAGACCACTTTGTGAGTCAGCCCAATATTACAGTCTGATAAAAAGAAAAATGAAGCAGAACGCCATTTGACAGAAAGGAAGGGACCTTTTGTGAGTGTGTCAAGCAGAGGGTGGCACATCGAGGTCCGTGGCTCCTGGCTGGATGAATTGCCCACTTGATAGCATCGATGTGGGGTAGACTCCAACCTGCCATGGGCACAGCATCTACCTTCTTGTTGGTGACTCCCCTGAGTGGCACCATGTTGCTAGGCAAAGAAGGGGATGTGTCTCATTAGTATTAAGACTGAGTCTCTGGATCTGCCAGAGGATGGATGAGGGCAGGGTCTCGAAGCTAGTGTGTTGTTGTTGTTGTTTTGTTTTGTTTTTGTTTTTTGCAAAATCAGAGAGAACAACTAAAGGAGAAAGGAAAGCTGTGGCTGCCCACAGAGAAACACACACATCTGGATCTGCCCACAGAGCTGGCGAGGGCCCATGGGGACAGATAATGACTTTGCCCAGTGGCGAGGCCCCCGGGGGGTTGGCTCCTGGGAGCAAGGTGTGTGCTCTGGAGGAAAAGAGGTCCAGGTGGAGAGGGTAGGGGTGTCTTCATGAAGCCCAAACAGCAGAGCCAGGAAGAGGGCAGGAGAGAAACCCTCCAGGTGGTGCAGGGGAGGGGCGTGGCCATTTTCTAGCTGTGGGACCAGGGCAACTTTCCCTCTGCATGCTCCGTCTCCTCATGTGCAAGCAGGTCAGTCCTTCCTAAGTCCCAGAGTGGTCTGTAGGATTAGAGGCAAATTCTCATCACAAAACACCATTCCAGACGAGCAGTAACTCCTCAGTAATGGCAGCTGTTTTTTCATTTGGTGTAACTATAGGAGACTGCCTTTTTTTTTTTCCTTTTTTTTTTTTCCAACAATAGCTCCCTTTTGCACAGCAGTTGAAGGCATCTAGCTGTTCACGGTTTCGGGCCCTGCTCTTGGTCTAATCAAGTAGTGGGTACATATGGGTGAATTCACGTCAGACTTTGGGTTTTCGAGTTTTTCTTTTCAACAGCTTTGGGGTTATTTTCCAGCTTCGTCACTTACTAGCCGAGTGCACCTTACAAATTATTTATGTTCTCAGAGCCTCCATTGCCTAAACTCTAAAACAGGAATGTTCCACAGGGTTTTGTAAAAACTAAGCGGTGGCCCCTGCAAATGCCCCTGGTACTTGTATGTATATACCCAACTAATGTTAGTTGATTTCATTTTTCTCAGTCAAATGTTCAGCAAACCAGAATTTCTCTGATCCTGCATTAGTCAGGAGAAGCAGCCTCCCCCGCTCACCGCTGTGCTGAAGGTCTATCATGATTACCTGTTTGGAAAACACCTTCCCTGTTTCCTCCCCGAGGTTGGCCTGTGGCGTAGGCTCCGGTCACACCCAATTATCCACTTTTCCAGTTAATTCAATCCTGATCGAGTCCATTGTGGTTTTCACTGCAGGTCCGTAGATTTATGCAACTTTTAGGCCTTTGACTATGTAGTCTGACACTCCCACCTGACAGCGTGTCGTTCTATCCTTTGAAGAAAGCATCTGCAGCCCTTGCTACAGTCCAATCTCGAGTCACATTCCACCCATGGGGGGACACACGCATGAGTGGCTTTGTGTTCATACGTGTATTATTGGCTCCTTGTGCTTTCGCATACCCATATCTAAGGCTACAACTCTCCTTCCATCTCTATTTCCAGTGTCTTTGATTATTTCATTGTCTGTTTCTGAGAGCCACCGAGCATCTGCTCTACTGTCCTCTGTACCCCCTGGCTTTCTGACCGGCCGGAGAAACACTCTCTCATCCTGGTGTCACACGGCACATGTCCCGCACCTGGTGAAACAGAAATGAGGCTGCGGGGGCAGTGAGCTCCCGGTGACCCGCCTGATGTCTCAGTTACGGTCATCCGCACACGCTCGTAACAGCATCCCAGTTTTCACCTCCCATCACAAAGGGACACAAGTGTGAATATGAGCGTGTGTGTGTGTGTGTGTGTGTGTGTGTGTGTGTGTGTGAGTGATTTGAGCCACGGCATACTCCCATCTCTGTGCTCAATGTCTTTATTAGCTTTGGAACTCATCTCACCCCACAGGGTAAAAACCCACTGAGAAGATACTTCTAGAGCTTGTGCGTGTTCCTCTATTTCAATTATTCTGCTTTTAAACCACAGCAAGGCAATTTGTAATGGCCCACATGGTAAGAGTTTCATGGTACAGTTCCTTTGAAATATCTGTCTCTCCAGGATGGTACGCTAAAGGAACAAGAGTCGAGTAACAATGTGGTCCTAATGAAGGATGTGCCACAGACAGAAAGTGTTTTCCTGGAGTAATGGTCCCCTTCAGCTACAGAGATGCCAAAGCCAGGCACGGGGAGCTCAGTTGGTTAAAAAACTTCTAATTAAATGAGCTTTATTCTGTAGCAAGTGCTGATTTAGGTGGCAAAAATTAGCCCATTTGATAGAGAGACAGAGTTTGCTGATTTCCTGACCGCAAAATTTCTTTTTTTCCTCTTTGTCTTTAGCGCACTAGTATTATCAAAAAAAAAAAAAAAGGCTCGTTTTAAGGACATGTTCCATACCTTAACAGCTGAAATACTTGATAATTGGGTTGAGTTTTGTTTTGTTCTGTATTGTTCTGCTTTCACTTTGTTTGGCAGGGATAACAGCGCTGATGTTGCTACTCAAAGTTTGGGCCTCGGAGCAGAAGCAATGGCCTGGCCTGGGAACTTGGTACAAATGCAGATTACCAGGCACCACCTCCAGTCCTATCAATTGAATCTGAATTTTTACAAGTTCACCAGGAGATTAAAGTTTGGAGAGCATTAAATCGAGGCAAGGCAAGAAGGAAAAACATCACGTTTTGTATATTTAGGCCAATGGATCTTAAATTTGGCAACGTATTTAAAATTGCCTTAGGGGATTTAACAAGAGATTTTAATCTAGTTGGTCCAGGGAGTCAATGGGAAAGCCCCCCCTTTCCCCCAGACTAATGTGCAGCCAAGATTACAAAACTCTGTTTTAATTGATGTTCAGAAGAAAATAAAATAAATCCCCAGCCTTTACAAAATGCAAAGTATAAAAATTTTTGCATATGTATATTTACATAGATATATACATACATACATAAACACACATATATATAAATTTTTTTTTTTGCAAGGAAGCTGCTATGGTTTGAATGTTTGCTCCGAAATTCCGGTGTTGACAATGTGACAGTATTAAGAGGTGGGGCCTTTAAGAGGTGTTTGGGCCTCAGCATGACAGCTCCCTCCTCATAAATGGGATTGAGGTTCTTATAAAAGAGGCTCCAGGTAGCATTTGGCTCATGGCCCTTCTGCCTTCCGCCACGTGAAGACAGAACATTCCTCCCCCCCGAGACGTTGCAGCCCTTGGCAGACAACTGAACCTACTGGCACCTTGCTCTTGGACTTCTCAGCCTCCAAAACTATGAGGAAATAAATTTCTGCTCTTTATAAATTACTCAGTCTCAGATATTCTGTTATAACACCACAAAGTGTACTAAGACAGAACCCCCAAAATGATCACTGATGGTTAGAACTCAAAATGCAGCTGGTGTAAAACTATATAGATTGAGTGGATTTGAAAATTGTTGCAATAGGTAATTCCAACAGGTTAGATCATATAAATGTCATAATAGACATTATATTTAAGAAAAAAATTATAGTCTAAATTACTGAATATGAGTCATAGAGATGCACTTTTTCAATTAGAACTTAGTAACAAACAGTTTTGTCTGCTTGTCTCCAATCAAGCCAGCATTTTAGACACTAATTCAAATATAAATGGACAGCCTTCCATTCCCTCTATTAAATCATCTTTATAATATTGAAGTTTATTAAGTACACATTGATATTCAATATATTAATAAACAGTAGTCAAATAGGAATGGTTATAGGTCATAATAAATTATTGAAATTGAAAATACAGTAAAATACAAGGCATTGACCATATGATTACCTGCCTCACACAAGTAGCTACTGTTTGACATAAAAAAGAAACAATGATAATGAATATGCATCCAATAGTAATAATTTGCCAGGCACTACACTATGCCTTTTTATGTAAGTGGCCCTTTTAATCTTAATGAATACTCTGGTGCTGCTACTGTTGTAGCATCCCCAGTTTATGGGTAAGGACGCAAAGACTTAGAGAGTTTACATAGTTCACAAAAGTTCACAATAATTGCAGTAAGGTTCTGAATGCAGCCATGTTATTCATATCTGCACTTTTCTTAATTAAAAGGAAATAAATAAAATTTTAAAATGCCCCAAACTCTTCCAGTTTTATACATAAAGTAATTATAGTTCTTGCACTTAGGCATACTTGAAACTGTCTCTTTGTATTTTTCTTTACAGTAGAGTGAAAAATAGTTGAGAAGATAACAACTAAAAATTGTGCCATTTGTGCTTATTTAATGTTAAAGTGTATCTGTGGTCTCCTGGATTTTTCAGACTACGTAGAGATGATAAAACACACACACATCTTTATCAATCATATAACTTTATGAAAGCAAAAATCTAAAATTAGGCACAATCTCAAGTTAAATCAACAAATTTTATTCTTTGTGTTTCATTCCAATCTTCTCTTCATGCTTTCACACATTTTACAGCTGCAATCTTACCACAGATAAAAGTTTGTTTTTGCCTTTGTCATTGAATTGGCACAAACATTTCAAATGTTGTTATACCAATTTGGAGATTATCATTTTAATGGCTGTCTGATATTTCTATTCATTTACAAAACATAATTTTTACTCATTTACTAACACTCAGGTTGTTTTTAATTTTTCTTTTCCTTGTCTTGGATTATTTCCCAATATGTATCTTTAAAAACAATACTACAAAGCACAGTAGATATTTATTTTTATGCCTCTTTCAGCATCTTATCAAATGGCTCTTCATAAGAGTTCAATCAGTAGACAATGTGTGATTACAGAATTTTCAACATAGACTCAATGGCACAATGTCTTACCATTATGTTTACATACCCATCCTCCAGCTTCATTCAAGGAAAACAGATTTCCATTTTTGTTGCTGAGTTTAATGAGCTGCCAGGAGAGGAACCCTCTCAGACTAACTCAAGAATAGCAGATGCACTGTTTGCCCACAGCTAGAGGCAAAGGAAAGTGTGTAAACCAGGGAGAGGAAGCCAAGAAATGAAGAAAGATGGGAGCAGAGATAACCAAGAGGTGAGCAGAGGGGTCCCTCTATCATCAGCTGCTATTTGGGTCACTCAGCTTTGCCCCAAGTATTTGCTTCTTGCTGTCTGCCAAGAACCAACGCCATCTCTTGGAGTCCTCCTTGGTAGTAGAAACTCTCTACAGAGAATTTGATTGGCTCCTGGCTCCTCCCCCCGCCCCACACACTGACCCAATCTGCTGTGAGGGTGACGCAGGACAGTCACTGAGCTTGTTTGTTCAGGCTGCCTGTTCTGCAGGCCTTGCGAGTTGTGGAGACCTCTCCAAGGAGAGGAAACTCTATGAGACAGAGCCACACTTCTGAAACTTGATGTGCATAGAAATCTTCTGGCGGTCTTGACAAAATGCAGATTTGAGTCTATAGATCAGGGAATCTGCATTTCTAGCAAGCTCCCAGGTGGTGCTTTTGTTCCTGAATTGCAGACACTACTTTGATCTGCAAAGGAAGAGGCCACTGATTCCCAAAATTGGCTGCAAATTGGAAGTGCCTGGGGTGCTTTAAAATACTAATTATAAAAATCATCAAATTAAGAATTACAGAGACTCTCAACGGGAGCAATTTTGTTTCACAGTGGATGTTTGGCAACGTCTGGAGACATTTTTGGTTGTCATGATGTGGGCGGGGCAGGAGGTGGAGGAGGTGCTGGCATTCAGAAAATATAGGCCACGGATGCTGCAAAAGAGCCTACTGGGCACAGGGCAGCCCCACAGAAAGCATCATCCTCCAGTAGGCTCTTGTTCCAAATCATGCCTTCCTACTACAGCTGCTGCTGATTACTATATTATAAAATTAATTGTGCAGTATTTCACTGATATTTGGTCACTGTATGTTGAAACGTGCTTACTGAGTACAGTGTTGCTAATTAGCTTTGTTTAACTGTGACATGCAATAGCAGATAGCCAGCTGTGTAGTTGGTTCTATTATCAGGTACAATAACATAGCAAGAGTTCCCCAAATCTAGTAAACTTTGGAGTACTGCCCCTTGATACCGTTCTCTAATTGAAGCCATGAATTCTGCAAGGCAGATGTTTGAGAAAGAGAGTAATTGCACTGCGATGCTTTAAATATCAAGCTGCTTAAGAAAGGTTTTTCTTTGTTTTAACATGTTACCCATTGCATGATACAGTGTAGCTAAGTGCTTTATAAATGGTGTGTTTTATGACCTATTTGAGCAGTTAAACTATCCTACATCTGCGGAATGAAACTGGAGGGTGGCTTGTGCCATGGAATCATGAAAGAGATAAAGTCAGCACTCTGCAGAGAGATGCAGCTGATGCTACTTGCAGAAATACTAGGGAAGGGCTTTTTATGAATTTTATTCCATGCAGTAGCTTATCTTTTATTTTCCATATTTCCTTCATAGCTCTGCAAAAATTCTTCACAGAAGGAAAAAAAAAAAACTTCGTTGGCATTTTTACTAAGGCACAGAAGCCATGTAGACGTATAAAACAAATGAAGAAAAAGTATATTTGTCACCCGGAACTGTAGGAGTTAAATCAAAAGACTGGAAAATATTAGTAATTATCAGGAAGTTTCATTAATGTCATTTTATAAAATAAAAGTGCCTTCATTGCTGGTTCAAACTGTTTACTTGTAGCTCTAGATGAGTACAAAAAAAAGGATGTGAATATATCAATGATCATCAACTTTTTACATGTGTATGTGTGTGTCTAAAAACACACATATCTTTTGCAGGACGGACTTATGAATGCAGTGGTCAGGTAGGGTTTTTTGATGCGAATATATTTCTAAGAGTAGTTCAAGATTAGAGAGTATCCTCTGAATTCTCCCTCTCTGATGGAGATTTGTGAGACCCTAATATTTATTGAGCGGGTACTGTGAAAAATATTTCCTCTTCATAGCAACACACTAGGTAAGTGTATTTGTTTTAGTTTGTAGATTTTTTTAAAAATAGGAAGTGAATCGCCTTGCAGAAGAACACACAGTCAGGATTGAGACTCGGCTCTGAACCCAAAGCCTGGGGTCTTGCAGCATATCATGCTGACTCTCACCACTGGGGATCTTCCTCAACCTTTTTCAGGAGGAAGCCTGCCCAGCCACATTCTAATGCACAAACCTGGAATATCCTTTCCATCATTTCAGCCAAGGTATTGATTATGGAGAAGGATTAGATAGAGGTAGCAACCCTATGGATGGAAGAGGTCGCTGCAAACAAAGCATGAGTTAAACCACAGTCGGCCCCCAAACACTAGCATTGCTTCCTGCTCCCACCTTCTAATCTGCTCAGTAACATGTCTGCGTTACTGCAGGGGTGGAGCTTTGGAATTTCTCTAAAGACCCTCAGCTAAACTGGGATGTCCTGCCAGGCTTGGGAATGATTCACTGCTTTAACATAGCGTCAATCAGATTTCCATGCTGACAGGGAAGTCGCCGCCCTCGAACAGATGTGTAAACACGTGTTGAGAGCTGGAGGGATTCACACTCGGGACCAGAGGCAGAATCACAGCTGTATGAGGCTGGGCCGTGCAGGGAACAGGGCTCAGCCACCAAAATAAGGCAGCTGGACATTTAACGGCCCTGTCAGTACCTGGCTCCAGGCCCTTGCACAAGCCCCTGGGACAGCTGAGCAGTTAGTCCTGTCTCACAGAACCACGTGCAAGAAAGCATTCCACCAACGGA
The DNA here is from genome assembly GCF_020740605.2 of Lemur catta. Taxonomy (NCBI): domain Eukaryota; kingdom Metazoa; phylum Chordata; class Mammalia; order Primates; family Lemuridae; genus Lemur; species Lemur catta. The sequence continues at coordinate 68,635,479 of NC_059155.1, forward strand.
CGGTCCGCAGCAACCTTTGTAAACCACATTACTTCAGCACACACAGTGAGTTCAGTGGAAGCTTTTCTGATGTTAATAACGCAAAAGCTACTCCGTGGCACGTGTTTTGGACATCCACAGTTTTAGCAAACATTTTTAGAGGTTATTCCCTGTGCATAATTATCAAATTATTAAATTATTGCTTAATTTAATAATACACATTTATGTGATATTCATAAAGTCTGTGTGTGTTTTGGGGGTGCTCTGTATTTGGGTCACAGTAGCTTAAAGGGATTCTTTTATACAAAATCACTTGCTTCCCATATGCATTTCAAAGGGCCTTCAGCTCTTTCTTTCTCCACGGTTGTCTGCGCGGGAATGAGGAGGTGTCCTTTACTGAGGCCCCTCAATAAGCCTTTTAGGCTTCGAGTGCTCGGCTCGTGCATTACAGCAAAGAAGTGCTCTCTCTCCAGGACTGTCAGCCTAGAGATGAGCACGGGATATTCGGGTAACCCAGGTACCTGAGGAGACATTAGCAAGTGGACTCAACTCCAGGCAGACAGCGGATGAACTCTCTAGATTGCAAAGCTGCAAATACTGGTTTTGAAGTGGAGCAGCCCTTCAGAGGAAGTGCTGCAGGAGCCACAGTGCTGAGATAGGGAATGCTAGAAAGTTCTCAGTCGGCCCTCAGACTGAAGAGGAGGAGGCCTGACTTGCCCACAGGAGGGAACAGTCCCTGCACCAAGGAGAGAAGGGAGTAAGCGAGATCCGGCGGCAACGAGTCTTCTCCCCCTTATGCGTGAATGATGACTGGTGTGAGCCGCAGCCATCCCATGGCAGGGCCTGCAGGAGGCAGCGGGGGCTCAGGAAGGGAAGGAGACTCGAGAGCCCCCAGCCAGGATACCCACCCACACCCTGAGTGTAGACACAAGCTCTGCATGGGCACGAAACCTTTTTTAGCATTATTTCACATGAAAGTTCAAGGCAAATCCTACATGCAGCAGATTGCAAGGCAACAGTGATGTTGAATACGTGTCAGTGGATTTGTCGTGAGCCATTTATTTGAAGCGAATACAAACAACACACTAAATGCAGCAGACTGACTTCACCTAAAGGGTCTTCCCACTTGTTCCTAAGAACCAGTGTGTGATGGACCTTGTAGCATACGAAGTTCCTATGCCGGGCCCTGGTATTAACAAAATCAGCATGTTACCTTTGTCACCTTCAGTTTGGTCCTGTGTTCAAAAAAAAAAAAAAGAAAAGAAATGAACAAAAAATAAAGAATCAATGCTCAATCTGTGTTTGCTAACAACTCATGCAGACTTGTCTAATTCAACCAAGTCTTCCCATCGTCGCAGGAGGAGCTCTCAGAATTCCTGCCTGTCTCAGGTAATGTGTGTAGGTAACTGCCCACTGCACATCCTCTTATATCAATGAGTTTGGCAGTAACTCAAAATCCAAGTCCTCCCCCAAAGCCTGGTTTCCATACGTATGCTTGAAGCAATAGAATAGAATCTGTGTTATTTGGATAAAAGGCCATTTGCCTCTGTGACATTACTTATTTATGTATTTATTTCTGTAAGTGTTTTAAAAGTTATGGAAAAATATTGCTACCCTGTAAGTAACTTAGCCCTTATTAAGTCAAAATTTCACCTAATACCTTCCCATGACCGCTGCAGGATGGATTAATAATCACGGCAGCCTGGGGGTGGCTGCCAGGGCCAGGGAATGAGGGCTGCCAGTTAAGTAGGTGATTGTTCAAAACACGAGATCATGAGGTTTAAGTTAAATTTTGAGCACAGCGAGGATGCATGTTCCCTCACTGTGAGAAAAATGAACACTCACACAATCATAAAGTAATAATGTCCCATAGTAAAATGTTATTACAACTAAATATCCTTTCACTAGCAGACTGCTGAATTTCTCAGAGAAGAAACAGACAAAATAACATTGTCATTTTTTCCCTTCATATCCCCCATATGTATACTAAAGATCTCAAAATAGTTTGAAATATCACCGCTAAACAAAGATGACAGTAACAATGGGGAAAAAAAAATCTATATTCTAAAAGCTCACTAAGCTTTTATTAGTGCTTGGGGAAGAAAAAGTAGTAAAAAAGATGATGTCAACCTCTTGAATGCACAGTTTTCTTCTTAATCTGAGTGGACTCGTTTTTTTCAGATTTTATTCTAAAGCTATTATTATAAAGCTTAGAACAGTACCTATATTCCTTCTACCACAACATAAAGCAGCTAAATATAGCATATGTGATTTAGAGCATTTTCCCAATGTTTATCTTTTAAATGTTTTAATAAATAACCTGCATTATATGAATCCTTTGTTCTCAAACAGAGTCTGAAATGCTATAATTACATTTAAGACAAATGAGAACATTTCGTGGATACTCTCTGAGCATCTTTGGGCCTTTTCACAATAAAATGTTTGCTAACACTCTTGCTCCATGATGTGAGCACCATTCATGGGATTGCTCAGCCCTGGGTTATTATTAAAAGATGCCGCCCCTGTGATGTGACACTGTGTCACAGCCAAAAGAGCAGGTGCTTCTTTGAAACACCTGGCATCTTGGCTTCTCACCACAGGATGTGGTTTGGGACCACTTAGCAACCTCCGGGGTCAGACTTGTTTACTTCATGGTCCAGCTTGCCCTGTGTGCATTTCAAAGTAACAAAGCAAAACAAAGCAAGCCCTAAGCTTATCTGTAGCCCTTCTCACTTAGTCAGGATTTCAGTAGCTTTGTTATGCCCCTCCCCCTACTCTTAAAGAAACTACAGAAAATAAAGAAAACCCCTGGTGATCTAGTCAACAAAAAAGGGGCCGAATTTAATTGGATGCATTTCACTAAGATAATGGTTACTGGAAAATCTGTCAAACGCAAACCTGCTATGGAATGAAAACTTTTCTTCCATACTTGAAAATGAACTGTGTATTTTTTTAAAAAAATCAATAACACTCTCTTTCTAGGGAATATATATATGTGTATTATGTGGGCTACTGTGAATATATATGACTGGCAATTTAAGAAATATGTCCTGTGAGCTTTACCTGCTCCCAAGTTACGACTGAAGAACAGATAAATAAGTTTATATTACATCTTCTACATTTATACATATGCAACCAGAAAGAACATGAGGTGAGAAGTTCAGATTCTTATTTAGAAGCCCAGAGAGTGAAGTGAATCTGTCAGTAGTATATTTTCATCTCCCACAAAACAATGGCTTGGTGCAATTCAACTGTTGCTGTCAGATAACAAAAGCCATAGTTCTTCCTCAAGATTATACAAAAACCAAGTTCTACGGGTATCTTAGAATCTTCAAAAATGATTAGATTTAAATATTATGTTGTTTTAGTGTTGTTTTAGGACTTGAGCCTCTCAAATCTTAATTTTCTTTGCTAGAATTAAAAAGAGAGATTGTAGAAGAGAGAGAAAACAAGAAAGATAAGAAGAAATAAAAGCCCACTAACCTAAATTAATAGGGTAGCTGAATTCAATTTCAAGATCTATCTGTGCACCCACATAGGCATATATATGTATATGTAGTATATGGTAATAATATCATCAATGATAATCTGATAGATAGACAGACAGACAGACAGATATAGGTATGCAAGGACTGTGTGAGAAGTATCCAGCCATTGTTAATATAAAGAGAATGGGATACATGGCTGGTTACTTTCCGGACAGCGCTTGATATCTGCAGTTCTATTGTGTGTTCAGAACATTGTTTCATTCATAGAGCACTTCCAAGTGAACACAAACTAAGAGAACCAGTCTAGGTTTCCCAGTTTAGTGAGTCCCCTTTTAACTAGACCCTACATTCCATGTAAACTGAATTAGAATCATAATTCATCACTGGAAAAAGTGTTGCTGTCACCTGGAAACGTGGGGTGGTATAAAGATAAATCAACAACAAAAAGCCTCTGTTAATTCTTCTTCTTGAAGTAGCTTCCCCCTCATTGGCTTCCTTGGTTTTCCTCAAATTCCATGGACTTCTGAAGTTTTTGGAGAAGGAAGTTCCGATGCAAGCTCTCATATTACTGCCTAGGAGGCCAAGTGACTTAGGTATGGCGTGGCTCTGATAGACAGTCGTTTAGTTATTCACGGAGAAGTTCTCAGATCAAAATGTTCCCCTGAGACTGGCTGAAAGCAAGAGGGTTTCTCTTCTACATATCCATATTAATAACAAAATCCAATAACTCCACACATCTACTGAGCTAGGCAAATGATGTACCAGGGGGAAAAACATCTCATTATTTGCTTCGTCATTTCAATAAAAAAACCCCTCATTAACTATATTATTAAATGTGCAGGATCTACCAAAAATGGCCCCACAAAGTACTCTGTAATAGGGATCCTTAAGTCCAGAATAATAATTATCCTGTAAGAGAGATCTTAAATTCTTATGTGTGTAATGTTTAGTGTCACAGCACAAGTTATGTCATGGAAAAGCAGAAAGTTCCAGACAGAATGAGGTCCAACAGAAATCACGTTTCCCAGTTTTAACTCATCCATATTTATTCTTCATTTTATATTTTTGAGAAGCCAGTTATTTACGGGTTTCACACCTCAACTCTTTTTCTAAACACAACCCTAATTCTACTTAAAGATACCGATGAGATGAAATTTAGTGTATTTGCAATTTTACCTTATTAGTTTTGGGTTTTTTAAGTAGAAATAATCAAGAGTGCCTTAAGTCAAATCCTTTGTGGATGCGTTTTTTTTATGACTTGTATTACAAGACCAAAGATCTGGAACATGGTTAACAAACATATTCTTTGCAGGAGAAAACATTCGGGACCAAAATGATCACGAGATTTGTTTGCTTTATGTCTGAGTATGATCAATTTGCATAAAATGAATGACATGCATCTTTGTGTCTTTGAGAAAGAACATAGGGTTCTTAACTATCTATACATTTGGTTTCTGTTATAAACAAAAAGAGAGAAAAGGGAAGATTATTTTGGGACTAAGCGCAGAGTAGGGTAGTCTAAGTCCTTCCAGTGGATTTCTGCGTTCCTGTAACAACCTCTGCACTTCCAAGGAAAAGAGTTGGAAGAAAGGTGGCTGGGAAAAGTAATCACCTGTGTCTGCAGCTTCCATGTACATACAGGATAAAATATACAAATGCGGGCCCTAAAACAATTACCTAAACTTGTCCAACTAGTTTGTAGCAATTTTCACCCCATCTTTAGGATCTGGTAGCCTTACTGTTGAGGAAATGTTACAGAATATGTCATACTATTTTATTAAGCATTGTAATTTCTTCTATTCCTAAACCTTAATGGTTTTTTTTAACTATCTTTCCAAGTCCAAACCCTGAATGTATCCCTGTGTTATACAGTCGGAGCCTTAAATTGCATGAGAAATGTTCAAATTAATGGTGTTCAAATATTAAATTGATCTGTCAGGGCTCAGTGAAGCCGTGAAACGAGTCCAGTAATTTGGATCCTCTCTTTTCCTAGGATATTTTAATGCCCTAAAAGACACCTAATTTCAACATATAATAGGTGTACTATATTTTAAATAACTTCCATCTTTCTGCAGCAGTTAAACAGAATAATAATTTCTGTTTAGCAAAGAGTCCAGTATGTAGTGAGAAATCTTTTATAAAGTTAAGAATAATGTTTTACTGCGGTAGAACTGAGAATTTATTATTTTTCATGGACTATGTTTTGAGATTTTTTTTATTTTTCTCCTTAAAGTAGAGAGCAGCTGTTCTGTTACGTACATGAGAAGCACTGAGTGAACTTGCCTCTCCACTGATAGTTTCAGGTTTGGTTTGCACCACTACTGGCCCTTGTCAATTCCTCTGTCTGCCTTAGATTTTCTTGTTTCTTCCTTTTAAAGGTTGTTTCGAAATGCAGCCTGCTCAGATCCTTGGATGCTCATTAACTATGAAGCTCTATCCCTGAAAGCTTAAATATGCTGCTTACTGGCACAGGTGTGACTGAAGGGTATTGGGTAGACAAAGGACTCTTCCAACTCCATTATTAACTCACTGCCATCTGAATCATCCCTGCCTATTTCCATGGACTGGACAGATCTGGCGTCTTGCATAATCAGCACTTCACAAAACACACAAACTGGAGAACCTAAAATACCATAGATGACACCCATCCAAAGCAGAGGTGTAAATAACTTGTCATTTCAACAAATCTTCACCAAGGAACACAGTTAAATTACTGGGAAGAATTTATGAAAATAGGAAATAAATGGTCAGACTTTCTTGACTTTTCTTGAGATCCCAACAATTATCTAAATGTAGTTTCTGAATATTTATTGTGTCTAATATTCTTGATTTTAGTTTTTCAGAGAAAACAATTAGCCACAGACAAATAAACATACGTGCCCACAAATTGCCAGCTAAGATGCAACACAGACATAATGAAAGTCTAATTCCAAACGATAGTAGCATTTCACTATTGACCCACATAAGAAAAAATTTTAATTGTATGGCTTTTAAGTGTATGAATACATTACTTGTTGTCTAGCTGTAACTATCAATATTATGAATATATTCTTCAAAATGTTCTACATATTTTTAAATCTACATTGGTTTTGTACCGACACTAAAGAGGCAGCCTATTAAAAAAATTTGTAATTTTTCTCTATAACCTTTGAATTTACACTCACATAGTAATACTGCCACATAATTAACAGTATGCTTATTTAGAACCATCTAAATCAATTTGCCAAAATTCTTCCATTCTTCCTAAATTCCCAGCACTATTAATTATTCTAAGTTCTAAGAAGTTGTCTCTATTTGGTCACACGCTATTGAGAAAAATTTATCTGGGATCGCATCTGCCAAACAACTTCTGATGATGCCTTAATCTTGCTATTGTTTTTGTTGTTATTACCATTATTGTTCACAAGAAGAAGAGTTAGGAAGATAAAGGTGGCTGTCATTACTAACATGCGAACAAGCACCAGCTGTAAGATTGTTTTGCTTTGCTTGGTTTTATGCCTGGTGATAGTGAGAATGCCTGGCAAACAGATTCAAGTTCATTCTCAGTAGACTCAGCAGACAACTAAAGAGGCATGGCTGACTCTCTTCTTCAGGTGCTTGTCCCCAAGAAATTGGCTCAGCTTGACACTTGCTCGTGCTCATTATGCATTATTCCAAATGTAGATACATTCATTTCCACGGCAGGATGCCACAGGCTAACTTTTCCTAACCCAATGTACTCTGTAGACTAGCTCACTCATACCCAATGTCGTTCATGGACTAGCTTACCCACACCCAACGTACTCTGTAGACTAGCTTACTCATACTCAATGTCATTCATAGACTAGCTTACCCACACCCAGTGCAGTCTGCAGACTAACTTACCCATACCCAATGTAGTCTATAGACTGGTTTACGTATACCCAATGTCATTCATAGACGAGCTTACCCTTACCCAATGTAGTCTATAGACTAACTTACCTATACCCAGTGTAGTATGAAGACTATAAAGATTACATTTTTAACTTTTATTTAATCACAAGGCAATAATGAGTAACTTGCTTTCATTGTTTACTTTTGAATTACTAGTTAGTAAATATTGAGTTTGTACTATGTCAGGAATATGCTCACAGAGGCAATAATGAATTGGTTAACTGAAACATAAACTGTCTGCCAAGAGTTTATTACTGTCTGGAAAAGCCCTGAATTAATAATGAAAATAATATTAATAATATCAATAATACTGGTATAGTGTTTATTGAATATTGCCTAGGTGGCAAACACTATGAATCCAGTAGACATACAGTTATGAAAAAAACTGTAATACTCTAGGAGAAATGTCTGCATACAAACTGAGACTATATTAATCAGTGTTCTCTCTGAAAACAGTGCCATATGTAGAATTCTCATAATGAGCATATTTTAATGTTTTTCTTATCTCTGTCTCCTCATGGCTCTGCCTAGATGATCTTGCTCTATCCTTAGGAATTCACTGCTCATTTCCTCTGCTGTGTGACTTTCAAATATTTTGGCAGCAAGACGTGTCTTTTCTTTTCTAGATTAGTCATCTCCCCCTGTTCCAATGCTTCCCAAATAACACTTCCTGTTCACCTTTCCTGATGGGTGGGAGTTTTCCCCAAATATTTCCTATTGAATCATGATTACCTTTAAATTGCAGGGCAAAGAATGAGACTGAAACCTCCAAGGAAGAGTCTGAGCTACATGACTCACTGTGAGATTTTGTATTTGTGAAGGACAAGTGCTTCATCGCTTATGACCTATGATGTTCATGCTACCACGGACACACCTGTTACCTTCTACCACACCGAATATAGAGCCTAGGTCCAGACTTTCCTTCATACTAGCATCTTTCCTTTAGGGTGAACCCAACAAAGAAATGGAGGCAGCAATTGTTGACACAGTGCAACTTGTGGGCAGGGAAGTCACCAAATTTCCTTCTTCACTCATGTACCTGCACTTAGCATACTCAGAAAATACAGCCTATTTTAGTATAACACTGTAATGTGAGAGAAATCCTATTAAGCTACTGCTACCTATTCATAATTTTAATGTGTTTTTGTATATTGGTATATCAAATCAGTTATCTACCTTGTTGAAGTCAGGAAAAAGTGAAATTTAAATTTGTTGAGTGGACGCTGATTAGGTTGTGCTGTAGTCACGATGCATTCCTGTCAGCAGCATGCTGGGACCCAACTAAGTGCTTAATACGTGGTGACAACACGGTATGGGCTAGGGACAATTGTGATGATTGTGGGCTCTTTGGGTTCTAACTTTGCAAGCTAATGATTTGAGAATCTCCTTTCTGTATTTTTAATATCTGTTTGTAAATCCAAGTTAGGGTAATAACATTATGAAGAGGAATTCCTCTGTCAGCTGGCAGACGACCAGCCATGCATCTGGTGCAAGACTTACGGATCTGCCAGGCACTGATTCATCTCTCTGTTGCAGTGTGTTGTGTCTTTGGAAATTAACTCCACAGAGAATCCAAAGGGAAATTCTTGTCTTCGGTTGTGCCTTTGGCCCTCCAAGGCACAGTGATGGAGATGATGAATTGGCTGCTCTTTTCTCAATAGGGTTTAGGTCTTGGGTTGCAGAAGTTGTTCTCTAACAATTTCTTTTATCTACTTGAAGGTCTGTTTGGCCCTTAATGTCCTAGGTTGTGTATGGAAAGGACCCAGAACTGCTTAAGCACTTGTGCACACTCAGAAATGGCTAGTGGAAAGGTTGGCTGGGTGGAAATCCGACTAGAGACCCAGGAATGTCAAGTGTGACCCAGCTTATATCAGTCCCCAGCAAGAGGTTGTATTTTATAGGGTCCTAGGAGTTCATTTCAACTCAAGGCATCTGTTCCCATCCAGGATGCGCTGAGACGATCTTAAATCCCAAAAGAACAGTTGCCCTTGTAGCTTTTCCACAGCTTTCTCAGGTAGGGGCAGTCTGTATTTCCTCAAACCTCCTGTTGGATCCATGACCTATGAAGGCTCTAGACATAACTTTGAGACAGCCAGTATACTTTCATGTGCTTGATTAGAATGGATTTATCAGGAAATCCAGTAAATTCCTGCCACAAGGATTCATTCACGCTGACATGAAGAATTCCAAGGTCATTTCTGAACACCTTAAGAAAGAAAAAATGATAGGTAGGGGTGCCCATAAACTCAAAACCAAGGCAAATTTCAGAGTTGTGTTTTATTTAAAAAAAAAGAGAGTGAGAGAAACCAGAAAATGTACTTTTCTTTTTTATTCAAGACACTGTGTTAGTTTTATTTCATCAGCATATTTTCAACCTACTAATATGGTGCCACTTAATACAATCTTGTTTATGTCAGACAACTGTGCATATTTTCCTCTCACCTTTCAGTAGAACAAGGATTCAAAAATGTCAAGGTCTATTATAGCAATCCTAAGGGTGCAAACAATACATTTGGTATTTTACTGAAATGTTTTGTTTAGAGTCTGAGAGTCCATTGTTCAACATCCTCTGTCGCAGACAATGAAATAACACCTTATTTACCTTGCAGAAAAAAAATTAAAGTTTTGAGTTTCTGTAAAGTAATTTACAATTTAGTTTATGGCTCTCCTTTAAATGTCAAGAAGAAGAAAAATTGGGAGAAAATACAATAAAACGTTTATGCTCTGAAAAGACGGATCTCTATTTTTTTCTTGTTTTCGCTTTTCCATATTATCTGCATTTTCCCTGTTGTGCAATTATTTTATCATTGGAATTGGAATTTAAAAGATACACAAGTTGCTGTTTTAATAGTCAAGACTTCATGTGACTACAGAAACCATTAATGATTTTGGGAGCATCAGCAATTTTGTTTGCACCATTCATTACAATTTGTATGATTAATCAACCTAGTTAAAAACCACTCTGGGTGATCTTTTTTCCCCAGATGTGTTCACATCCTGGTTCAAACGAGAGACCTCAATCCTTGCTGTGCTCACTCTAATTCCTCGGGCAGGGGTCCCTCAGGATGAAGTGCAGAGATCATCTGCCCCATTTTCAAAAAGAGTAACTCTCCGTGTCACCAGTATGGTAATTCATTACTTTTCTGCATCGCTCATCAAAACTCTACGCTCATTTTATTCTCAATAAACTGCTTCTCCCAAACTTTCAGGTTTCTGTGAGGAGTAAGCAGTCTTAATAATAATAACTCTAATTTATTGAACAGTTAAATATCTGCCAGGTGCTCTGCTAAGCATTCTGAATATACCATTGAATTTAATTCTCCAAGCAACACTCTCACGGAAGTAATATTAATAGCTCATTTTTTTATGAGAAAGCTGATGCTTATAGAATTCAAGGATCTTATCCGAGTGTCTAAAACTGATAAGCTATCGTGCTAGATTTCATCCCAGGATGCATTGGCTCCCAGATTAGGCAGCTACACTGCCATTTCATTCTAAAGCCAACATTTATTATACCACTTTAGCTTCAGACAACAATGTAAGTTCCATGAACCCAGGTACCCTGTCAGTTTTGATTATTCAATCAATTTCCTGGTATTATTAAGGATATTTCAACAGTTTTGAAAGATTTTGCTGCTGTTCTTTGTTGACTACATCCACGGTGCACCAGGACGAACGAATGCCAGCGTACCTCAAAGAATGGTAATGCAGGAACTCACTTCTCCTCTTGGAGACACAGCATTTGATAAATGGCATGATATGTGATTGAACTCAGTCTGTCTTCTGTTAACATCATATATGTGTGCTATAGCACTAGCTCATAATAACTTACCAATTTAACCCAAAGATGGACTCACCGCACGCCTTCATGGCATCATGGCAAAAGGTAGCACCCATATATTCTTCTCTGTCCTTGGGGGATGATTTCAAAGTACAGTTAGCCCTCCGTAAGTGCGGGACCCACATCCACAGATTCAACCAATGAAAATGTTTGAAAAAAAAAAGAAAACAATAAAAAATAACAGTACACCAATTAAAAAATTAAAAAAAAAACAATATAATGTAGGAGGATCGCTTGAGGCCAGGAGTTGAAAACCAGCATAAGCAACATAGTGAGACTCCATCTCCACAAAAGTTGAAAAAATTAGCCGAGCCTGATGGCCTGCACGTGTACTCCCACCTACTCAGAAGGCTGAGGAAGGAGGATCATTTGAGGCCAGGAGTTTGAGGATGCTGTGAGCTATGATCACTCACACTCCCGCACTCCAACTTGGGAGACAGAAAGAGACCCTGTCTCTTAAAAAAAATGCATTTTTAACAACAGGGCTATGTTCTGAGAAGTGTGTCTTTAGGTGATTTTGTCCTTGAATGAACACCATAGAGTGTATTACACAGACCTAAAGGGTGTACCCTACTACACACCTGGGCTATACGGTATGGCCTATTGCTCCCGGGCTACAAACCCGTACGGCATGTTGCTGTACCGAATGCTGTAGGCAATTGTAACACAATGGTAAGTATTTGTGTATCTCAACATATCTAAATATAGAAAAGGTACAGTAAAACTATGGCATTATAGCCTTATAAGATCACTAGCATATACGTTGTCCATCATTGACTGAAACATCGTTAAGAGGTGCATAACTGTACTTAAAATACCTGATACAATGTAAATGCCATGTAAATAGCTATTACTATTTACAAGAAAAAAAAGGTCTTTATTTGTTCAGTACAGGTGCAGTTTTTTTCTGAATATTTTCCACCCAAGGTTGGTTGAATCCACTGATGCAGAGCTCACGGTTGGCTGTACATGGAAGCCTGTGTGTAGGTTATATGCAAACACTCTAACTTGAGCATTCTCAAATTATGGTATCTTTGGAGGTCCTGGAATCACTCCCTAGTAGATACTGAGGGACAAGTATTGTCAATGAAATGAGGGCATGCTGAAGAAAAGCTTGGTTATTTAGTGCTACAATAATGCTGCATGACAAACACCGTTTACCTGACCTGGATGGCTGAGAACAAAATTTGGTTGTTTAACTCATGAGACTATGGGCTGCACCTTAAGGCTGTGCTCGGTTGGATGGTTCTTTGGTTCCCTGTTGACTTCACTCCCAGGGCTGGCAGTTGTTGGGCTGCCAGCTGCAACACCTGCCCCATAGGTCTCTTACCTCCCAGCAAGCTAGCTCAGGCAGGTCTCAGGACAAGGGCTCACAGCAGGAGCAAACAGAAAAAGCACGAGCCCTTTCAAAATCTCTGCCAGTGTTGACACCCATTGGCTAAACCAAGTTGTAAGGCTGGACTCAGAACTGAGGGGTGAAGAACTGTCCCCTAACTCCTGCCGAGAGGAGCAGCAATGTCATCATATTGTGAAGGGCGTGGCTACAGGGAAGGCTGAGAATTAGGGCACTAAATGCAATGTCTCCACCTCAAAGAACAACTGAATTTGGTGTCAAGTCATTATGAGCAAGAGCAGGTCTGTGACAGCTATCTATGTGCTACAAGACTTGTGTAGAGCAGAGCTCTTTGCTGTTTACATCAACATGAGTTCATGCTACTGGAGGTGCAGTTCACATTTAACTCATCCTGGTAGGTCCCTAGGGAGACCATGATGCTCAAAACTGGATTTTCCCAAACACTGCACAGTTGTTCTTTCATATTGGAAATGATCAGTGGGTAACCCACACACAATATTGTCTAAGCCCAAATAGTATCTTTTTGCTTTAAGTCACTGAAATAAGAAGTCTCAACTGAATAATTGTAAACACACACACACACATATGAGAGAGATCTTGATAAAAAATGTGTGTGTGTGTTTAAAAAGTTAGGAACGATTTTCCATCTTGACACACATGTAAATCAGGATCCTTCTTTCAATCATATAACATCAATTCCATCAGGCTTAGAATAACCCTATTAAAAGTGTTCATGGAGAAACTCTGCCATGTTGAGTTTCTTATTATACAAGGTCCAACAATAGCACAGTGAGAATTATAAATTCATTGGAAAAAATAGTTCAAGTGGCATATTAGCCATACATACTCTTTAGGTTTACTAAGCTTGGTTCCTTTATCAAAATATTTCCCCAGAAATACTCATGCCTCTCACATTAGACTAGCTTTCTCTGCCTACTCAATACATTTCTTTTTAGAATCAGACATATAAAAATAACTTTTGTATTCTCTTTAACATAGCTTCTCTATAAACTCTTCAGGAGACAAATTCCTCCTAAAAACTGGCTCTAGGAGAAAATCTGTTTGTCCAATGAACTTGTTTGCTACAATTTGTGCTTTTTCTTCCTCTCAGAAGAACAGAACAAATATTGGTGCATAATCAAAGTTTCTATATTAGCCTAGGTTTGTATTTAGTATTATTCTCTTTTGCCAGCCTTTGCATTAAGATACTTTGTAATGAAGTCTTCAGTTATGTTTGGTGGGGGATATTGCCTCAGATATCTGTTGCTGTATAGTAACGTATGCTCAGTTAGCGGCTTAGGCATCAGTTGTTTGTTTTTCTCGTGGTACTGCAGGTTGATCAATTGGGCAGGGATGTTGCTCTGGGCTCAGTCATGTGTACGGGGCCTAAGCTGGGAGAGCCGGGGTGGCTAAGACAGCTGTGCCCCTGCTCCGGGTGTGCTCATTTCCTCCAGGTGGCCAGCCGGGCTTGTTCATGTCACAGTGCTCCAGCAGAGGCAGTGGAAGCTACGGGCTTCTTGAAGTCCAGGCTTGGAACTTTAATAGCATTCCTTTGTTGCATTCCCGTTGGTGAAAGCAAATGAAAAGGCCAGTCCCAATTTAGAGGGTAGGAAAATAGATTTCCCTTCTTGCTGGGAGGATCTGAGAAGAATTTGTGACCATCGTTCATCTACCACAGCTACAGAGAGGGTAAAGTCTAAGTGATTCATCACTGTGTGAAATCATCGGTACAAATAAATCGACTTTTGTTGTTGTAATGGAAAGCTAGATTTCCACTTAAGGAAATAAAAATCCAAACTCGGTGACTGTCAGTTCAAATATAAATGAAAATAATTCTTGTGTATTTGAAATGAATGTAAGATGCATCAATTAAGGAGACATCAGAGATTTCATAGTGCAAATGAATTATAGAATCCGTGAAACAGAATTTAATTGCAACATATTGACATAGCTTATGATATCCTCTCAAAATGCTTAAAAGAGTGAATTGAATTATAGCCTTCCTATGATTTAAAACAAGTTTATAACTTGTTTTCCCTTATATACTTTATCTTTTGCATTAATGCTAGACAGATTTTTAAATAAATGTAATAATATGGAAATATATGTGTGTATCCCCAAGTCGTTTATAAGATGTAACTGCAGTACCTAAGAAAACATTAAAAATTCAACAAGTGACTACCTCAAAGTCATCTTTTTTTTTTCAACAGCTATCTGCCTAGAGAAAAATAGTCAGGTCTAGATATAAATAGATTGATATTTAAAAATTAACAAATTTAGTCATTGGAATTGAAAGAGAGGAGACATAAGTGTATAGGCTTGCTTCTTAGTAAGTATGCATTTATGGAATTTTTTATTTCATGGAAGAATAAATAATAATTCATCTCCTTATGCAATCTCAGTTTTCCATAATCATCTAAGAGATAAATAAGATAGTTATCACAAAGGCAAAGTTTGAATTTCTCTCCCTCTCTTCACCCCAGCCTCCATCCTACACTCTTACGGAGATAATTGTAGCTTTTCATTTGAAGTGATGCTTGCTCCTAGCACAAGAAGGGCAAAGGCATTTCAGCTACCTGACAGCAAGGCAAACGGAATGGCATTCTCAAACAGCCTTGATAGCAGATGAAGTTCAGCAGCAAGCGTTCAGTTCAAGTACTTGAATGTCTCTGTTACACCAGCAAGACTGGAAGGGCTTCGTCGCCGAGGCTAATTATAGGGCCACAGCCATGAAGCCATCTCGGTAATCTCTGTATGAGTCCCTGTCTCTCTTTGCAAGCTGACTCACCTGAGAATAGCTATTATGGAGTCAACCTCCTCTCTCCCTCCGGGGTGGGGTGTATTTCACCATGAACTCAGGGCTGCCGTGAAAATAGTCCATCCAATGTGACAGCAGAGAGTTAGGATGTGATCACAATAGAAGTTTTAGGAGCACTCCTGGGGATCCGCTCACAGTTGTGCTCTTTCTTCCATGTGGCTGAGACAGAAAAATATTTAGTGGATAACTGCCCATCACGGAGCTATGGGACTGCACTTGAGAAATTGGCATGAGTGAGCTGCGTGGCAGGGACCAGGGTTGGAGCGCAGGTAGGAAGCAGGTCTCAACCCGGCGGCAAGGGGCGGTAGCTACTCCAGGGATCTCACGGAGACGGCTGCATCTGGTCTGTTGCCACAGATCCCAGTTCAACAACGCACAGGGAAAGGCAGTGATGTACCCACAGTGAGCTGTGTGAGGAATGCTCGAGATTCACGGATAGAAGACGTCATGCGGTTGAGCCCTCAGAACGTTGCGTCTGGCATGACCCTGGTTCTGTGGTGGTTTCCTCCTCCACTGAGCATCCTCCGTGGTGAAAATGCTGGTGTGTAGAAACGCACAACGCTGTTGTCACGGCCAGGGCTGGAGGTTCCTCAGGCGTGTGTGGGCTCCCCATAAGAGGCTAATTTATGGCAGCATTTTTCCAGTGTGCATCACAAACCAGAGTGGACCCTGAAAGTAAAGGGAGGGGCCAGATGTGGCCTGCAGACTGTGGTTTACAGATGCCTGCGTGTGCTAGGTCAGTGATTTCCACGCTTTGTGTTGCAAAACAGCCCTGAGACCACAGGTGTCGGGGAGAGGAGGAGGGTGTGATGGGCAGGAATCCAAACATTTCTGACCCATACCTGTCCCCCTGCCCCCTGGTTCAACAACAGCTCCCCGCTTCTGTCTATTTGGCTTAGCCAGCTATTGGCAAAGCAGCTGATGTGTTGATGTACTCAAGTATATTGGGGTTTAAACATGAAATCATTTCATGTTTATAAAACCTGGCTTCTAGGGAGTTGTATTGGTCTGCTAGGACTGCCATCACAAAGGGCTAAAGGCTGGGCGACTTCAACAGCAGAACTTTATCCTCTCACAGTCCCGTAAGCTGGAAGTCCACAATCAAGGTGTCTCAGGGCTGGTTCCCCGTGAAGCCTCTCTCCTTGGCGTGTGGATGCCATCTTCTCCCTGTGTCCTCACGGGGTGGTCCCTCTCTGCATGTCTGTGTCCTGATCTCCTCTTCCTATGGGGACACCAGTCAGATTGGACTAGGGCCCACCCTAGCGACCTCTTATTACTTTAATTATCTCTTTAAAGACCCTATCTCCAAATACAGCCACACCCTGAGGTTCTGGGGGTCAGGGCTTCAACCTATGTATTTGGGAGCACACAGTTCATCCTATAGCAGAAGTTTTCTCCCATAGAAACATCTCAGCCTAATTGCATAGACAGTCACTGTCGGTTGTTGCAACAGTCTTCTTTGTCACCACCCACACCACCACTGTGACGACCCAGGCAGACTTTCTTTCAGGTCCAATACTAGTTCTTCTGATGTGCAGAGAGGGAGGCAGGAGATATGCACTCAGATAGATCTTCATGGGGTGCCATGGCCAAGTTGAAGTCCTCTGGCCCTCTCCTTGACTAGCCGTACGTGGTACGTGTGGTTCCACTTCATGCACATGGAAGTAGCACCAGTAAGCCCCAGGGCAAGGGCATCTCTACAGAGCAGCGGCAGGTCAT
The DNA here is from genome assembly GCF_020740605.2 of Lemur catta. Classification (NCBI taxonomy): domain Eukaryota; kingdom Metazoa; phylum Chordata; class Mammalia; order Primates; family Lemuridae; genus Lemur; species Lemur catta. The sequence goes on from NC_059155.1 coordinate 68,652,590, forward strand.
ATTTCTCATGGATGTCTGGCTGGTCGCACCACAGCACAAACTTAGAGGGGGCATGTTTTTTGCTCAGTGCCATACCATAGTGACAAAGGAGGAGGTCCTCACTGCCATCTGCTCTTGTTGAATCTCTGAGCTCGGGACCTGTGGCCACAGGCAGGATCCATAATTTCTTTTTCTCTGGACCAAAGACTTCACCGAAGAACAGACAGGGAGAGAGTGAAACAGCTGAACCAAAATCCCTTGATAGGTTTCCTAGCAAGTTCAAACTCTAAATATAACTCACCTGGTGTTTGTAAAGTTGTTCTTTCTGGGAACAAGATCAGAAATATGCATTTATTGGGTATTAGATCTCATAATTCAAATGTAGGTTTTGATTTAAATCTATTCATAATTTTGTTTTAGTCCTAACTCATTTAGAGCATTATCTTGCGTAGTTTCTTTTCACCTGCCCTCTAAAAAACATCTCTTCATTTCAGCTATATTTCCACGCAGGTGAGATGACGATAAGTACTCTGTATGTAACAGACATCATACTTTACATTCAGCATTGATTCATTTTATTTTTTAGAACATTTGAGGGTTATTCAACTTGAAAAAAATCTGCATAACTGTATTGCTCTTCAGCTCACATTTTCTTCTGGCTTGTCCACAAGGAGGCAGTAAGAGGTTACGGAAATAAAGTTGGTACCTGAACTTGGAGCTGGGAGACTTAGTTCAGATATTTAGCCTCTCTGACCTTCAGTCTCTTCATCTGTGCAGTGGAGATAGTGATAACTAATAGCAAACAATTATTGAGAGTTTGCCATATGCAAAGCATCACATTAAGATTTTTACCTGCATTTAATTTTCACAATATTTAATCCTCACAAATAGTATATAAAGCAGGTCTTGTAATTATCACTATCTTACATGCCCAAGCTCTCGCAGCTGGAAAGGGGCAAATCTGAGATTTGAATGTAAATCTGCCTGACTCCTGACTCCTGATTTGCAGGATCATGAGAGGATCGCAGATGGTGTCACAAAGTTCTTGACATAGGACAGGTGCTCTTCAGATGGTGAATGGCATCACTGCAAACAAATAGGGAGGTTTTGCCAGTCATTTTCCTGAAACACAGATGTAATATGAGTGAAGAAATTAGTCGGGACTGCCAGTCTTGCATCAAGAAAAGGAAGTGAGCAGAGCCTTGCAAAATGTGCACTCAGCAGACCCGTGCTGACTTTTAGCCAGTGCCTCTTAATTTTTGCTAAAGGCTTACAAAACATCTGCTTGAATAACTGTTCTAGTATGGGGCCCAGGATTTAATATCTCTGCTACTACTGTACTATTTACTCTATAGAGAGGAATTCCTTTTTTTTAAAAAAAAAGCACACAACATGAACAAGCAACATCTAGAGTGTGGACATTCTACAGGAGACATGACTTGGTTTCCCCGATAACTTAGTGACGTGGGAAAAAAGGCAAAGGGGGAGGGAAGAAAAGTTTAAAAACAAAAATATAGATTTGAACTGTGAGTCAGACTCTTCGCTCTCATGGAACACAAGCGATGTGAAGAAAGACCCCCACCCTACAGAATTCTTTTATTTCTCACTAAAGTCTTTCATCTTATAGAAAAATCAGAATTTCATCTTGAAAGCTTTCCAGCAGTTTTTAGCCATCTATTTTCCTTTGCCTTGAGCCAAGTGACAAACACATTGTCTAGAAACTTAAAATGTTTAAGAAAAGGGCATCACTTGAAATTAGTCATAAAGAGACATCAGAAAAGCCCTAACTGAAGACAATCTGCAGGAGTTGACTAGTACTTCTGATATACCAAAGAGACTCAAGAACTACATTATATTAAAAAGAGATTCAAGAAGCAAGACAACTGAAGCATAATTTTGGACATCATTCTCGCAATTGGCAGCATCCGAACTGGTCCCTAGATTAGATACTAATACATTAAGGTCTTGATTTTGGTCATTGCACTGGGGTTATATAAGAGAATGCCTTATCTTGTGCATTCTTCCTATGGCTTTTATCAGTGCAAATTTTGAATTTGTTGCAGGAGAGCGTTTCTGAATATTTCCATTGGGTTTAAGTACCTATATTTTGTCTGAAAAATATATGCTTTTCCATTTCATTGTCTTGCACGCTTACCCAAAGTTCTCCATTCTGAATTTACGTTTATGTTCGCTGATTTGCATTCAACTAAATATTATTTTGGAATGAAGTAGTTTCGCCTCCCATGATAGCAGCATTGTTTATTTAACAGACAACCTAGCGGCAATATCAGAGCATAGTGATATAGGAATAGTGTGAACTAAAAACTGCCCTTTTTTGGAAGTCAGCAAGACCACCCCCACCTCTGACCAGGTGGCACAGGGGAGTTTGCAGGAAGGAGCTCTCAAAGCAGTGTTTCTCAAAGCATGGCTTCCAGACCATGCACCCATACACGTTAGCATTCCCTGGGTGCTGATTAAATGGGCAGATCCCTGGGACACACTCCAGAAGTACTGAATCAAGATCTCTAGGGATTTAGCTGGAAAATCCACATTTTAAATACACTGCCCAGATGGTTCTTGTCATTCAGTAATGACCAAATATTTATTAGTATCCTCTGTGTGCCAGATGCCATTCGAGATCCTGAAGATAAAAGAGTACGAAACATCAAACAGAATGCAAAATGGCACAGCCGCTTTGGAAGTTCGGCAGTTTTCTTACAAAACTAAACACATTCTTACCCTACAATCCAGCAATCGTGCTTGCTGGTATTTACCCAAATGAGTTGAACACTTATACCCCCACAAACACCTGCACACCAATGTTTATTACAGGTTTATTCATAATTGCCAAAATTTAGGAGCAACCCAGGTGTCCTTCAGTGGGTGAATGGATAAAATGGAATATTATTCAGTGTTCAAAAAGAAATGAGCTTTTTGTGAAGTATTACAAGAACAGGAAAACAAACAGCCCATGTACTCACCATTAAATTGGTACTAATTGATCAACACATATGCATAAGCTGGCCTAACATTTATCGGGTGTCAGGCAGGTGGGGGGGTGGGTAAATTCATACCTAACAGGTGTGGTGCACACTGTCTGGGGGATGGGCACACTTGTAGCTGTGACTCAGGTGGGGCAAAGGCAATTATGTAACCAAAACATTTGTACCCCCATAATATTCTGAAATTAAAAAAGAAAAAAGCAATGAGCTATTAAGCCTTGAAAAGACACAGAGGAACCTGACCCAGTCTGAAAGGGCTACACTCTGTATGATTCCAGCTATATGACATTCTGGAAAAGGCAAAATTATGGAGACAGGAAAAAGATCAATGATTGCCAGGTGTCTGGGGAGAGAGAAGGAAGGATGAACAGGTGGAGCACAGAGGATTGTTAGTGCAGGGAAACTACTCCGTGTGATACTATAATAGTGGACAAATGTCATTATACGTTTGTCTAAACCCATAGAACGTATGACACCAAGAGTGAACCCCAATGTCAACTATGCACTTAGAATGATATTTTTTTAAAAAGTGCATTGTTGGCTGTACTTACAAAATTAATCATCATCATCATCATCATCATCCCCCAGCAACTATTTCTGGACTCATGGAGCTAAGAGTGGCACTAAGCTTTAAGAGCAACTGTCCTGGGGGATATATATGCGTGAATTCAACTACTCGGGATTTCATAAAGAAAATGATCTGAATCTGCAGGTGCAATATTTTGACGAAAACTATGTATATGCATATATATAAATATATATCTGCAGTATGTTAGTAATTAAATCTTTTGCCAGTGTTCAGGGCATGAGCCGAGAGAGAACCGGAGTGGAAGGAGTGAGTGGTGGGAATCCCTCCACTCGTAATAACGCGTTCCTTTCCCACACGTAACAGGGACTGTTTGTATCTCCACTTCAGAGGAGTAATAAAGGGAAAAAATGGAATCTCTAGTCCAAATCTGTGGAAAATTTACAAGCAAAGAAAGCGTCTGGGGCAGAGAGAGGACTGTTTCATCTTACAGTGGAAGTATTTGGATTTTGACATCCAAATTCTCAGGGCTACAAACATCACTTCTTTACATTTGCACCGGCAGAGTGCAGGTGTATAGCTCCGTGTGGAGCGCTTGGAGCCAAAATGGGTCTACGAATGGGTCTACGGAGACAGGATCGTACAGGAGAAAGCAGCCACTCAGACTTAATTAGGCTGGAATGGGACTGAGGAAAATGCCCTGAATGAGCGCACTGGTGACAGAAAGCCAGGGAAGCAGGTTCCAGGGGGGTTGCACGGAGGGAGGTACGGGGTGACAGTGCTCAGGGGGGTTGCAGAATCGTTTGCTTTTAAGAACAAAATATGAAACACACCCCAAAAATGAAGCTCCGGTAAAAATTGGGAGTGAAAAGCCTCTAAGCCTAAATTACAAGGGATTTGATGGCTGTGTTCAGCAATGGGAAATAAATAAACCAGAGGCAGAGACATGGGTAATAGGGGTGAAGAAGAAAACACATTACGAGTTCAAGGAAAAGAGAAGGGCATGCAAGATACATTATAAATCAAAATTGTCAGTGCTACACGAGGAGGAGGAATAGAGAAATAAAGTATGAGGTGGGGAGAAAATGACCCAGGAAGTGGAGATTGAACGGGGAAGGATGGCAGGAGATTCGAAGGCACAATAAACAGCTTCCAGAACGAGCAAGCAAGAGGTGGGCAGGAGAGAGTGGGGTCCCCCTGGGGGCAGGGAATGAGAGGCTGGGTAGGTGTTTTGGGGACGTGACAAGACATGGCCCCAGCACACACGCTCACACACACACAAACCCACACACACTGTGACTGAAGAAGCTCAGAAAAAGAAAACATCTTAGCGTGCCAGCCAACACATGAGCACGAGTAAAACTCCAGTAGAATGTCTTTTTGCATATGCAAACATTAATTTACAGTAGAATACTTTTGTAGGGCTTGTCACAATAAATGGAGCTGGTCATTGCCGCCCCAGCCCCGCCCCCGCAAAAAAAAAAAAAAAGAATTCTGAATGAGCTTTTCCTCCTAGAGTATATGAAAGGTATATAATACTTATGAAACTCTTTGAGTAATTTAAACATATACCTCCTGGCCTTATAAATTCTAATAATCTTCAATTCCAACATTCAGATGTTTATTTCAAGATAAAATTAAATTTATTTTTAAAGAGCACTGCGCTGAGCTGAAATTATTTCATTTTGGTGATGTTGTTCTGTGAATCAATAGAGCTTTGAAGATGTTAAATGACAAGGATATTTGCTTATGCCAGAGGGAATGGAAGAAAAGGGCCAGTATTTTATATCTAAGTAAACAGATCCCTCTTGAGGAAACAATTGTGCTGAGAATTGAATTTTAAATTGCCTTTTCAGTTATTACATGTCTTCTGGGGTGCTATACGGAAGGTGGGACAGGGAGTGATGCTTCCTAACAGACTGAATGTATGTTACAACAGCAAATACTTTCCTGGATTATTAATTATAGTGCAGAGATCATTATTTCTAGATTGATGAATAAAATAAGGTTGCATTAATAATAATGATGGTGATGATAGCTTTAAATCAGGATTATCTTTTGTCTATATCCATGTACAAGATAGATGAGAAGGAAATTTCCAGAGAGAGGCAAAGAGGAACAAAATGATAGAATAACCCATTGATAGAAACTGACACACAAGTTAGAATTCACAGAAAAAGGCCCTAAAACACTTATTATGTATAAATGCATTCTATATGTTTAAAAATTAGAGAATTAGAAGAAATAAAAACCGACCCAATAAAATTTGCAGAGATGGAAACTACAGTGTCTGAGGTGAAAATACGCTAGATATAATTAATAGCCAATTAGAAACATTGAAGAAGAAAAGTTTAGTCAATCTGATATTATAACAATAGAAACTATGCAAAATGAAACACAAAGAGAAAAAAACAATCTGAGAAAGAAAAGAGCATCATGAGCTGTGGAACATCTTCGAGTGATCTAATATCATGCAATGGGACTCATCATTTTTAAAGCGTAGACTTTTTAAGTTACATCTCATTGTATTGCTGCCTTAAATCCAGACTATTTTTGTTCAGAGTGTTCAGAGAGTAAACTTCCGAGATTATACCAGAATCCCAGAGGGGAGTTGTAGGGACTAGGTAATTCAGAAATCTACTACTTTATATAGATGCTTGACCAATCTTACTGTTAGTCTAACTGCACCCTTGCATACAGAGATAATTTTGTGTCTGAATTTTGAGCCTTTGGGGGGGGTCGGTCCTCTAATGCCTGCTTTAGGATGAGAATTTCAGCTCTGGTCTATTTAGTGAGTTACAGTGTGTCCACATGCTTTATAGCCTCCATAAATATTAACCCTTCATCAGCTATTGATTATTTGTCTTGTTCCCTATGGATCTATTTTTTTATCGCCATCCTCTTTATTACTAGAGTCAAAAATAGTGCCTTAATGAGTGGTTGGATCACTCATGAATATCCAGGAATTACAGAATTTCTCTAAGTGGCTTTCAGGACAAAAATGTAGCTGTTAAACTTTTTAAGTAGCTTCCTTTTTAAGAATGTTTTTTATTACCCTTATAAGTGAGCATCTTAAATGAATATTGAATTTTATGTCACAATCACTGGTTCTCAAAACTCTATTTATTGCTATATTGTGTTCTGAAACTTACTATCAAAAAGGAAAAGTCTGATTATTTTTCCTCCTTTGTATAATCTTCAGATAATATTTTTACCCTCCCAGAGAGATTATATAATTCTTTTCTTTAATATTGATTGTTTTAAGAAACAATCACCAGGATACATGGATGCCTTTAATTTTGCCTGATCCTCCATAAAATCTGAAATCTTTTTCTTAGAGGACTTTGATTCTATCATTGCTTAATGTTACTTTCCTTTGCCTTGTTATAATTATGTTGTGTTTCTCAGATCTGTCCTCTGTAACACTTCTTTCTCCTCATCAACTCTCTCTCTTTATTTTTTAAAAATTTGAATTACAAGGCATTCTAAATTTCATCTTTCAATTCACCTCTTTCAGTATCCAATGCACACTTTCCTGTTCTAATTGCCATTTTAAATATTCAGAAACCATTTCCATTTAATCCCACACACTCTTGATCTATGGTTGCTCTCTTTCCACGGCAACTCTTGTTTCCCAGTCTCTCAAATCCTATCAACCATACCTCTGAGGATATTTCTGATGGATCTTTAAATGCATCAGCACCGTCATGTTTTTGTCTACTTAATCACTGTGGCAGGAGGTTAATGTTTTGTTTTGTTTTGTCTTATCTTTTCCTGTTTGGGAGCTTGAAATGCATTCTGGCAAAACTTAGTTGGTTCCTGGGTTGAGTAATTTAGTGTTCAGATGAAAGAAACACAAAAGACTCCTTAGATTTCCTGCAACTTCACTTTTCTCTGAGGGCAATGCCTTGGCCCCGGGGGAGGAAGGAGGAGGAAGGGTGTGGACTCCAAGGCTACTGTAGACTGAGGCAACCTCTCTGGTGACGAACTGTTTGTTTATTTGTGTGTTTTGTGTGGCTGTTGGTAGTTGGACAGAACACAGAGCAAGTACCCTCTGCCATTAGCACACAGCCTTGCAGGGGGCTGGCACCGCCGTGCCCCATTTCAAGGACTTTGCCAGCCTCCTGCCCTATGCACCAGGTGGGCGTGTGCCTCAGGGCTAGGACCCTGCTCTCAAGAGTCTTGTCTCTTGATCACTTGGCAAAGTATCCCAGGGTGGGCATTTTTTCTCCCCTGCATTGCCTGCTGCCAGCCACACCTGAGTAGCAGTCTTCCTACCCTTATGAGGGTGTTCCCAGGGTGAGGTTTCCCTCCACATGTGAGCTGCAGTCTGGTGGCCCTTTCTCTCTTCCTTATCCTACATTTTGTGTGTGAGAAGCACTGATTCTCTCTTTCCAGACATAGATTTATCTTTAGCTACACATTCTTTGTTCATTTGTGTTGGAATTGAAAAATAAAGGAAAAAAGGAAAGTAAATTTAGGTGCTCAAGTGATCTGGAGCAGAAAATCTCTCTAGTGCAGTCATTGTTTAATCTGGGCTAATCAGCCCCAGTGTCTTTAATCCACCTGCATGAAATTTATCCTTTTGATCATCTTTAGGAGTCTCCCTTAAGCCCTCTTTAATGTCATTAAAGCCCTTTTGGATAAGGTGGCATTAACTGGACATATTTCATATAAATATGAAAGAATATTACTCATGCCATTGGACGCCTTCCAATACAACCCACAATCATGAGCTCTCTCCTGCACAGCTCATATTACGTAAAGTGTAGTGCAGCGGTAAGAAGCATGACTATTACCAATGTGTCTTTGCTGTCGCAGAATGTTCTCCAAAACCTGTTGGCTTTTCCAACCAGGCACAAAGCCACCACCCTGCTCCAACAATTAAGTGAGGCCATGAATGTGTGCCGAGGTTCTGGACAGCGGAATATGGTCACAAGTGATGGACAACCTTTCTAAGCTTGGCTCCTAAAACTTTCCTGCATAATCTTTTCGTCAATCACATTCACAACTAAAACATAAGTGATTGGTCAAGCTTTAACTACTACCACATATTTTTAACTCTCAGATCTCGCGTGCCACTCCAGGTTCATGCAACTTCCGTGTTCTCCTGGGTCACCAGCTTCTTCTGCTTCTGTCACTGCAGGGGCTGAACAGTTCCACGTGTGAACAGGACCATGAGGTTTCATCTCCTGGAGTCCTTGGCTCCCACTGGCTCCCAAAGGGGCTGGATGGTAAAGAGAACTCTGTGCCATGAAGTCAGTTTTCACCAGTGGGAGAGAGAAGACAGGAAAAATGTCAACAAATAAAGTTCTTCCCCTTTCCTCTCTGCAGTGTACTTTTCCAACAGCATCTCTGTTCTGCCTGTCTGCAGACTCCTCGCTGGGCTCAGGGATGCACCTGTTGATCTACTCTGTGTGTCCCTGACTTGTCAAGAGGAGGCCAGCGCAGTAATGCACCAGCTTGCAGCCTTCCCTGCCTCATTGCCTTCTTCCCTCAGCCTTTCTGCTCTGGGAGGCACCTCCCACATAAAAGCAGCTAAACATAATCCCTTCCTCAGGCTCTGTTTTCTACTGAAGCCAGGATAAGACACACCATTTCCCAGAGAATTTCTATTTTAAAAATAACAAAATCCTTGAGGAAAAGGAACAATAAGTTTGAGCTGGACATACAAGCCTCATTGAGAATTATTTTCATTTCAGCATAGAGTCCTCAATAGCCTTGAGACTTTCTGTATGCACACTAGCATGACATCCATGTATTCAGTCTTATTCCAATGCACTCCATGGGATCATCGACAACAGTAAGGACAGGGCAGGAAGATCATATTGGCTTTTGAAACATTTCTCATAACGTGTTCCTGTCCTAATATATTAATAAAGCTGCTTCTATACCAGATAAAGGGAACTGTTACTGTATTAGTTTTCTAGGGCTGCCATAACAAAGTATCATTGTCTGATTAGCTTAAAAAACACAAATACATTTTCTTATGTTCTGGAGGCTTGAAGTCCAAGCTCAAGGTGTTTGCAGAGTCAATGTCTCCTGAGGCCTCTGCCCTTGGCATGCAGAGGGCTGTCTTCTCTCTGTCCTCACGTGGTCTTTCTTCTGTGTCTGTGTTCTGAGCTTCTGCTCTTATAAGGACACCAGTCAGATTGGATTAGGGTCCACCCTAATGACCTCATTTCACCATAATTACCCCTGTAGAGACCCTATCTGTAAATATAGTGACATTCTGAGATACTGGGGATTAGGGCTGAGATACTTTGAGGGGGACCCAATTCAGACCATAGCAGCTACCATGTATCTGTAAATGCTGATCATACAGACTAGAGAGTTGTTGGATCAACAAGAAAAAGGAACACTGTAGAGCCCAAGTACCAGTCAGGGATCATTTGTTTTATGCAATAGAACTACTCAGAGCTAACTTAAGAGAAAAAGGAAATGATTTAAAAGAACTGGCCATAGCTTATGAAATTCAAGGAAAAGTAAAAAATTCATAACAGAACTGAAAAGGTGTAAGGAATCTCTAGGAAATTTATATAGCAGGAAATAATAATTTCCCTCATAAATCCAGACTGCTGCTGGGATGAATGAGACTCAGACCACCTTCCTTTAGCCTAAATAAGATGTGGGGCCCTAAGCCAGTATTCCCCTAGCCTAGCCCCAGACATTCATCCTCATTCCTTGACAAGAGGTAGCAAAGACCTTTGTTTTCACACGCTCACCAGAACTGCACACAACCTAGGAGGTGTGCGTCTCCAAAAAGAAATTGCAATGGTGTTTCACTAAAAAAGAGAAATGCCTGCTTGATGGCAAAGAAAGAAAAAAAAAAAGGAAGGAAGGAAGGAAGGAAGGAAGGAAGGAAGGAAGGAAGGAAGGAAGGGAGGGAGGGAGGGAGGGAGGGAGGGAGGGAGAAAGGAAGGAAGAAAGGAATTGATCCTTCCTTTTTCTCTTAAGTTGGCTTGCTTTGTTCACACAAATTGGCTAATTGTAGGATTCCATTTGTGGACCTAGATTTGAGTCTACAAAGCTGGGGAGAACTTAACCCCTTCTGCTAGTTTTTCCATCACACTTCTCTATTTTATCCACCGTTAGGTCTGGCATTACAGATCATTAGTTCTTTGGCCACCAGCTATAAGCACAGGGAGGATTCCGCTGATTCAGAGAAATGCCCAAAGGCATGTCCCCTACCATTAATTTTCTGGTTTTCAATTATTGTCCTTTGCTTCCACAACATCGAAATCGTGCCATATTTTACTTACAGCTCTTTCATGAAATATTTACTGTTCTTTTCACTGTTACAGCCTGCTGGTAGCTCTTTTAAAGAGCTGTGTCTTACAGAGTATGAAAACAATAGAGTCGTGTTTTTTTTTTAAATAACTGTTATAAACAAGCCTGCCATCTGAAGGGATGAGATTGGCTGTCATTTCTTGATTTTTGCTTCCATGGGGATTTCTTTCCCTCTTATAATAAATACATTTATCATGTTTCTTGGCAAGTATATAAGGACACTGTATACGGATCCCCATTCTTCATAAATCCCCCCATCAGGGCTGACCCGACATGTGGTCTGGGCATTGTGACACTCTTGTGTCCCAGCCCCTTTGAATTTTTCTTTGACAAACAGCATGTGTTCTACCTCCTGTCAACCCGCAGGGAGTCCATATGTCCATGTGGCAACTAAGTCACAGATATCCCCTTGGCCTTCCCATGGGAAGTATGTCATTAAAACTTTATTTACACAGACAGGTAGTGGGCCAGATCTGGCCCAGGCATGTAGTTTGCCTACACATGGTCTTGAATTTTGCCTTTGTCACTAATATACTCCATCCTGACAGTTCACTAATACACTGCGTGCTGACCATTTACCCAATGACAATAATTACCATCTTTTTATTCTTATCATCTATCTGTCTATTGTATGGCTATGCAGTTTGTAGAATTGTATTTACCCTCACAACAACCCAATATGATGGTCATCTCCATTTTAAAGAAGAAGAACTGAGCTCAGATAAGTCATCTGGTTAATATTCCCAAACCTTCCAAATGGAGCTTCAGATTTAGTGTTTTGGGGTGTATTACTCAGTATTTGAGTCAGGAAGGGTTGGGCTATGCTACAGTAATAAGTAACCCCGAGACCTCAGTGGCTCCATGAACAAAAATTTATTTCTTTCTTATGCAAAGTCCAGGCAGTTCTGTGCATTGTCATCCAGGTTGGCTGCTCCACTGCAGGCTGCTTGGACCTCATGTCCCCTGTAGAAGAACAGCCTCTTTCATTTTCCCTACAGTAACAGAAGAGTGAGCTAGAACAGATGTTCTCAAACATTAATATGCATGTAAGTCATCAGTGATCTGATGAAAATGAAGCTTCTGAGACAAGAGTTTCGGGGGTGAGGTCTGAGATCTGAGTTTCTAACACTTCCACGTGATTCGATGCTGCAGGTCTAGTGACCACACTTCCAGTGGTAAGTGGTGCCTGGCAAGAAAATGATTCCATCTGGAGAAAGAGACATCAGCTCAACACTATTGTGGACATAACAAGTCACATGCCTATGCACAACTTGCAGAGGATAAGGAAGAGACATTCACTCCTTTGCTAGGGAGTAGAGGAATCTCGTATGTTCATAAATAATTGTCATACAGACTCAGTCCACGCTTGTCTGACTTCACAGTCTTTACGCTTTTCACTGCATCATGCTTTTCATTCTGCTTAGAGACAGAGATGAGTCCTCACCATCTCACCAGCTAGGAAAGCCACCTTTCCCTGAAGATCCTCTTTCCTGGGATGGAACATTATCTCCGAACCCCTTGCTGTGCAAAGTGTGGTTCATGGTCCGTCAGCGTCAACATTGACTAGTAGCTTGTTAGAATTTCAGGGTCCATTCCAGATTAACTGAATCAGATCTGCAGATCCCTAGGTAATTTGCATGTACACTGAAAAATAAAAATCATGTTCTAATCTACCCCATAGACAGCAGACTGCCACATACGGAGAAATGACCCAGTCCATCAACATGGCCTACGATAACCCCAATTATTCCACCGTTGCCTGACTCCACCATGAGGGACACTTCAACAGCCGCACTGAAAGCAATGAGCCTAGAGAGAAAAGCAGCAATCCAGCTAGGGGGACCAGTGGCCACAGTGAGGAAAGTCAGAAAGAACAACCAGAAAAAAAGAAATGCGCTAGGAAAGGGAAGTGCTGGAGGAGAAAGAAAAAGCCCAATAAAAATTCAACAAATATTTGAATGAGTATCTATCCAATTATAATATTTTGCTTGTAGCAAAGCGGTAGACTAGATATGTCGAAACTCTCTTATTATAAAGCATACAGAAATGCCAGATAAATTATTTTAAAATATCCCTTTGAGTGCATATATCAGCTTACAAAACAGTAAGGTAAATTCTGAGAAGTGATAGAAAATGAAACAGAAGAATGAATCAAGAAAAATAAACTAGTTCTGAGGGCCATCGCTACCCCTGGGTCACCTACACAGCCTAGGAATTAAGAGATTCAATTTCAATGCCTGCCTGCACAGGTAACAGCAGGAATGACATAAGCCCCTATAAGATTGGGGTAAAACCAAAGCTCTTGAAGTGCTACCATGTCGATGAAAAGGTGAACTACAAACCACAGTATCTGAAACAGACAACAGCAAGATGCTTCCTTTTTGTGATTGGCTCTCACGCATGGGAAAAGGAGGATCTCTAAAAATTCATATTGGTTTCCATCCTGAATTTACACTAATTGTTCACTTAAACAAAAGCGTAACCTAAGAGATTTGATTTAATGTGCTTTTGAGTTGTTGATATCTCCCCTAATAAATGTAAACACAGATCTTCTGGGAAGTTGCTGATTGAAAACCCAGGCCACAAATATGTACCCTACATAAAGTTCCTGCAAACATGAAGTCACACTCAAAAATCACAGAGCACTTGGAAAAGCAAGAATAAAAGCACTTGAGAAAGAGTTGGCAGAAAGACAAAACAGCAAAGTCATACAATTTAGATATTAGGATAATCAAATACAAAGTATCAAACAAATACGATAATGCAATTAAAAAGAAATGATTAAAATCATGAAAAAAATTATCAAAAAGAAAAAATTTAAAGGAGCTGAAAGCGCATCTAGAATTTTACATATATTTGAAACTGAAAACTACAGCTAAAATGAATTATTTCTTGCTACATGCCAAGTCCAGTTATAAAGAATTTTCACGCATTGCTTCACTTAATCCTTCACAGTTTTATGAGGTAGGTATTAATTGCCCTGAAGTCACACAGCTAATATGTCTCAGAACTCGAACATAGAGCTAAGCAGTTCATCTCCGTAACCTGACCTCCCAGCCACTACACAATTGCATCTCCTAATGTCTGCGCTTAATGAGCAGAGGAGACAGAAGTAAAAAGAAAATTAGCAAACCAGAGTACAGATCTGAAGATATTATGAAAAAGGAATGCAGGGAAATGAAATGAGGTTAAGAGAGGTGCAAGACTGACTGGGCAGGTCTAATACACATCTAATTGGGTTTCCAGAATGAGATAAAAGAGAGAGCGGGAGACAGTCAGCATTAAAAAAGGCATTTTCCATAATTGATGGGATTCATGATATATCAGAGTCAGTGAATACAGCAAATGTTAAGCAGGATAAGTTAAAATAAATGCATACTTGCATACAGTAAGGAAAATACTGAACACTAAGAATACCAAAGTCAGAGAAGAGATCTTAAAAGCAGACACACACAAAGCGATTACCAACCGAATTATCACGTATAGGCCGACAGCTGACTTCTCCACAGCATCAAAGGCAGTTAGAGTAGAGCAGAAAAAGTTCTTTGTGTTGCCAAGAGAAAATCACTACAACCCATAATAACACTCCCAGCAGAACAATCTTTCCAAGGACAAGGTAGAAACAAATACATTTTTAGATTACAAAAACGGTGACAATTTACCATAAAAGGAAGCCCACTTAAAAAAATCGCTAAAGGAAGTATCTCAGAGAGAAGGAAAATGACCATAGAAGGGAGATCTGAAGCACAAGAAAGGATTGATGAGGGAGGAAAATGGTTTTCTCATAGAAATTGATGAGATCTTTTTAAATGTACGTAGAAATGTAAAGACCAAGGATATCCCAAATGCTCCTGGATGGGTGTGGTTAGGGACTAGCACAACCCGCAGTAGTTAAGGCTGCTTGTTAGCAGCGCAGGAGATGAATTGTCCTAGTGGACCTAACGGGGAGCCCAGGAGCAGACCCACAAATACGTGTTACAAACGTCTGCAACCACAGAGCTGAGGGAAAGAAGGTGCCCTGCATGGTAAACAGGAGAACGCCCCTGCCAGGAAGGAGTGTGCAGAGATGGCCAGAAATGGGCACGTAAAAGCATATTCAGCATGACTGGTCATCAGGGAAATGTCCATTAAAAACACAACACAAGGTGCTTATCATTTTGCATCTCCCAGATTACAAAATATTAGAATGTAACAATACCCAGTGCTGTGCAGGATGAGGAGGAATAAAGACTCTCGAATGCTTGTGCTGGGAGCATAACTTGGTACAACCAGTTTAGAAACCAATGTTGCATAATGCAGAACCTTGATGTTGCCTATGCTCTGTGATCCAGCAATTCCCCTCCTAAATATCTACTTAGAAACTCTTAAATATGTGCATGGAGGGCACATACCCAAGAACTTCACAGAGCTGTTCTTCATAATAGTACAACATAAAGAGAAAAGCAAAATGCTGAAAGCTACCCAAACGCTCAGAGAAGAGTGTACATACATAAATTATTGTTTATTCATGATCTGCATCTGTGCAAATATATATCAGTGTGTGTATGTGTATATATGTATCATTGTGTACATAGTTTCACAAAATAGTTTTCATTTGCACTGATGATATCCATATTATTACTCATATATGATGAATTATATAATTATATGTAGATATAATCAGTACAAATGGAGGAACCACTACTGTTGGTATTAGCATGGATGGATTACACAAAGATTTGAGTGAAACGAGTCATAGAAGAACAATGTGATATGACACTGTTAATCTAAAGTACAAAAATCTGTGTATAACTAAATAATATATTGTTTGAAATTATATACATATGCCCCAAAACTGCAAAAAAAAAGAAAAAGAAAGAAAGACAGAAAGACAATGCTATGCACACTGATAAGGGTAGTTAGTGGCAGGAAGGAGAAGAGGTTTGAAAAGGAACACTGCTATCTTCAGTAATATTTAAATATTCTATTTCTGAAGTTCAGACGTGGACGTGAAATTTTTTGTCACTATTTGTGCCTGATATGGAATAGTCCGTGCCAATGTTGTTGTTTTTTTAAAATTAATGTATTTTTTCCTCTTATGAACGAGTGTTATCACCAGATAAATTTTGTGAAGCACACTGTTGTAAGATATTGAGAAGTACTCATATAAACTCGGGCCGTTAATCTTTTATTTTATTTCAAAGGACAGCCATTAAACGCTATGTACTAAGTTCTAGGCATATAACAAATAATAAAAGACAGCCCGTAGTATCCTGAAACTCATAATTTTGTTTGTAAATAATGAAGTTTCAATAGATCAAAATAAGTGCTCGAGCAAAGGGTGTGCAACGTGCGATGAAAGCTTGCAAAAGAACAAGAGCCGGAGCCGGCGCTGTTGAACAGAGACTGTAAATCAGGCATTTTGCAAAGTAGTTTCACATACTGTACATTTTCCTCTTTCCATCTGTCAGCGACAATCCTGAGATGTACAACCATCCTGGAATACCAATGAGAAAAACAGACTCAAGGGTGTGGGAGAATTAAAACCCCCAAGCCCGCTGGTGGGCGTGTCAGCCAGTGGAACAAGGTTAGTTTGTCATGACTGAGAACTTGGAGGGCGCTTACTACTCACAGCTCAGCAATCTCACTTCCAAGCCTGTTCCCTAGTGCAGACCAAGACGGCTACAGAGACTCCACACCAGGCCTGGCACTCCCCCAGATTCCTGCTCCCTGTGACTTCCTGTCTGCTCCTCTGTCTTAATCACGAGCTAAAGGCCTAGGAGAGTCCTGCACAAACCATCTTAACATTCCTGCCTTCAGACACGGAGGCCCAACTCTCCTCATCATTTCGCTGGATACACTCTATTCCAGCACGAGGGTATTGATTCTTTCATGTTTCTACTACACAGTTTGACAAGACAATTATTTAATCTCCGCTCGACTCTTTCCATAAACACTGCAATTTCTGCAAAATGGGAGGTCGCTTGGTGTCCAGAATTAAATTAAGGGAGAGCCCTAGAAGTGTAACTTCCTGTGTCCAGTATTTGACGTGGGTGGACTGGGCAGTGAATTACAGGATAAGCCAAGTTTGCAGTCAGTAAACTGCAAACATATCTGAAAGTGCATTGACACTGCCTCTGCCTATCAAATGAGAATGCTGCATTTAATTGGAAATCTGTATCTGGACAGACAGATTAAACGATGGATATAGCATCTCACCTTGGCTGTCAGTGGCTATCCCCGTGTTGGGGGACCAATTGTAAACCTCCAGAACACCAAACAAGTGGTTATTTCTCTTCCTGACAGAGAACACAAGAAGAGTACAGTCTTGTGGTTCATGATTACAGGCAGTTTGAAGATTGGCCCCTTTTGGAACCGTGTCTCCTAGACTTTGGGTCATCCTGTACTGGATGGCTGATTATGTTATATTAATATTTTGCTAGTGAGATGATTCAAGTAGGACCACATCTTTACCATGGTATTGGATACTGGAAAATTAGTCTGTCTTTATACTGGAAAGTAGTCTCAAAGCACTGTCTTGCTCATACGGTGATTACATTTCAGCTCATGAGAACTGTTAGTAGCATCCAGCATCTATGCACCAATGTGAACCATTTCACGCTGTGTGCAAGGGGACGTTTTTAGTTCATTCTTACATCTCTTTAGATAAAACTCAAAGTTCTGTTAAACTACCCCGGGGATCAGAAGCAACACTGACAGCAGGTCCAGACTCAATCCTAAGGGGATATTGAAAATTAACATTTCCATCTTGACTGACAACCTGATACCAGATAGGATCTTTCACCATCATCACTTCAAAGAACAGTCTGTTTTCAGAATCTACCTCCCCACTTAATATATCCTCAGAGCTGTTCTGATTCGGTGGTAAAATTCAATTAGAAAATTTTTTTATTTCTAACTGGGATTACAATTTTTTTAACTGTATGTCATATTTACTAGTATGGACTATTAATATAGGAATGGCCAGTGCGGTGGCTCACACCTGTAATACTAGCACATTGGGAGGCTGAGGCAGGAAGATTGCTTGAGACCAGGAGTTCAAGATCAGCCTGGACAACATAGTGAGACCCTGTCTTTACAAAAAATAGAAAAATTAGCCAGGCAGGGTGGCATGTGCCTATAGTCTCAGCTACACAGGAGGCTGAGGAAGGAGGATCATTTGAGCCTAGGAGTTTGAGGCTGCAGTGAGCTACGATGACACCACCTCACTCTAGTCCAGACAATAGAGTAAGACCCTATCTCAAATTAAAACAGCCAAATTTGGGGACAGAAGTCCAAGTTTAACTCCCCAAAAGAGCATTTCTAAGCAAACTGAACTGGACAAATTATTTCACGTCTGTGGAACTTAGATTCCTCATCAAAGATAGGTACTCACAGGGCTCCTCTGAGGAGCCAGTGACAAGATCCTTTATTTTAGATTCCTACTCAGAGGGTCTGTGTGAGGATTCAGTGATGGGACATATTCTGTCACTCCCAAATAGGCTTCTGTAACCTATCACTGAAGCTGACAGTAGGCAATATATTTGAAAGCAGGATTGTTAGAAAGCAACTGAAACAGATGCTCACCCGTATGCATGGTAAAAGCACTTTGTAAACTGTAAGGTATGATGGAAGCTAGAGTTGTTATTATTCAGGCATACAGCCAGGTGCCGCGTGCGTTCTGCACGGTGCCTTGAAAGCTGCTTTGATCTGGCTGGAGCATGCACTTCTGAAGGAGATGCATTAGCACTACGGCAGGACAGTGTGGACATGTCAGGTATGTTTAGGTGCATTTATAGACTCTTGTTCAGATTTCCCAGGAGGCTTTGACGTATATTGCAAAAGTGTCCCAAATACTTATCGCAATGGTAAAGAAAACTGAGCTAAATAAATGTACACAACTGGCTCAGTGATATAACCCTGTTTTATTCTTTGGATGCATAAATATTGTGTGACTCCCTACCTACTACCCAGGAAGCTGTCTTGGAGAAATTCAAAGGCAAAGTTCTTCTAACCGATCAGCAAAATCACTGGGAGGGAGGTGTTTTTAGTATCTTGGTAACTCAAACTTTTCCCATCACATTCCATTTAGAGCTGTAAAACACGCCAGACAACACGATTCTAGTCAATTACATGTATTTTTAAAAAATCAAAACGCTAAGTGTTTATTGGGAAAATATAATTTAACAAGCAAACCCACATCTTAGATGATTTCCATGCGAAAGCTGATTCAACAGAAGGAATCAGTTTAATGCCTGAATAAATAACTACTAAATGAAGATGAGATGTTCGTGGAAACATTATTGATCACAGTAAAAAAAAATTGAGATCAAGAGAAATGACTGACATTGAGTATTTTTTTATAAAATACTCACAATGTCAGATAATTCTAAGCTTCTCTTTAACTTTAGATATCATCCTATCAAGCAAAAGAGAGAAAGGGAGGATATATTTGAACACATTCGGTGTTTACTACAAAGAATGAATTAATCTGCAAAATTGTTTTAACCTGCACATAAGCTTTGACTGCAAAGTTTATGCCCCTGTCATTGCCTTTATTAGAAAGATTTTCAAGCAAGTTGAGAATTCTTTTAGAACATTTTAAAAATCATTTTGAATATTCAAGAAGGCATATAAATTCCATTTCACTAAAATAATCCGAATGAGTCAAACGTGCTGTACTAAAATTAAATATTTCTCTTATGGCAGGATTATACGCGATAATGATTTTACATTGTTCTCTAAAAGATTTCCTTAATTTTGTTTGTACTTTCTTTATACAGTACTAAAAACAAAGCCAGTGGCACTGTGTATTGCTTCATGCATGAGCTTGCTTCATCTTCTGCCCATGACCCCGTGTGCTAATCTCCTTTTTGTGTCAAGTAGCCATATATTAGTGCAAAGAAAACCTAACAGCGAGCTGGACCCCACGATGCTTGGACATCAGGCCAAAAGACCCTCAACTTCTAACCTATGGCAAATAAGCTGCACAATCACTAGGGCAAAAATCAGCCGTCTCTTGATGCCTAGGTCCCTGCATAGGCTCTCAGACCTCCTCACCTTTCTTACATCCCAAATCTGTCAGCACACGTCATAGACAGATATGCTTCTAACCTGAGGCTAACAAGCGGCATGCCCAAGTGTCTGGCTTCTCCTGTCATTTCCAGGCTTGGTGGTGGCAGCAGGTGCCAGCAGGTGCTGGATAAGCAGGTGGAGCAACAGGTATGCGGGAACACCAATGCTCTGCAGGGCAACGCGGACCCACGGGAGACAGGAAAGGGGAGTACATGCGTGGATGAAGTCCTCTCCCTTTCTGTGCCAAAGCACAGATGTGCCATATTGTCCACTCTGAGACGGCCTGTGTGTTCAGCCTCCAGCTTCGTGTCCTGTGGTCAGAGAAGCAACACGGAGCACACACTGCTCTGTCTGCTCCCCATGCTCTGCCGCCCGTGGCTTTAAGCTTCCCTCTCCACTGCCTTGGAATTGCTGCTTCCAATAAAGCATCAGCCAGCACCTTGCCGGAGGCTTGTTTTTAGAGAAACTGGGCTAAGACCCTTGGTTTGCTTTTTTGTTTGTCTTGGCCTTCGCAGCAGCCATTATACACCATGGACGAAAAGACCAAAGAGCCCACTTTGACGTAATAGGATCATGCCCTGCAGCATTTGGCTCCAAAGTCTGGCCCTGAAAGTGTCTAGATGGGCAGTATGTACCTTCAAATGTTAAACTTTTGTTTATCCTCACAATACCATGCATACTAGGATTTTACTATTTTATTGTGCATGTTTGGAAACTGTGACATGGAGTACCTTTCCCAACAGAGCAAACACAGCAGCATCCAAAGTTCAATCTCCTTACTCTGCATGTCGTGTTTTTTTGACAGTTTTCATCTATCAGTTGAAGATCAACAAGGAAAAACTAGAAAACAACGGCAAACTAATGTCCTGCATATTATTTAAGAAAAGAAATTGAGACATCACAAAAACAGGTCAACCAAGACTTGTAAGTGTGATTCCATGGTTGCTGTAAAATAGGTAAAGAATCACAGACTTAGCCTTATTATTCAGCACTTTATTTTGCTATCCTGCGCATGTTTTAAGGAATTATGCACTTGAACATATGCAATAAAAGGCTAAAATGTACCAAAGTGATTTGTGAGCCTGATTTATCACTCCATGCAGCATTATTGAAAGTAAAAACTTTCAATCAGCATTCTTTTTGTGCTTCCAACAAAACTGCAACAAGTTTGCGTTGTTAGTAGCCTTTAAAGAGAGTTGTATATTCCTCAGCATCATGAATTTTAAGGCAGAGAATAGCAAACCAGTTCTGCAGAAAGAACAAGTGTAAAGACTCCAAAATTGCCCTACAGACTTCAATTAGATGCCCAGAAGAGCTATTTGACTGTAACAGTAATTGAGTATTGAAAGCGTTTTCCAAAAGCGTGTGTGGAATCTTTGAACCTTAAGAACATTTAAAGATAGACTTCCAAGCATCTAGTTTTAATTGTATTAAGAGAAGACTGATCTCAGCATGAACAGATCTGTACACACAATTTGAAGACTTAGTATGAAAAATACCTCATTAATAATTATATGTCGAAATGGCATTTTGGAAATGTTAGGTTAAGTAAAATATATTATTAAAATTAACACTGCCCCTGATTTTCCCCCTACATTTTAAAACTGGTGCTATTGGAAATTTTAGATTTATGGATTTAGCTCTCAATATTTTCCTGTAGGCTAGACTGCTTCCCTGCTTGTCTTCTATTCCCTCTCTCACGTTCTCGTTCACCTAGCTTCATGTTCCAAATAAGCCACTTGCATTTGAACTCTGATCTCCACATCTGTGTATGGGAAAACCCAAACTACAGCAAGTAATAATATCCTCCCACAACTGGGATAACAATTTGTGTTTTCATTTTCTAGTCATACGTAGTAGGTAGAGAAAACAATTCCTCCCCCCAAAATGCATATGCGTGTGTACGTATGTGTGTGTGTGTGTGTGTGTGTGTGTGTGTGTGTGTGTGTATTCAATCATAAAAATATAATCAAAAATGAAAACTTTCCATCGATGGGGGTTTTTTGTACTTTCAATAAAGTTGCAATAACTTGCATTATTGGAAGACTTTAAAGACAGATGAGTGCTATCATCCCGAGAACCACGTATTTTAAGACAGAAATAAGATAAAAATGAGCAATCCAGTTCTTCAGAAAGAATCAAAAACTCTAACATTGCCCTACAGAATTCAGTTAGAAACCTAGAGTTATTTGACTCTAACAAGAATTAAATGATGAACATGTTTTCCAAAGACATATGTGGAATCTTTGTAGGTAGGACTCAATAGTTGCTTCCAAGTATATGAAGTATCACAGGCTCAGTTTCATTATGTAGCATTTTGTGTTGTGTGCTAGGAATGTTTAAAGGAATAGTAGCATATATATGCAAAGTCAGATCTCCCTTATTCCAGATGTCATCTTTTTTAATTGTTTTGCACAAGATGCCCCTAAATAACCTGTAGACATTTAGACATAGGACCGTAGGGGAATATGCTTATTTCAAAGTTCTCAGCTTACAGCAAATAGTGTACTGAAATACTACTAACTCTGATACCAGTAACTAACTCTCAAGCTTTAATGGGTTCTATGGAGTTTATGAATATCACCTTAACCATGGTCTTCTGCTGAAATTCACCCAGCTGTTTAGACAACTTAATTGCCTGAGCACATTTTAGTATTGTTTTAGTTTTTTGTTTTTGACAGACCTGATTACTGGACCCAGAAACCTGGACCCAATAGGGCAAACATCACAAGCAAGCTCACAGCCTTGACACTTGCACTATTTATGCTTCATTGGGATTAAAAAAACACATACCATAAAATTTACCATCTTCATTTTTAAGTGTCCAGTTCAGTAGTGTTAACAATACTCGCATTGCTGTGCAATAGATCTCTAGAAATTTTTCATCTTGTAAAATGGAAACTCTATGCTCATTGAACAACAACTCCCCATTTTCCCCTCCCTGCATCCCCTGGTAACTGCAGTTCTACTTTCTGCTTCTACGAGTTCGGCGGCTTTTGAGACCTCATATACATGGAATCATACAGTATTTGTGTTTTTATGACTGGCTTATTTCACTTAGCATAATGACCTCAAGGTCCATCCATGTTGTAGTATATGACAGGATTTATTGCTTTAAAGACTGCATAATATTCCACTGTTTGTGCACAACATGTTGTCTTTGTCCATACATCCATCAGTGAAGGATTCTTCTTCTTGGCTATTGTGAATAATGCTGCAATAAACATGGGTGTGCAAATATCTCTTTAAGATCCTACTTTCCGTTCTTTTAAACATACACCTAGAAGTAGGATTGCTGGGCTATATGATAATTCAATTTTTAATTTTCTGAGAACCCTCCATACTGTTCTCCATGAGGCCTGCACCATTTTTCATTCCCACCAATAGTACACAAGGATTCTAATTTCCCCACATCCTCATCAACACTTAATGTTTTCTGTCTTTTTTATAGTGGCCATCTTCATGGGTGTGAGGTGATATCTCATTGTAGTTTTGATTTATATTTCTCTAATTGTTAGTGATGTTGAGCATCTTTTCATGTGCTTGTTGGCCATTTTTATATCTATTCAAGTCTTTTGCCCATTTTTTAATCAAGTTATTTGTTGTTTTGCTGTTATTGAGTTGTAGGCACTCTTCGTATGTTCTAGATATTAACCCCATGTCAGATATATAATTTGCTAATATTTTTTCCCATATTGTAGGTTGCCTTTTCTCTGTTGATTTTTTCCTTTGATGAGCAAATGATTTTTTAAGTTCAACGCAGTCTCTTTTGTCAATTTTTGGTTTGTTTGTGCTTTGTATCATGTCTAAGAATTCATTGCCAAGGTCAATGTTATGAGGATTTTCCTCTATGGCTTCTTCTAGGATTTTTATAGTTTTAAGTCTTATTTATGCTTTTAATCCATTTTGAGTTGATTTTTGTATGTAGCATAAGGTAAAGATTCAAATTCATTCTTTTGCCTGTGAAAATCCAATTTTCCCAGCACCATCTTTGGCATTCTTGAAAAGATCATGGGAACATATGCATGAGGATTTATTTCTGGGATTTCTACTATTCTGTTTCACTGGTCTATATGTCTGCCTTTGTGCCTATACCACACTGTTTTGATTACTATAGCTTTGTAGTAAGTTTTGAAATCAGAAAATGTGAGGCCTCCAAATTTTTCCTTCCGTTTCAAGATTGTTTTGGCTATTTGGAGTACCGTTTGACTCCATATGAATTATAAGATTTTTCGTCTATCTCTATGAAACTTTCCATTAGCATTTGATGGTGCTTTCATTGAATCTGTAGATCTGTTTGGATAGTATGAACATTTTAACAAGTTTAAGTCTTCCAATCCAAGAGCACAGAATGTCTTTCTATTTATTTGTGTCTTTCATTTCTTTCAGCAATGTTTTATAATTTTCAGTATACAAGTCTTTCACCTCGTTGGTTGACTTTATTTCTACATATTTTACTCTTTTTGATGCTATTGTAAATGAGATTGTTTTCTTAATTCCCTTTTCTGATAGATCATTGTTAGTGTATTGATATGCAACTGATTTTTGCATGTTGATTTTGTCTCCTGCAACTTCATTTATTTGTTCTAACAATTTCTTATGTAGCATCTTTAGGGTCTTTTTTAACATATAAAATCAACATTGGCATTTTTTTATCTCTCATTTTTGCATTACTGAAATTGTTTCTATGCTCCCAGAAGTGACACTATTTCTGCTATGCAGAGTTCTGCAGAGACATCTGGATAATTGATTCATTATTTAAAGAATCACAGCAACAGGCTAAATGAGATTAGCACAAGCCCAGGCTGTTAGGTGACTGAGGCTTCCAGCCTATCACTGGGACATTTCAATAAGGAAGTAGAGCAGAGAGAACCACTTCTGCTTGTGTGCCTGGCTGACTCCCCTCAGCTGGCAACGATGGGCTTTTATTCACAGCCCAGGATCAGAAACATAAAATGTATTCAGAAAGAGCCCCAGGGAAAAGGGAAGGCAAAAACACTCTAGCGTCTTGGCAGCCTCATCTATTCTACCAGTCTCTAGTTAAAATGAGCCAATTTTCCTCTAGTGCTGGCTACTTACAGCTTGGCTTTTTCTAGCGCTGTCACGGATTTTTAACCTACATCCTGGATAGGATGCATGAACATGTGTAGAGATCTTCAGAAAGCATCTTTCCCCCTCATGCAAATTTAAACTGTCATCGGAACCAGTACCCTAAAACTCCAAGGTGCTAAAATATTGCCAGTTCCACCAGCCAATACAACAGGGTAGGAGATTAACACAAAGATAATATTCCCAGTGTGGGAAGAACTATTACTCTGAATAATTTAAAGAGTGCCATAATAAACTCACAGGAAATGAAATCTAGAATTGCCCCTCCTGGGACACTGAAATTAAAAGAAGCTGCCAAGAAGCAGATGAAACTGGAAAACCAGCAAAGCATCAGGATCACCCAAACCATTGATCTCAGTCATCCTTTCCCCGGGGCATAGAAGGTGCAGAGTGTAGATATTAAAAAGTTTAAGAGGGGTTCAATTAAGAAGTAGAGGACAAGAAACCAAAAGGATTCCAGCTTGAGCAGGAAGTATCCCAACTCTGCTTCCTGGTCTAAGGCGAGACCCATTTCCCAGCTTCCCTTGCAGCGGGGCATCACACGACTGATTCCCAGCAGAAGGAATGTGAGCAGAAGTGTTACTACACCATAGCAACCTCCAGTGTGTGCTTCCTCGTACTTCTTCCTCTTCCACGGACTTGAAGCCACAAGCAGTGAGGACTTGGAAACTGAGCATAGAAGATGGTGGACCCATAGGATGTGAGGGCTCAGGTCCCACATGCCAGCTTGGGGAACCACTGCCTGCCATCAGTCACGCCTGTCTGGGTCTTCACAGGGGTGACGAATGAACTTCCATCGTGATGGGGCCATTATACATGTTCAGATTCATTTGTTTTTAGCAGCTAGAATTCCCTCACTAATGCAGTATCTGCATAACCCTGAACAAGATATCTGTACATCTGAGACTCCACTTTTTCATCAGAAAATAATCATATTAGTCCGTCTGGGAGGAAATGAAGCAATGAAAATAATATGTTTGGGATGCCATAATTAGTATCATAAGCAGTATTATCATAATCATCATCTCACGTAAATGTGAAATTAGGTAATTCTTGCCTAAATATGCACCCGAGAGTTAAATACTATATTACATTGATTCTAAAAACCAAATATGAAATTAGCATGTGTCTTGAAATTGATGTATTAACCTTACCACGGTGACAGCTTCTTGTTTGTCTGTTTGTTTTGGTGGGTTTTTTCTCTCCACTTCTTAGTGGTATGTAAAATAAAGGTACAACTTTCCATCTCTGGCATCTCAGTTTATGAACTGGTGTACTTCCTCCTGGATTCCAGGACTGTAACTGCTATACAGCCCCTGTTTTTCCAGGATTAGGCCACCCTTCTACTGAGTCTTCCAAGCTACATTACCCTAGAAAGGAAGGATGTTACATAGTCAAGGTCAAGGTAAGTTAAAATAAACTCAAACATTAACATTAACATAGCCTTGTCACTGTTCTGTAAGATCAGAGTAACTGCCTGAATATCACATGACAATAGGATATTCCAATTTCCCCCAAGCTAAATACAGTATCTGAGGCTCAAAACTTTTAATATAATGGTTTATGGAGAAGTTTAGTTTTGTCCTAATGGTAACCGTATGGACATACGGAAATATTAAATAAAAAGAAATTGCAATCATCTCCTAAACCTCCAATTAAACTATAATTAGACAATAATCTCTATAAATCTTACTAAATGTATTTTCTGTGTCCCATTGATCCATAGCACAATAATTAAATACACAACTCAACAGATGGTTGATATCTGCTCTATACATAATTTCTGGAAATCAAAATAATCATGGAAAAACAAATGTGGTCCCAGCATCTAATCTCTCAGGTCAAATAATCAGGACAATTTTTTTTTTTTTTTTTTTTTTGAGACAGAGACTCCCTCTGTCTCCCCAGGTAGAGTGCAGTGGCATCAGCCTAGCTGACAGCGACCTCAGACTTCTGGTCTCAAGCAATCCTCCTGCCTCAGCCTCCCTAGTAGCTAGAACTACAGGCGTGTGTCACCACACCCAGCTAATTTTTCTATTTTTAGTAGAGATGGGGTCTCGTTCTTGCTCAAGCTGGTCTCAAATTCTTGACCTCAAGCAATTCTCCTGCCTCACCCTCCCAGAGTGTTAGGATTACAGGTGTGAGCCACCGACCATGCCTGGCCAGGATAATATTTCTTAAAGTATACACGAAACCCTTTACTTCTTTTGCTCTTTTAGAAAACTCCTCTAACAATTGGTGCATCTGGGAATGGAGCAGAAAGCAATGATCTTTATTTGAGCATGGTCAACTTCCTGCAGACAGCTCAGCCTAATATTCAGTAATGGATTAAGGTCAGGATCTGCAGACCATGGACCCAGGCCAAATGTGGCCCACCACCTGTTTTTATACAGTTTATGAGCTAGCTAATGGGTTTTTTTTTCTTTTGCATTTTTAAATGATTGAAAAAAGTTTAAAATATAACATTTTGGGACATGCGAAAATTATATAAAAATCAAAATTTAATGTCCATAAATAAAACTTAACTGAAACACAGCCACGTTTATTTGTCTTTTCATTGTCTCTAGCTTCTTTTGGGCTACAATGGGGGCTCTCAGTAGTTGGGACGGAGATCACCTAGACCAAAAAGCCAGAGATGTTTCTTATCTGGTGCTTTACAGAAAAGTTTCCTGATTCCTGACTTAATCCTCGCTATTCCAAGGACCTGAATCGCCTGGGAGCTGGGGGGACATAGACAATCTCAGGCTCTGCTCCAGAACCACTGAATTGTAATCTGTATTTTAAGGAGATACTTAAGTGACTCACAGAAACATTAAAAATTGAAAAGTACTACTCTAAAGAAAATGGATACCCTATACATTAATCAAGAAGAGGATGTCAATTGGAGAAAATGCAAACAAATAGACTCATAACTCATAGAAGTTGTAGACATGATAGCGCTTTGTTGCCATCTATTTTTGTTGCTTATCACAGAATGCCTGAAACTGGGTACTTTATTTACAGAGAAAAGGAATTTATTTCTTAGAGTTCCAGAGGCTGAGAAGTCCAGGTTGAGGGGTCGTATCTAGTGAGGGCCTTCTTGCTGGGGGGATGCTCTGCAGAGTCCAGAGGTGGCTCAGGGCATGGCATGGTGAGGGGGCTGAGCTGCAAGCCCAGGTCTCTCTTCTTATTATTATAAAGCCATCAGTTTTCCTCCCATGAAAACCGATTAACCCATTAACCCATTACTGCTCAAATCCATGAATGGATTAATTCATTCATTAGGGCAGAGCCCTCATGATCCAATCACCTCTTAAAGCCCCCACCTCTCAACACTGCCACATTGGGGACCCAGTTTCAACATGAGTTTTGGAGGGGACAAATATTCAAACTATAGCAGGTAGTTAGAAGTAAATATTAAATGATGAGAAGTTAGTTTTCATGGGGCAAAACTATGTGAGAAAATTTTATATTTGACCCTAAACAACTACAAAATGTAAGGAAATAAAAAACGTAAGCGTAGATTAGTTTTCTAAAGTGAATGCTTGCTTAGTCAGAGTAATTTGTTGTTGTTACTATTTTTTTTTTCCATAATTGACCTAAGCTGTTCCTTACTGCATGGATCTGAGTAATTAACCAAGGGTACCATATACACTCATTCATTTGTGTGAGAGAAGACTGAAGATTACAAGGGAAGGAATGCTGTAAGTTTGCATGCTGAAACAAGAAGGCAGTAATATCCCTTTTCTGGGACAGGTGTCATAACCAATTAGCCAACATCCAGCTATCAGAATAAGCCATCTATTGAGCTGTTCATGCTGACATTTTCAACTGGGTATTTCATTATTACTGGACAATGATTTCTTAGAGATGACTCAGGCATTCTACATACTTGAGGAGAGCAGTTTAAATTTTTAACATTCTGTATATCTTAGATTTAAACCCATGTTTCTTCTGATGGTGACCCCAGCAGTTCTTAGACATTCTTGTCTGGTTAATAATCATAGAGGAAGAGCTGACAAGATGAGCACTGTAGCTTTTACTTGGGCAATTGTTAACACGTTTCCAGAAAAAGACTGGTATTTAGTTCAGGTTAGAAGAATTATAACTTACCAGGTTCATTTCTCTCCAATGCATACATTTTCTGTTGGTCCAATTCTAAATTAGGGCCAAAGGCTTAACCTTCAAAATATTGAGGGGAAAAAAGTGTGTAAAAGACAATGACATCCAGTGAAATCTCCCAAGATGGAGCAGTCCTACTTGTCAATCAACTCCATTGACTTGGCTGTCTTTAAATGGATTTGCATAGAAATCAGTTGTCACAGGCTATTTACAAACTTAATCGATCATCTGTATCTTTTCCTAATTCTTGACATTGTGGTGATCTATGCCCACACGGGGGTTTTCTGATTCAATTTCAGCCAATGGCACGGCCCCATCAGTTTCGGTTCACATCACTACAGCCTCATTCACAACATGTCACAATGAGTTTGCCCTTTAATCATTCCTGCCCTTCGTGTCACCGAATGTCCGTTAACCCGCCTCTGACTTAATATCTAGCCCTGCCTCATTCTACCGGGGGTGACTTGGAGGCTGAGAATACTAATAGCTGTTACTAACTGCAGCTATTTCCACAGAAAAATGGAACCCTACTGTGTTAACGAAATTACTGTGACCTTCATGGTCGTGAGTCGTGCAATGGAAGAATCTTTATTAATAAAGGCATTCTGATTTTTATTTTCAATGTTATAGTTATTAATGTAATTTCTATAACAAATATGAGTTTTGTAATAATATTAACATTTAGCATTGGGTCTCCTCTATGATTAAAATAAAATACAACAGAAAAATGAATAGTCTAGTGTTTTGAGCCAGATGGGTAATTGGTTTTGGAGGAAATCATATTTACCTAACTGACTGTCATGTGTTTGAAATTAGTAATTAGGAATGTCGATTTGGATTTATTTATTATTCCCAGTGAGAGAAACTGATGCTAGCTAACTTAAGGAAAGAAACCAAAAGGATTTAAACAGTGGAATCAGGAATAGCTCAGAAAGAATCAGGGCCAGGAACTCACAAGGACAAAGGCATCTCTGGCTCCAGGCAGCACAGATTGCTTGACTACTTCATTTGTATACAGCTCCCAGGATGAGTCAACTTCAATCCTCTTTCTGTCCTTTGCAATAGTCAAAGTCCCTGAAAAGAGAATCCCGTAGCACTAACATGGATTGAATGCTCACTTCAGTGTGCTGGGAAGTCCACTTTATCATAAAGTACCTTATAAGACTGCACTCAAGGAAGCCAAGGCAAATCCCCCCAAAGAAACAAAGATGCTATTGTTGGGAGCAGATGAGTGGATGACACGTGGCCAAACACAAAAACATCCATGAGCTTCTTTGCCTCTCCACTACCCCAAAATACCCTCTTCTTCATATACACATTTCCAAAATTATCCTCTGCCTAACACATTGCAACAATTCCATGTACAATGAAACCTTGCGCTACTTCTGCCTACATGGAGACAACCCATAGCCTGACCTGGAGTCTTCAACGTCTTGGGGCTGTCTGTCTTCTCTCTGGCTTTGTTTGAATCCCATGTTGATATTCAACAATAGAGGTATTAAATGATAGATTTAACCACCACAGCCAACACACCCTACCATTTGGGGGGAAAAGGACATGTCGATAAGGTATTTAATTTTAGAAAGTAAATATGTAAGACAGCAAACCAGGAAATATGGGTAGAGCCTACAGACTCCATATGGCATTTTTCACTTGCATCCTTCACTACCTAGTTCACATCCCTCTTTAGTACAGGCAGCTCTTCTATTCATGAGGGTTTTGTACTTGGTGGAATGAAATCAGTGGAAGCAAGCTTAGCATGTAAAGTGCTGCCCAGGGTTAACTTGTCTTCCATTTGCCCTGACCATTGTGGATGATAAGAAAAGGAGCCAGCCCCAGGGATCCGTCTGGACTCTTCTCTATTTATAGGACAATCACATGTCCCCTCGAGTGTCCAAGTAAGTGACCCCAGACAGTATCATAAACACCTGAGACAGAAACATGAGAAGCCCCCCATATGCCAACATGGGTGCCTCCACTTCTCAATACCGCTACTAAAGGGGTGTCCTGTTGAAGGGGCAGTTCATCTTTGGGTGGTACAGTGTCTGAATCAGCCAAGCACGGAGTCAACTAAAAGGAAAGCATTTTCTGAATGCACCATTAGAGATAGTCAGGGGGGCAGGGGTAGGGAGAGAAAGACGCTGATAAATAATTGTCTTGAGCATTGGCAAAATACTATGTTTTTATCAAAAATTCTTACCTTAATTTAAAGAAATATTTAGTTTTATTTTACTTTTTAATCTATGTGTTCTGTGTACTCTAGCAAAAAACTTTCCTTTTCTCTGCAAAAAAAATTCTACAAATTCTTCTCCAAGGCTTGCTCTTAATTTTTTAAGGAACAGTCTCCTAATAAGATGATAACATTGCTTTTCATATGGGACTTTAGCATGGAATTGTTGCTCCGTATTAGGGATGTCCCAGAGAGCTATCGATGAGAGAAAAAAATAATCCATTTTTTATATGGTAAGTACATTGACAGTGTTAATGAAATAATTGCAATGAATACAATAAAGTCATTTGAGTACAAAAAGCAAAAGTATCTCTGCTAAGTTTGACTATGGTGATTATTTTGGATTTTGCTCTGCAACTAGGAAAGGAAGAATGAGGAGTTAAGCTATGAAAAATTTATAATAAAGGCAACCATAAGCCTATGGATTTATATGTGATTATTGCAAAGGGTAATATAGAAAGAGTATAATAGGACAAAACCAATTACCTATTTATGACTACAGGATGTGCTGAACAAGAGAAAGGAGAATATTTGTGCTTTGCAAGGCTCATAAACCGGGAAACTTAACGGATTCCTGGGTGCGGGCTTTGAGTTAGCTGAAGCAACCTACCAAAAATGCTCTCTTGGGATACGTAGAATTCTTCATTTTTGATTTATCACAACAACATTCTTTATTTTATAGCGATGTTTACAGTTTACTGATTTACTAGTAAACAGTTTCATCCATTTTGGGACAGCATTCTGCTTATAAATAAAACATAAAAATCATAAAATTAATAAAAAAGGAATGGCAAGAGAAATTTGGGCACAAAATTGAGGTAATAAATTAAGGCACAGTTTTCTTTTGACATGTGTTTTTATGACCCCGGTTGTGTTTTATTACTAAGAGCTAATGTGACCATTTGTTGTACATGAAAGAATTCCCCAGGGGCTATTCACCTACCAAGTAACTCGGGTGAGATAAAGTTGAACATTAAAATCATTAGCAGTATTTTGTGCCTAAAAGAGATAGGCCCTTGCTTTAAATGTTTTGTTCAGTGCTTGATTTATAATTCTTGCATTTGACATCATAATAGTATTGTGTTTGCCTCAAATGCCTTAGTATTCAATCCCCAGCTTTTACTGTAATTCCTACCTAGAGCACAAGAACTCTATCAATTTAACTTTCTCGGTGAAACAGCTAATAGAACAGTGTGTGCTTGGAAATGGGGGAAACATTATTGGTAAAGTTTCTGATTCATTCCTTGATTTCTTTCCCAAGCCATTTGCACAATGCTACTCATAGCTGGTGTTTTGAATACATATATGTGGTTTTCACTTTTGTCCCTGTTAGAAGACCTTTGCTTGCAAAATGTGTCATTTGCAGAAACATCTATTTCTATAACCAGATGTTTCCAGATTACCGTAATTCCAAGTTTCTTGGCTTTGGGACTATTAACACTCGGGGCTGATAAATCCCTGTTGCCAAGGGCTGTCCCATGCATTGTAGGAAATTTAGCAAGATTCCTGGCCTCCACCTACTAGATACCAATACCATCCTACCACCCAGTCATGGCATCCAAAAATGTCCCCGGACATTGCCAAATATCCCCTGGGACAAAAGTCATAAGACTTAAGAACAACTGTCATAATTGAAATTAAACAAAAATCCAGAAACTCCATTGCCATAGCTTGGCTGAGAGAGAGACATACACACACAGAAACATTAAAATTGTTCTTTCTTTTAATTCGGTTCACCCCCAATATCTAAATTACTTACTATCGTTATTTATTGTTATTCTTGATATTAACGGCTTTCTTTTTTTTTTGCACAGCCACTATGTAGCTGACATGCATTTGTAGCCCTCTTATTTCTGAAGTAAGATAATTTTTTCCCCTACTTTACAATGAAAGGAACAAAATTCAGAGAGTCTAGGCCAGGGCTTCTCAAAATTGAATTTGCACACATATCCCCTGGGTATCTCCTTAAAATTCAACTTCTGGTTCTGGTTCAATAAATCCAGAGGGCAGCATGAGATTCTGCGTTTCTGACAAGCCCCCAGGTGACACTGATGTCCATGCTGCTGGTCCAGGGAGCCCTACTGTGAGGATCCGGGGTCTAGGAAACTCACCCAGACTTTCACAGCTGGAAAGCGGGAGAGTCAGAATTTGAACCCAGGTTTGTTTCTCACCCAGGATTCATGCTGTCTCTCGGTCTGAAATTCTCTGCCAGGCCTTTAGCTTTACTTTTCCTTGAACAGCCTCAGGCTCTAGCATTTTATCTCCACCTTTATGATTACCTATAGTGCTTCAGGTCTGCTAAAAGATAGAATGGGTGCAGTCAGTTTAAATGAATTAACAGTAGATGCAAAATAACTCTATCATCCTTTCACTGTTCACCCACCCATCCAACAAGCCCTGATTTGCAACCCTTTCTAGCTGCTAGACAGTAGGAGTAGGAGCTTAAATTCACACACGAAGAGATGTAATCCCTTCTCTCTTCAAGTTCAAGTTTAATTGAGGATATCGATGCACACACAGATAATTATGAAACAATATCCAACCTAGTTGTATCACTGAAGCCTGAACGAGGAAATTATTGGAGTGTAGACGAGGGAGGAATTAGAATTGCATATTAGGTTATGACCAGCACAGTGGAAATGGATATTGTACCACCTCATCTCAGATAAACCCCAAACTCAGTCACATCCCCTCAAATTCTGTATCCATTGCAATACAGGG
The DNA here is from genome assembly GCF_020740605.2 of Lemur catta. Classification (NCBI taxonomy): domain Eukaryota; kingdom Metazoa; phylum Chordata; class Mammalia; order Primates; family Lemuridae; genus Lemur; species Lemur catta. Next base: position 68,686,602 of record NC_059155.1, read on the forward strand.
CCACTATTTTAAGACTGGTGCTTTGTTCTTTGAACAAGCCTGTCCGGGTTCTGGCTGACAAGGTGGAGGTGATCATTTAAGTTCATGCTTGAGCAGGATATGTGACCCACAGTGGAACAAATAGAAAGTTTCACTTAGAAAGGCTCCTAATGAATCACCTGCTGAGAGCTTTCACACCCTGATCTATCCAACATGTACCTACTGTGTGTTACTGTAACCAGTTTTGGTGAGATACGTACTAAACGTTTAGAAAAATTGTAACTAATGCTTTCATCAACTGAAAAATGTTTCCAATTAAACACAGGAGATAGAGTTGACAATCTTTGAGCTATGGAAGATGGTCCATTTGTGAAGTGGGGAGTTGAACCAGTTGGCCCATTAGCTGCCTAATGATACTTTATGGTTAAGCGATTACTCACACCCGCTGGTATGGACTCCATCTGATCCTAAAGTATTTGGGCCTCACTCCATCAGCCTCCTCTCCCCTGTACCTTTAACACCATTCTTTCTACCAATACATACCAGTTTCCTTATCATGAATTAGCTCATGTGCCATGGATAATTGGAGGAATGATATCATTATAATGTGGAAGTTGCATCAGTTCATATAAATTTTATTCCAGAGATTAATATTTCACACCACCGAGAAACAGCAAAGGAACACAAAGTACACCAACAAAACTGAAGGTGTCAATCCCATAAGAAAAAAGAAAACCATACACAAAAGCTGTACGCGATTTCCTTTCACCTCATATTCTCTTTCCAGCACTTATGATGTAATTATCCCTGATTTGTGTGCATTTTTGCCCATGTCTTCTAAAAACTTCCATGCACCCCTCCCACCAAGCTAGCATTATTTATTTTTAGATAATATTCTAAACTCATTATGGCATCCTTTTAAAAATACAACTTTAAATGTCTTTTTTATTTGCTGGTGTTTTTGATATAATTTTATTTACTTTTATTGTTACCCAGGTTATGGAGTTCAAGATGTTTTGAGAAAAAAATACACCCAGCATATCATCCTATGAGCCCTGCTATTTTTAAACAATTTTGCTAACTACTAGGTATGCTTTTCAGGTGGATATATATCATGTAATAGTAAAGCAATCAAACAAAAAAACAAACAACAAGAACCCTGTACTCTCCCTTCGAGTATCCACACGCTCAAACATCTACTCTCCTACAATAAAACCAACACAGTCTTCATTTCACCTTATATGTCACTGGACCTACAGATCTCTCTCTCCCTCATTTCACCGTCAAATGTCATGAAATATTAAACTACAGTTACCATCTTCTCTTCAAAACTCTCCATTCATTCCTCATCCAACTTCTGTTCAGTTTTCATTCCAACCACTGCACTGAAACAGCTTTTGCATTGGGTACCATAACATTTCTGTAATTCAATTTAACAGATAAAAAAAGAAAAAAGCAGACACAGTTTGTATGCCTCTCAACTGGAGAATGAATAAACTGTGATTGTAGCCATACAAATGGAATTCTACTCAGCAATGAAAATGAATGAACCACAGATAGATTTATCTCTGATGCATGATGCTGAGTGACAGAAGACAAATCCCAAGACTAAATACTGTATGATTTCATTTCCATGACATTATTGCAAAGGCAAAATTATCTGGACAGAGAAAGTGCTGCCGCCCAAGCAGGTTCATTGCCTGCTGCCCAAGAGGAAGCCAATGCACGGAGACAGCAGGGCTTGCAGCAGAGAAAGAGTTTAATCCGCCTAGCTCTAAGTGGGAAGACAGGAGGAATTTCTCAACTCTGCCTCCGCGAGAATTTGGGAGACAGGGTTTTTAAAGACAGTGTGGCATAGGCAATTGAGTCTGCTAATTGGCTGGGTTTGGGGCAGAACCACGGGGTTGTAGAAATTGTCTTGTTTGCTGACCAGGCTCTTGGGTGGGGGTCGCAAGACCAGTTGGGTCAGTTCCTCTGTATGGGCCGCTGGTCTGGGGGGGTCAGCAGTTCCACGGGGATGTGGGAGCTGGAAGATATCTCAGAAACTACCCCTAGGTTTCCAAAGGTGATGTTATCTATGGAGAAAGCTAGGAATCTTCATGGCCACCAGCTCTGTGGCTCCAGAGTGGGAATTACAGAGAAGCCAACAGAGGGGCAGGGGCTAGTTATTATCATTATTTTCAGCTAGGACTGTGCCTTATTTTTAGCTAGGCCCTCACCACAATTTTCACTGTGCACCTCTTTTTATTAATTTGTAAGGGCTGTTTCAAACTTGACTTCCCTCCCGTGTTCTTTGGCTTGATAGAAAGCACTGCAATTTCTCCTTGAATGTGGGGAAACAGGGACTTCATCCTTAGTGCCTCTCTTCCTCATCCTTCCTCCCCTGCCACGGGGTAAATGAACAGCTGGGTTACATCTACTATTTCTCCTCTTTGATGAGCCCTTGAACGTGCTCCCTCCTCCTCCTCCTAGGTGCAGTGCCGCTGCCTTAGGTCAGCCCCCACTGTTCCCCACTCCCACACTGTGCTACTTTCTAGCTCGTCTTCCTGCCTCTCATCTTGCTTCTTCCCCACCCAGCTGCGCCAGTGAGCAAGAATGCACCTCCAGCGACTTATTCATTGCAACAACGTGTACTGGGCCCTCCCTGCAGGCCAGCACTCAACACACAATTGCAAGGGCCTCACAACCCAGTCAGTGCAGGCTAAAGTCCTGACATGTACTCGAGGGAAATAAAAATATTTTACCCCAAAATATATTTCTTTGACATATTTTGAAGTGGCCTCGCAAGGCTGTCTTTGTGGGGAAGATTTGCATCTACAGCTCTGTGGAGGATGTGCATTAATGCAGTCAGCCCTTTGCTGGCCTGGATCCAGGGAAGATTAACTGAGAGTCGACACCTTTAAAGCTCTGAAAAGAGACATCACCGTCTATTCTCTCTGAGGGCTGCTACCTGTGGAGCTCCATCTACATAACAAGGCTACCTTTGCCAGCCAAGTCTCTGCCTTGCTCCCTCCATAACCTGTCTAGCCACTAAAGCCTGATTTTCAGCTTTAACCTGCTATTGGCCATGCTCTGAGCCTGCATTCTTTCTGCAACCTCAACGCAGGTATACAAGCTTCTGCACACCCTGCGGGGTTGGGGCCTCATTCTGGAGGCTTTCGTGTAATCAAGTAAAATAAATGTGTGTGCCTTTTCTCTTATAGGTCAACCTGCCTCATGTCACTGATTTTCAGTGCACCTCCAGGGGGCCAAGAGCTTGGCCCCCCACATATTAAACCAGAAGCTGCTTATGAAAACTACCTGCAAAATATGTTGAATTTTTGAAAAGAGAATTGTTTAGTTTCTGTTCATTGCCATACACTAAGGCTGTGTCCCACATTACTGCCCACATGCAGCTCTCAAAGGTACCCTCTGCAACACCTGTGTGTTGGGAAAAAATGGGCAGGAAAAGAGAGAAGGGGCACGTAGGGGAAGTGGCTCGCTTGTGTTTATCTTTGATAGCCCCCAGGATAAAACTGTAATCTTGCTCTCTTTTTCAAGCTGAAAATCAATGCTGAATTGAAGTCACTCTTCTATGTGAACTCAGGGGAAAAAAATCACTGCTTAAAATGAATAAAGGCAAATCACATGTTCACACATTAGATCAAGTCAACATTATCCCAAATTGATGACAAATTAGGACGATGAAAGGAAGATGGAGATTTCCTACACTGGCAAAGAAAATGTCAGAAATGTTCATATAATAACATTTAATGGAATTTGGTATTATTAAATAATACTAATAGCAAACACTTCTGAAGTGCTTACTATGCACCATGTGATATGAAATGCACTTCATATGTGATCCTTAAACCCTTACTACGACCCCATAAAATAGGTACTTTTATTATCACCGTTGTATAGTAAAACAAACCCAGAAGTAACCTAGAATGACCTAGAAGTTCCGTCATTCATCTGAGATTGCACATTTAGTACGTGCAGCAGTAAGACTAGTAACCAGGCAATCCAACTCTGTAGTATACATTCCAAATCATTCTAACACCTTAGGAAATTGGTCAAACTGAAGGAAAATTAATTTTTAATGCCAGGAATTTTCAAACTGCAAAAAGAGAGGAGAATATTAATTTCTGAAAAATCACTCTATAAAAGAAAAAAGGAATTACGAAGAACAGCAATGCTGTGAAAATCAATCTTAAAAATCATGTTTACGTTGATTAAAAAATAAAAAAAGACGTCTCTGTGGAGCCTGCTGAATCACACAGCCAAGAGCAGGATGGACGAGTGAGCGCCTGCAACCTGGACCCATAAATCTCTCCCTCCGGAGGCCTTTGGAGTCCGAAAGGAATGCATTTACTCATGATGGCTTCAAAAGTTGGCAATCGTATTTCAAAGAAACTCTCTCCATTTTTAAACTAAACACAGATAAAATATAGCCAGTTCTACTTTCAAAAGCATTTCCCTGTGACAGACCTGGCAAAGCACGTGCTAAATCAGGTTGTTTGTCAAAAATTCACAAACTGTATCCTAATAACATTTTTTTTTCCTTTTTACCAGACGAAATATGTAGTACCATATATCTGAGAATGTTAAATAAGTACTTTTCTTCTTGCACTACAGAGGGGAAAAAAAGGAATGCTTGTTTCTTCCCCAAACTACACTTTCATTATCTTTTCATATTTAACAGGCACGTATCAGACTATAGAGGCAAAGCTTAGTCTGTTCTTTCAGCTTCCGGTAAATCCAGTACTAAGTGTGGAGTGGTCTTTGGTAGCTGAATCCAATCTCTGCAGATGAAAATACACAGAGGAAAATCTCCGCAAGCAGTTTCAGGACCGGCACCTCTTCAAAACATTAAGAAAGAATGCTTCTCTTCAAACAGGCTTTTCCGAACATTTATCAAGTAGGAATTAATATGAGTGTCAACATGGCAAATTTTACAGTAAGTAATTCTTCAAAAAGGAAAAAAAGTTAGGGTGATAAACCACTTGGGTACATTTTACGTTGCTTTCTGTTGCACTGTTTGTATTGTTATATCCACAGACCGGCATAATCTAGACAGTCACATTTTGCTGGTAAAAGATTTTTCCGAGGTGGGGGTGTGGGGGGATCTATGGGTAGGGATGGAATCTACTGGAAGTGTGGATGAGTGATCCTCTACCTAGTCTTTTTCTGTATTTTTAAATTTTTGTCTTGAGCTTGAACATGAGGAAGGAATGATAGAATACAAAGTGCGCTCACCTGTTAGACTCAAAAACATAACTGTCCTTTATCCAGGTGCTTATACTTCATGCTACCGGAAGGGAAAAAAAATCTCCATTAAGTGAAGCGTGGCCAACTCCTGGGACTCAAAATAGGAACCCCGGGGGCCCTGGAAAAGTCCTCACTGGTCACTTCAACTTAGCAATGCATGGTGTGGTCCTGCCTCCAACTCTTGTTGAAAGCAAGAGGTGACCATGTGCATGCACTTGTAGAATCTACGCTCACTTGGCCTGAGACAGCAGAGTGCACAATGTGTTGAATCTTCTATTGGTCCCAGAGCAAGAAATGTTTTAACCAAATGAATGAGTTAGTAGTTGGAAGCTTCTGTGGATGGAAGGAAAGAGAGAACTTCGTTGTCTAAGACATTTCCCATAAAGCTCTTTAGACAGTCCAAAAGAAGCCACATTGAGACTTTCTGTATGGCACAGAATATGACCTCTAGGTAACAAAATGGCCTGGGGGAATTTTTATAGAGAAGGCTGCTTTTATGTAGTCTTGCGAATTTGCAATTGGATAGATAGCTTGACTGCTGCCTTCTTGTGCATCTGAGTTCACCACTAGCCTGTGAAGTGACTTTTAATCAGTTAGAAAAAGCTGCCTTCTCTAGTTGAAACACTCCTTAGCATGAAGAAAACATTGACTCTTTCACCAGAGAGTCAGCTCCAGGGAGCATGGCCTGGATGTGGCAGGGGCTGTGTGCCTGGTGCCTGGTTATACTGAAGGCTCCAGTTTGTTCTTGCTTTTTCCTGTTTTATGTCCAACTTTCTTCTCACCTGTCTTCCCTCCTGGGACCTACGATATAGTTTAGTGAATTCTTCTACCAACCACATGAAGTAGACATTTTTATACCCAGCTAATATGTGATACAGCCAGACTGTAAACTCAGACTTATCTGTCTCTGAATTTCATACTCTAGTAAGTGAATCCCATACTCTTTCATAAGGAGAATTTCTAAGTCTTGAAGTCATATTCCTAACCCCCCTCTGGCTATGTCTCCCAAAGTGCTAGGAGACTCCTTGAGGCTTATACCAACATGCCTGGATCTATATGTCTTACAGCTAAAAGGTCCCTTTGAGACTTTGTTCTATCCATCTGTTGCTTTATTCTAGAATTTTCCAGGTCTAGTGACCACGTGCCTGAATGTCCTTGTTGCTTGACTTCTTTGCTTCAATGCTTGGCAAAGGGAAATGGCAAAACTCAGACTGTCAGCAAAAGCAAGAGTGGACCAGGGCTGCACACTGAGCTATGCTTTCATGGCCACTTGAAAAGTAAACCAAAAGGGATCAAAAACTACAGAAAAATACAAAATACTTGGAAGAACGAAGACATTGTCACTGGACTCTAATGCTGCTGCTACAACTAGCTATTATTTTCCTGTTCATATATGTTATGATCAACCACGTGAGTACCTCAAATGTGCCACACAGCTTTGATAGCAATTTCAGAACACCTTGTTCATATCCAGGCTTCATGGTATACATTTTGTTTGTCTCTGTTCTAGCTATTTCTGTCCCCAATTCCAGTTCCCCTGGAGTTGGTAAAATTAGAAACTGCTGGAGTTTGGATTCTGCACTGAGTTACCTGTGAAGGTCCTGGTGTGTCTGAAAATGCCTTCTGCCTTAGGTTGTTCAAGATGATGCTTTAGGAAGAGAGAGAAAAAGGAATGGAGTGTGTGTGCAAGTGTGCACACTTCAATGTCATCTCCAAACTTTCTACATTACTCACATGCCCCTCTTCTGTGGTTAGGTCCTGTCTGCAATGACAAATGTCACCATTGGGAAGAAACCACCTGCTCTGTGGGCCTATTTTGGGAGAGTTGGCTGAGCCAGCACTTTTACGTTAACTGCACAGTTCCCACACTCTGCAGGCAGCTCCTTAGTAGGAGAGAGACAACCGGGCAACATCCATCACCAACAGGACCAAGCATAAAATTTGTTCTTATACAATGAAAGTAGACATAGACGGTATAAAATTGTGTAACACTCATTAGTGAATTGCTTTTATAAAGAAAGGCATTATTAATGAATGACTATGCTATTGCTCTTTAATTTGAATGTAGAAACCCTGTCTGCTTCCATGCCTGAGAACAACAGGCACCTATTTATATATTACACAATTAAGGAATGGAAATTCACATTCAACATAGATCTAACTCCCCTCAAGCGGTAAACAAACAAATATTGCCACTGGAGCAGAAGGGAGACAATGTATTAGTAATTGATAAAAGTTATACACCAGATCTTTTAACAATAATCTGATTAGAACCATTAACAAGAAACCAACCATAGGTCTTAATGGGCAACTTCAGAGAGGTACAGTGTAGACCTTAAAATACTGACTTTTCATTATGTCAAATAATTGATTATGATTTTTCCTTTTTTTTTTTAAATTTAGATTTGTCACTAGTCTTAGCTAGATAAGGTACTTACCTAGTTTTCTTCAGGAAGGCTCATTTGTTCCAAAACAATCCCACCCACCCACAACACCCATCCTATTGCGGCAGCACTGAAGGTCCACACTTTAGTTATCTTTGCTTCCCAAAAGCCTATGACAGTGCTCAAAAAATATTTACTTGAATTAATTTAACGTTTGTTAAGAATTTCCCCAAAGTACTTTTTATCAAACACTACCTTGGAAGAAGTAATGCTTTAGCCACAAAGATCTCATTGTTGATGAGATTATCAAGTCATTTTTTTTTTCCTTCCCTTGAAAGAGAAAAACAAGAATATCCCTCAGTAATGGGGCAAGTGTGTGTGAGCGTGTGTGTGTATATGTGTGTGCATACGTGCACGAGAGAGATAGGGAGACAGAGAAAATAAAAAGAAGAAAGAGGAAGAGAAGTAGGAGGAGGAGAAGGAGGAAGGGGGTATTAATAATAACTTAAAGAAAGTTGAATGCAGAAAGAAAAGATAGCACCTACCACAAACAAACAAGTACCCACTGTGATTTTTCCTGGTGCTATAACTGGTTGTTCTGGTACAGGAGTGGTGGAGCGAGAATACCTCCTCTGTTCACTCTCTCAGGTCAGTCAGTCCAATCCTGCTGGCCTGTGTTTGAGAGAGGAGCCACCTACACCCTAGCAATGACTTAGCAAATGATAGCCTGGAGGACCCTGGACATGTATGCCCAATTCTGTCCAATATCTCCCCTAAAGTGCCTGAGATATTCTGCATAATGAGAATTATATTTTTGGTCTCTGCACCCCAGTTCCTGGTACAGAGCTCCTAAATCCCTTGAAAGTTCCTGGGTTCTCAAGAGGTGACTCTGGGTGAGCTTCTGGACAGCTTTAGGATGGGAGCTGATTGTCAGGGAAACCAACCATGTCATTGAAGGGTTGGAACTTTCAGCCTCACTCAATGGCCTCCAGGGAGGGGAGCAGGACTGAAGGTTGAATTGTCACTATCCTAGTCTATTCAGGCTATGATTAAAAAAAATCTTAGCCTGGGTAATTTATAAGTATTAATAACAGAAATTCATCTTTCACAGTTCCAGAGGCTGTGAAGTCCAAGGTCCCAGCAGGCACCTGGGAAGTCCAAGGTGCCTGGGAAGTCCAAGGTCCAAGGTGCCTGCTGATTCAGTGTCTGGGGAAGGACTGTCTCTGCCCCAGAGATGGAGCCTTATTGCTGGGTCCTCACACGGAGGATGGGGTGGAAAAGACCAGGGCACTCCCTCAACCTCTTGTGAAAGTGCACTAATCCCATTCATAAGTGTGGAGTGCTCATGACTTAGTCACTTCCCAAAAAGAGCTCACCTCTTAATACTGTCACGTGGGTCTTAGTTCCAACATACGACTTTGTCGGGGGCGGGGGAGAGGGGACACCATATATTCAGACTATTGCAGTCATCAGTGGCCAATGATTGATTATCATCTGCATCCTTTGCATTACTCTTTTTAATCAACAGGTCAACGTAAGTAAAGTGTTCCACTGAATTCTGTGAGCCTCTCTAGCAAATGAGTCGAACCTGAAGAGGGGTCCCGGGAACCCCTAATTTATAGCCAGTCAGTCAGAAGCACAGGTCACAAGCTGGGTCTTGTGGCTGCCATCGGAAGTGAAGGGCAGTCTTGGGGGACTCAGCCCTCAGCCTGTGGGATTTGCCACCCTCTCTAGGTAGATGGAGTCAGGATTGAATTGAATTAGAGGACATTCAGCTGGTGTGTGCCAGAGGATTGCTTGGTGTGTTGGGCGAAATCCCCGCACATCTGGTGTCAGAAGTATTGTGTTGAGTAGGGTGTGAGTAGAGCAGGTAAAAACCAGTTGGTTCTTCCTGCCCCATTTTGGACGTGAATTGCTGGAGTCATTCACACAGGACAGCACCATTTACTCAGCATGTTGTCCATAGGAGAAGAGATTATTTCCACCCATCTACACAAGGGCACACACATGCACACACACACACACACACACACACATATACACATACACAATATAGGCAGAGTCCTCATTCTGCAGAGCAGACATTTGTACACAACCTAGGCTAGGAAAAGACCTCCCAATATTAGAACAGATTTCCGTTGTTGTTTTTTGCTTTAGTGTGTCAGCTTTCCAGTGAGACAAATTAGGGCTGGTCACATTACTCTAAACCAGGGATTTCAATTGGAAACAATTCTGCCCCCCTATCCCCAGGGGACACACCGGGATGTCTGGAGACATTTTCGATAGTCACAACTTGAGGCAGAATGTGCTTCTGGCACCTAGTGGGTAGAGCTCAGAGATGCTGATATCCACCCTCTGATGCACAGGGGAGCCCCCACCAACAGAAATGATCCGGCCCCCAATGTCAGCAGTGCCACGGTTGAGAAACCCTGCCCTAAACCTGCATGTGAGATACCCACTGACCCCAACTTGGTACCAGTAGCAGGACAGTGGTGCTTGGGGAAGAAGCCATCACTGTATCCCAGAAACCTCAGGCGTCCATTTGGCCAGCCCGCGTCAGACGTTTAACAGCAGAATGAAACGCAGTCTGTTACTTCACATGCCCAGTGACTTCACTACTCCATTGATAAACCACTGGCCTTGAGGCAGCAATCCAGAGAAAAGCTTTCTACGCTGAGAAAGACCCACAGAGGAACGCCAGGCGGCCACGGTATACCACGCTGATGGCAGCAGCATCTCCTGAGAGGGTAAAGGGGCCTCACCTAGCAGAAGCCTTAAGAAGCAGTCGTACCTTTGGACACGTTAAATTTTCCCCTGTGAATTGCATTTTCTTTTACTGCTGTAAACTCGAGGACACTGGGAAAAATGATTCCTAAAATGCCTGCCGGTGTAAATATTCTATAATGTCTATAACGAATATCTATGAAAGTGACTTTACAAGCTTAGGAGAAACAAAGCAAAAGACCTCGAGGGGATAAACACAGTCAGATTCTTACGGGTTTTCTGGACGCAAATGACAGGAATGCAGCCACTTTGGGATTTGCGTGTTTGTCTGGTGGGTTGGGGGTTATTGATTAGCTGGTTTTGCATAGAAGTGTAAGAAGCCGGTTTCTTTCAGACTTCACAAGGATGGTCCTGCAGACATTGACCTTTCCACTCCGGGTCCACGGGACTCTGTTTCCCTCTAAAGGTCGGGATGACTCTCCCGCCTCCGCCTCCGCCTCCGTCTCAGACACAACCGCTTTGTTTAGCTCACTGTTCTCTCATCTGCCAGCTCAACACTGCACCTCTTCTCTCAGTGGGAAAAACAAACATTTACAGAGAGGTAGGTGTTGGAGAGAGGAGGCTAAAGGAACAAGTGCTTGCACTGGGACTGACCTTTAGGTGATTTTGATGGACACACGCCTTAAGCGCACTGCAACCCCCGCGCGCCACGAGACCCAGCCACGTGCTGTGTGTTGGCTTGTTTTCCTCACTCACAAAAACACAAACGTTCTCTAAGTCGGTCTGAAGATGTTTGTCTACACCACCGTAGACGGGGGTGGCATTTTTCATGTTACACAGTGTTAGGTCTTGTTATGTGTGAACTTTGTTTTCTGCTACCAAAAACAGAAAACAAAAACTGTCTAGACTCATCGTTCGGCCTGACAGAGAGTAGAGTTGGAGGATTTTCAGACGTATTAGCCAGAGAAGCCCCTCTCTCCTCTCGAGAGCACCGTTTCCCCTGCCTGCGATGATTTACAGATTTGAAAAAGCATTTCAGGTGATACCGAAAATGTAGCGCTTGAGAAGACAGCCTCTCCGGGCAAGGTGTTTATTCGGGTTGAATGGTACAGAATGCGCTAATTGATAAAGGAATTCAATTCAAAGAGGCCGTTTTTCTAACATGATGCATATACCAGGCCCTGGGATTTTCTTTTTCTTAATCGGCCTCTCTTCTTCACTGGGGGGCAGTGAATTGACCTAAAACAGAAGCTCACTCTAAACGCCTCCGGACCCCATAAGCACCGTGGGCTGCTGTGCTCTCTGGGATCCGATGGGGATGTCCTGGCAGGCTGAGTCCAGGGAGAGGATTAAGGTAGACGCCGGCTGATCTCTCAGCATCCATCCTAAGCGGTACCTTTTCTGCCTCCTTTCATGATTGCAGGTGGAATTAACAGCTTTCTCCATTATATTCACACTTGCTAGGCACTTCTTGTGACACTTCATTACTGAGCATTTATAAGACCGTCTGTCCCACGTCCATGTGAGGGCCTCCAGGCGGCAGTCGGGCCCTGCTCACTGCTGCATCCTTCGTGTCCAGCTCATCGGGGTTGATCAATAAATGCCTATGAAATGATGACTGAATGAATGGGAGCCAGAGCTCGTACCATTCTGAGCCCTGCAACCCCGTGAAGACAGTCATTCACCTGGGCTCATCCAACCAGAAAACGGTGCAGAAAGTCCTCAAGGTCTTAAGGTCTTAAAGGCCGTTTGCTAAAGGCGGCAAATGAATAGTTCAAGAGTAACAGTCACGGGGAGATCACAAGGACAAAGCCAGCTGATCCTCAGAAGCTATATGTAAATCAGAATAACATACAGCATTAAACAAACACCCTGCTAAGTGTCGGCTGACAAACAAAGGCAGGGACCATCTTATTGTACAATCACCAGATGAAATTCAGGATGTAGGGTATTATGGCCGGGAGTCCCAGGCGTCTAATCCCGAGTGCAGGCAGAGATGACAAAGGAATGGAAAGCGTGCCACCCAGGCATCGTACTGAGGGCTGGATTCTGTACGAACCACCAGTGCACAACTGGCAGGTCGCGCTGAGTCAGCCTTCGTCCATGTGGCTGCCAGCGAGGCTCAGAGCAGGAACCAGCTCCACCCCAGGCCCCCAAAGGTCCAGTCTGGGGAGAAGAAGGGTGGGGAAGAGCAAAACCCTCCTTTAAGAGAAGCTGAATGTGAAAGCCAGGAACTCGGCCACCAGGGCTCTGGACCGAGCACAGAGGGGAAAACAGGAGCAACACGGTCCCGACCACTGGCTCTCTCTCCACTTCCTTGTCTGCCCTCCACAATCCCCTGGGATCCAAAGTAGGGCTGGAGTGCTCTCTATTTCAGTGTGCCCTGAAATACCCAGCCTTTCCCAAACAGGGGCCTCCCACACACTCTTCCTGCAGCCCCAGACCTCTTTCCGGGCATTCTGTGCGTGTGACCACCTACTGCTGCACGTCCTGTCCCAGGGACCTCTGCCTAGCCTGGGAGATGCCATCATGCACGTGACCACTTCCCAGAGAACTTCTAACAATTTCAATTTAAAAAGTATTATAGCTGCACGCACGATTAACTGATTAAAGCCTGTCTTTCCCTCTAGATCATAGGTGCTGGAAGAACAAGGATTTAATGCCGGCACTAGCAAGCTTCGTGCCACACGATAAAAGTTTGTGGGTTTCGTGACATAATGACAGATTACATCTGTCCTGTGCTTACTCTGTCCGGGTCTTCTACGCACTTTATCAGTGTTAATTTATTTTAATCGCCACAGCGACAGACAAGGTGGAGTGGGCTCAGTCACCATCTGCGTTTTAGGGTTAAGGGAACCCGAGCAGGCAGGAGTCACAGCCCTGGAGTCTGGAACTCCTGACAGGTGAGTATTGACCCAGACTGATGAAACCGGGGAGTGAGGAAAGGTAATTAGCTAAAACAGTGAGCTGAAATCTTCAGAGCCTTCTGTTTCAGATGTAAAGGTCACACATATTTTGCATCTATTCCCTTCCAGTATTTAAAATCTTTTTCCGGAGGGAAATAGGAAACTTAGGACATCTCCGTTTCTGTTTCCAGTTGGATCCCAGGCTAGACTACAGCTTCCCCCAGCGGGGATTGGACCCTACCTGATTATTTTGAATAGGAAAGAAACTAAAACTTTGGGCTGTGAAATTGAAGATTCGTTTCCTTATTTCACAAACATTGTGAGGCATGCCCTCCTTTCCAAGAATTTTTCAAGCCCCAGAGATTTGGGGCCATGATGTTCAGATAACTTAGATTCATTTACCATACACAGAAATAATTCCTTGCAATGATATTCTTCTGACAGAACAGTTTTATTAAAGTCAATGTAAATAGCTTAGGTGAACATAAATGCACAACATATTCACCACATGCCGTTAGAAGTGTTTGTCATGCATTTCACACGCATAAGCATATATAGCGTATTATCACACATATATGTATCCACATATATGACGAGTGCACACTATAAATAAATGCGTAAACAAATATATAAACTTTCTCTGGATTCAAGCTCTGAGGAAATCCTCTTGATCTGTTTTTAATAATTACTTATTTATTTATTTATTTATTTATTTTTTAGCACCCAAATTAGCATTTAGGCCATGCTACAGTGAGCGATGCAGTTAAGCCTCTGACAATTGAAAATAATCTTTGCCTTCATTGATCAGGCATCTTTAAATCTTTTGAATACACACTGCACTGCCACGGCGATGTACTAATCCACTCCTGGAACCACGCTCTGTTCTGTTTACTCCATTCCTCTCCAAGCCTGAAGTGCCCTGGGCAATCAACAATCTAATGTCATTGTGTTCTGAACAAACACACTTCAGCTTCAATCCTGATGCACAAACAAAGCACGATCCCAAAGACGGCAAAACAGGGTGGAAGAGATAAAAGCAAATAAACACTTGTGTAACCATTTAAAACATCATACAAAGGCGACACACTCGCATACCCAGAGAAGCGTCTTTAACCTACTCTGCCATTTCTAAATTCTACCAGCTGTTTTTTTCTCAATCTCCATAAGGCAAACAATGCAATAATCAACACATTTTTAATTTACTGTTAATATTAAATAAGTCATTTTGGCTTTGATTATCATAGCAAAAATAAATTAACATCCAAAATGTCAATTTTTAAAAAATTATTTTTAATTATCATGGGTACATAATAGGTGTATATCTTTATAGGGTACATGCAATGTTTTCATACAGGCATACAACGTGGATTAATCAAATCAGAGTAATTGGAGTGTCCATTACCCCCAACATTTATCATTTCTTTGTGTTAGGAACATTCCAATTCCCCTCTTTTAGTTATTTTAAAGTGTACCCTAACTTACTGTTGACTATAGTCACTTTGTTGTGCTATCAAATATTGTTCGTTCTATCTAAACATCTAACTATATTCTGCACTCATTAACTATCCCCATTTTATACCCCCTCCCCTCTATCCTTCCCAGCCTCTGGTAACCATCATTCTACTCTCTGTCTTCATGAGATCAATTGTTTTTAATAATTAGTTCCCACATATAAGTGACAACATATAAGATTTGCCTTTCTGTGCTTGGCTTATTTCACTTAACATAATGTTCTCTTATTCCATCCATATTGTTGCAAATGGTGAGATTTTATTCTTTTTTGTGACTGTATAATATTCCATTGTGTATATGTGCCACAATTTTTTATGCATTCACCCACTGATGAACACTTTGGTATATGAGGGTTCCCCTTTCTCCACATCCTTGCCAGCATTTGTTATTACCTTTTTGATAAAAACCATTTTAACTGGAGTGAGATGATATGTCATTGTAGTTTTGATTGCATTTCTCTCATGACTAGTGATATTTAACATTTTTTCATATACCTGGTGGCCATTTGTATATCTTCATTTGAGAAATGTCTATTCAGATTCAATGCCCATTTTTTAATCAGATTATTTGACTCCTTCCTATTGAGTTGTTGGAGCTCCTTATATATTCTAGTTATTAGTCCCTTGTCAGATGGGTAGTTTGCAAATATTTTCTCCCATTCTGAGGGTTGTCTGTTCCCATTGTGGATTGTTTCCTTTGTTGTGCAGAAGATGTTTTAGCTTGATGTGATCTCATTTGTCCAATTTTGCTTTGGTTGCCTGTGTTTTGGGGGGTGGGCCAATATTTTTCAATGATCAAATAATTCATGGCCAAGTCCATAAACAAAACTGTGAAAATTAAACATCGTGGCTTATAAGAAATTTTCAGTAACAGGGGCCAATATTTGTGATGAAATATTTAGGAGAAAGTGTAATATCCATGCATGCATTATGTATATACCATTTTAAAATTAAGCAATAGGTAGACAGGTAATGGTAATAGGTCATATTTTTGGTTTCATGGCTGGTTTGGGGAGAAGGGGTTCTTGTTTCTATGACCTGCCTTGGGGAAAAGGGATTCCAGTTTCTGTGATTAGCCTCAGGAGAATGGGACAGAGACAGGAGGGCAGGAGAGGGTCAGAGAAAAAAATCTTTTGCTTCTGAGGCCTTCATTTTAGGGTATCATTTTCTGAGCCCCAACACCTATGTAATAGAACCGCCATAAAAACCCTGAATGGTGGAGTTCAGAGGGCTTCCAGGCTGGTGAATGAGAATACTTCTCTGTGCTGGAAGGGTGTTGCATCCAAATTCCATGGGGACAGAGGCTCCTGTGCTCAGGACCCTTGCAGACCTCACCCTATGTACCTCTTTATTTGGCTACTCTTTTGTGTCCTTTAAGACATGCTCCTAATAAGTTGGTAATAGTAAGGAAACCATTTTTCTGAGTTCTATGAGCTCTTCTAGCCAATTGTCAACCGAAGTAGGGGGTCGTGGGAATCTCCGATTTGTAGCCAAGTTGGATAGAAGTTGCAGGTAACCTGAGGACCCGCTACTTGCTACTGGTATCCAGGGTAGGGGTGGGCATTCTCGGGGGACTGAGCCCTTGCTCTGAGGGTCTGATCAAACTCCAGCGAGTGACCGTCAGAATTGAGAACACTCAATCTGTGTTCTGTGTGCACCCAAGAGTTGGAGAATTGGTTGGTATGGTAAGGAAAAAATAAACCCTACTGCTGTTGTCAGAACTGTTGAGAATGTAGGAAAAACAGTTTGTTTTCCTTTTAAGAGGCTAGTTTGGAAGAGGAAACCCATGGCTTAAAGTCCTATCATCATCCTGTTTCCTGGTCTTCATTCTGTTGGTGCTCAGAGAATGGTATCCCAAGGTATGGTGTGTTGGCGAGCTTTCTTTTCAAATCAAAGAAAATTGGAAAGCCTTGGAAGCTACCTCAGATCCATGGGCTTTCTAACCTTCTCTCATTTCTCCCCCCAAATCACAGGGAGGAGCTGTCTTTGGAAGTTCCCGTAGTTAGTGGAGGAAAACGTCTTCCAAAGCAATGCAATTGTCTTAAGATCCTCTCCCTAGGATTCTCATTAAATACTCAGAAAAGATTAACCAAAGATCCTCACTATGCCAGGAAAGACTTTTCATCTTTTCTCCTGAGGGCAGCTGCCAGAGATTGCCTGGGGCACTTCATCGGCATAATAGATGAGACAACCTTTGTTCACAGTGCAGCTCTGCCCCTCACCTGCCTGCTATTCCTCCAGAGCTCAGAGGAACTTTGTTGCCAGTCATTGTCTGTCCTTTGGGCTTATTCGTTTCCCCTGAATGTCATTGATGGCCCCTCAACCTTGCCTATATCCCCACTTCCCTCTCTCCTAGGAAAGGGAGCCTCAACTGCCTGGCCCTTCTCTGAGTCTCAAATTTTGTGTAGCTCCTGTGCTTATGCACCTTAATACATCTATGTGCCTTTTCTCTTGCTGGTCTATCTGTTGTCAGTTCATTTCAGTAGACACGAATGTTCCAAGGAGGGAAGCTTTCCCTGTTCCTTACAGTTCAAATCCTGCTTACCCATTCCCGCCTTCCACACACAGGCATTCACGTCGAAGCTATGAAATTTCGAGAAAACTACTTAGTGTCACTTTGCCTCATCTTCTCAATCTTTAAAATGGGAATGATAACAGTAAGGACTGTTCTGTTTTGTTTTAGGGAGATGTAAGTCTCAGCAGGAGCATATGCTAAGTAATTAGTAACCATTAGCTAGTGTCGGTGAATCAATCAGGTATTCCCTTCTGATGAGTCCATGCTTACTTGTTGCCTCCCCAATCCTTTCAAAGCCAGCCATTGCCAATATTCAGAAATGTTCGGAGGTAGCCTGTAAAGTGATATTCAGTTCCTATCCTGGGGCTGGGACGGGGGTCAGCTGGCTGCAGCCTGGGAGGCCATATCCGGGAAACGCCCGTTCTATGCTCCCCTGAACCCAGCCAAGCTCATCCATTTCTGCACCGTGCATGGCTGCTTTCATGCTACCAGTGCAGACTGTGTGTCTTGTTGGCCAGTGAAGCCTGAAATATTTATTATCTCGTCCTTTCCAGGAAAACTTTGCTGAGCCCTGGGCTAGAATCTTGATGAAGCCTATAGATAAAATTTTTATTCTATATTCAAGGTTTTGCTCGTATATATTAATATAGTGCCAAGATCTGCACAGTTGCTTATATTTGACACTAAGTACAGCATCTCAATCCATTTGAAGTACTACGTGATGAGGTAATTGCTTAACTATAAATGATGATTTATGATTCATGGGCTTAAATAACCATGAAGAAATGTAATTACTAAAGACATAAGTGGGGAAACAGCACTAATCGAATCTCTGCATCACAATAAATTCCCCAGCTGCGTCAATAATGCCATTTTTTAATAGGAAAAAAGACGAAAACAGTGACATACTAATTTTCCCTAGAATCATCTCCTATTTCCTTGGCTACATAATTATAACTCTCCACGATTTTGTTTCATTTTATTGTAGCGTTCTCATTTTAGAATGGCTCTCCTCCAGTTGAATTCCCAGTGATCAGGGCTTTTGCTAGAAAAACTTCCATATTGGTGACATTCCCTCTCCCATCATGGGACAACCCTGGTATTATGGCATCAGATGCGCTACCACTGCACCACAAAGTCCTTAGCCCTGGTATTACGAATAACTCAAATGCAAAGAGTGAAACACAGGTAGAGAAATTGACAAAGGGTGGTTGAGGATGCCAGCTGTACGTGAAA
This sequence comes from Lemur catta, assembly GCF_020740605.2. NCBI lineage: Eukaryota > Metazoa > Chordata > Mammalia > Primates > Lemuridae > Lemur > Lemur catta. The sequence continues at coordinate 68,705,107 of NC_059155.1, forward strand.
AGACGTCTTTGATTCACCTAACCCTGGAAGACAGTGATGTGTGTTGTAAGTTATCAGAGCACACGCTGTCATTACTCATTTCGAATGGAGACCAGCATCCTCCTTTTTCTTATTGTGTGGCTGAAAATTGTAAGCCCACAAGGCTTGGTTTTTTGGGAAGATTCCCCAAGCTGCCTCAAACTTGCAAATCTGAACCATTGTCATTCTGTGCTAGGCATGCCCTTTATAAAGGGAATGTAAATGTCTTGCTAATGACACCAGGCAGGGCAAGGCTTCAAGACCCATCTATCCACTCAAAAGAGCTTGTGCAAAGTTAAGGTACAATGAATGAATTCTTCCCTGAAACAGACTAGCCAGATCTTAATGGTAGGAAATAAAACAGAATTCCCAGGGTGGGCTATCATCATGAAGGGGCACAATTGCATTCCCATTCTTGGCCTATTAAGCTGGGTGGACTGGAGTTTGAAAAAGTTCAGCCCTAGAATGGTGGTTTCTGGAAGACTCTGTTCAACAATGCCAAGCAGTTTATTTGTTCTTTTGTTAGGGTTGCAGTGACTTATGTGTCTGGGAAGCATTTCTTTGCAAAATGTGATAACTCCCGCCATGAAAATAGATTGGTTTTAATGACAATAACTTGATATTATGGGTGGCACCATCAATTGCAAAGAAATTGCTAGTGGGTGATAAAAGGTCTGTAAACTTAAAACCTGATACAATGGTGGCTAAGAAGGAGGAAAAGACACCCTCGGGAAACCATAATAATAAAAATGTCCAAGCTAGCGGTAAATTGGGACAAGGGAAATGTCCTTTGGGGAATAAAGTTCTTGCCTGAAGGGGGCATAAAACCTGTTCCAGGCTACCGGATATCAGCTATCACTCGATAGCCAAACCAACTGTCCTCCATCTTTTTGGAAAATAGGATTTGAGTCTTTTCTATTTTCTTCCCTATAAGACAACAAAAGATTCTATCATCACTAAAATCAAACCTAGAGAGGCTATATGGGAATTCTGTCTACTTTCTGCTCAGTTTTTCTGCAAGCCTAAAACTCTTCTAAAAAAAACGACAGTCTAGTAAAATGCAAAACTACAAAACTCTTAGATGGTGATTCCAACTAAAATGATGACATTCTGAAAAAGGCAAAACTATGGAGACAGTAAACATATCAGGTGTTGCCAGGGGTTAGGGAAAATGAATAGGTAGAATCAAGGATTTTTAGGGTAGTGAAACTACTCTGTGAGATGCTATAATGGTAGATACATATCATTATACATTTGCCCAAACGCATAGAATATACAGCACCGGGAGTGAACCCTACTGTAAACTGGACTTTGTGTGATAATGATGTGTCCATATAGGTTCATCATTTGTAGCAAGTATACCACTCAGGGGTGGGGCTTGATAATGGCCAGGCTATGCATGTGGAAGGCAGGGGGCATGTGGGCAATCTCTGTACCTTCACTCAATTTTGCTGTGAACCTAAAACTGCTGTGAAAAAAACAAAGTCTATTAAAATACATGGAAGCAAAAAATACTCATCATAAGTAATAATAAAGTGTATATGTAGAAAAACAAAACCAAATCCAAACCTGACAATTAGCTGGAATGTTGTGGGAGAGATGAAGGAAGCACTGGGGCTATTTTGCTGGTGAAATTGCTGGTTCTTAACTTGAGCTCAAAGCTGCTATACCTACGGTTTCTTCCCCTCCATTTCCTAAGCCTGGGGCTGCTATGCAGCTGTTTGCTGAAAATCTGGACAGATTCCAGAAAAACAGAAATTGAAGTCAGTGTAACATGCTTTAGTCTTTTTTTTTTTTTTTTCAGTGTTTCAATGACAGAGAAATCTCACTTGCTTTGAGGGAGCAGACCATGGATACCAAATGCAAGGGACAGTGAGTCAGGCTCTGCCATAATCACATCCAAGCCTGAGTGAAATGCTGACCAGAAAATGAGAAGGACCCTCCCAGGCTGTGTCAGTTGAAGTCAGGTAGGATTCCCATATGAGGAGGAGATTTGGGATGCTAAGATGAAAAAGCCTATTAGACCTTTAGGACACAGGGTTGTCTTAGTCCATTTAGCGTTGCTGTAAAGGGATACTTGAGGCTGGATAACTCATAAAGAAAAGAGATTTATTTGGTTTACAGTTCTGCAAGCTGTCCAAGAAGCATGCTGCCAGCATCTGCTTCTGGTGAGGGCTCAGGCTGCCTCCACTCATGGCAAAGGTGCAGTGGAGCCGGCAGGTGCAGAGATCACATGGTGAGAGAGGAAGCAAGATAGAGTACGTGTAAGAGAGAGGAGAGAGAGAGAGAAAAGAGGGAAGGGTCAGGCTCTTTTAAACAACCAGCTCTCACAGGAACTAATAGAGCAAGAACTCATACATTACCAAGGTGATGGCACCTAGCCATTCATAAGAAATCTGCCCCCATGATCCAAACACCTCCCAGTAGGACCTCCACCTCCAACATTGGAGATCAAATTTCAACATGAGGTTTGAGGGACAAACATGCAAACTATAGTAGGGTAGAATAGAGCATTTATTCTTATTCAAGTTGCACAACTTTCCTTTCTAGATATTCCATTTGTTTCCTAAAAATAAATGGCAGTCACAGACTAAAATATTCTCTAGGTCCTGCTGGTGCTGGAGCAGTGGAGAGAGGAGTGCAGAGAATTGGGGCCCTTCTCTGTGTTCCTTCTCTGTGTCTGAAGTGGGCATGTGTACTAATACACTAGTGCCATATGGAGTGCGGCATCTGAGAATCTGTCACCTTCACTCTTGCTGGGAACAGATAACCCATATTCATAGCAGGCAACAGGTGAATCTGACTCTGTCCATTCAGGTCACAGAGTCTGAATCTCCATGGAATCAGGAGGTAGGGTGAAAAGGACGTCGTTTAGCTTGTTTTGGTTCCAGGGCACGCAGGTTTTCTAGCTTAGGTTAAAGAATTAGGTTACTCTCTGTACTTCCTGGACCAAACCAGCTCCCCACAGGCTTTTATTTTTAATCTAAAAGCATAGCTTCTTACACAATGTCTTTATGGCTCTTTGCATGCATTTTCCTCAAAGCACACAAGGGGCAGTGGCTCACTGAGAATAGAATTCATGTTCTCATGGTCAAGGTCAAGGTCATCAAATTCAGGGTCTGTTTTCCAGGCCACTTAGGTCTCTGTTATGAATCCCTCTCATCTAGTCATTTAAAGAGATTCCCAGGGGCAAGAAGGCTGACTAGAGACATTGCTTGCTGGGTGGTCCTGGAGGGAAGGAAGGGTTTCAGATAAAGGTGAGTGGGAGGGGATGCCTCTCAGGTGTAGGTCAGAGCAAGAAGTGCCATAGCCTGCTGGGGACCTCATGGAGGAAAACTGTGAATCAGAGAAGGAAGAGGATAAAAGAAATAAAAAATATATTGGTGAGGCTTAAACCCAGAGAGGCTCAGAGCCCAGGGAAGGGGTAAGGGGGAATCTCTTTCTCAATCCCACACTCCTTTGGTGATCAGCAGGCTACCAAGTTACTTGGAAGCTTTTCCACTCCCACAACCCCAAGCACTGTGGCAACTATGGTATTGTGGGCAAAACTTGAGTGATCCCCAAGCTTGGACATTCTGTGTGGGTGTCCCCTCCAAAGAGAATGACCCAAAAGACTGGAGAGCTGGCTTTCTTCCATTTAGATTCTTGTCCTTCTCTGCCCCTCTCCCACCCAGTGCAGCCAGGAAAGCTGTTTGAGCCAAGAACTGGGCAAGTGGCTGCCTCTGCCCAGATGGTGAGTCCTCCAGTCTGAGGTTTCCACAGAGAGTGGGGCCCATGCCTTGTTCCTTGAGGACCAGGAGTGGACCTGGGGTGTCCAATCTTGGAGCTCCCTGCCCATCAGCACTTCTTGGAGATTCACACCAGCAGGTCAGATACACAGGCTGGATCCCATGCCCCTGGACTCAAGTGGGTTGGTGGAGGACACATAGGGGAGGATTGGGAGTTGGACTTAGGAGGCAAGGGAGCCCAAGTGGGCAAAACTGATGGGAGAATATTGTGGGAGTCTGAGACACAGTGATCTGGGGAAGCACCCATCCCCCTGAAAGGAAAGCCACGCTGTAAGACTAGGGTGGGTCCTCTGACAGGGAAGATCACAGCCTGAGGCACCATGGCAACTGAGTGTGGTGCATTCAGGAGTGGCTGTTTGTCACCAGACCCCAGAGGGCAGGGGTAATGCAAGAGGGGTGGCGCTCACTCCCAGCAGCCAGTCAGGGAATTGCAGCCCCTTCTTCATGAGCAGTCATCCCGGGTGGAGAGCCAACCTCTACCGGCCTCCCAGTGGCTCCCTTGGCTGATCCAATGCAATCCCCATCAAATTACCAATTTGATGTCATACTTCAGAAATCTAGAAAAAATAATTCTATGCTTCTTCTGCAACCAGAAAAGAGCCTAAATAGCCAAGCAATCTTAAACAAAAAAACAAGTCTGAAGGCATCACATTACCAGACTTTAAACTAAACTACAAGGCTATAGTAGCCAAAACAGCATGGTATTGGTCCAAAAATAGGCACAGACCAATGGAATCAGAACAGAGAACCCAAATACAACACCATCTACCTATAACCAACTGATTTTTGACAAAGCAGACAACAATGTACACTGGGGAAAAGAAGCCCTATACAATACATGGTGCTGGGAAAATTGGATAGCCACATGCAGAAGGAAACAGGACCCCTACCTCTCACCATTCAAAAAAATTAAGTCAAGATGGATAAAAGACTTAGACCTAAGGCATGAAATCATAAAAATTCTAGAGGAAAATGTAGGTAAAAACTCTTCTAGACATCAACTTAGGCAAAGAATTTATGACTAAGACCTCAATGGCAATCATGGCAACAACAAAAATAAATGGGATTTGATTAAATGAAAATGCTTCTGCATGGCTAAGGAAATAATCAACAGAGCAAATAGGCAATGTACAGAATGGGAGAAAATATTTGCAAGCTACACAGCTGATAAAGGGCTAATAATCAGAATTTACAAATAACTCAAGCAAATCAGCAAGAAAAACCCAAGCAACCCTATTAAAATGTGGGCAAAGACATGAACAAAAGCTTCCCAAAAGAAGAAAGACAAATAGCCAATAAACATATGAAAAAATGCTCAACATCACTAATTATCAGGTAAATGAAAATTAAAACCACAATAAGATGTCATCTTACACAGTCAGAATGGCTTTCATTAAAAAGTCCAAAAACAATACATGCTGACATGGATACAGAGAGAAAGGAATGCTTATACACTATTGGTGGAACTGCAAATTAATATAACCCCTATGGGAAACAGTATGGAGATTCCTCAAAGAACTTAAAGTAGACCTACCATTCCATCCAGCAATCCCACTATTGGGTATTTACCCAAAGGAAATGAAGACTTTTCATCGAAAAGACACCTTCACTTGAATGTTTATTGTAGTACAATTCACAATTGCAAAGATGTGGAATCAACCAAAGTACCCACCAATTCATGAGTGGATTAATAAAATGTGCTATATGTATACCATGGAGTACTACTCAGTCATAAAAAAGGATGAATTAATGCGTTTTGCAACCTAGACAGGACTGGAGACTCTTCTTCTAAGTGAAGTATATCAAGAATGGAAAAACAAACACTAGTGTCCTCACTATTAAATTGGAACTAACCAACTAACCAATGAGCACACCTGTGCACAGAGAAAAGTAAAATTCAGTGGAAATCAACCAGGGGGAGGTGGAAAGAAGGGAGTGGCAAAAACCTACCCAATGGGTACTACAAATATTTGGGTGATGGGCACATCTATAGCCGGGACTCAAGCGTTACAAAAGCAATCCATGTAACCTAAAACATTTGAACCCCCTTAATATCTTGAAATAAAAAAAAATAAAGAGATCCCTGTTGTTGAATTAAATGATTTTGGCAGTATTAATATAAGAATTATTTTGTTTTAATTTTCTAAAATCAAAGAATATAACCTCCACTCCAACTTCCCTGTACATCTGTATGAACTGAACCCCATTAGCTCAGCATCTTTGTGTTTGAAAATACATCCAACGTAAGGCTGACTGCTTGCAGAAAAGTATGAGTCATGCATTGGAAAGCAGTTTAAATACATTTAGATGCAGACTTTCTTGCTAAGATTAGGAGTTGAAGGCTTCGATTTCCAATTCAATGAGACTCTTTTCTGATCTTTGTAACAAGTGACCACATTCGATCTTCCCTAAATTTAATGCAGCACTTTCCTTCATAAAATTCTTTCTTTTTTGCTAAAGAATGTTCTAAAATGAACTCTAATTCATTAATTAATTATCTTTAAATACATTTGACATTGACAAATCCATTATTTTATCAACTGTTTAAAAAATAAAATTTTATTAAATATCTAAAATTTAATAAAAATTTAAATTTCCTTGCCAGAATAAAAAAAAAAAGAAGCAACTTCTCATTTTCTTCATTATTAACATGAACAGACCTTCTGTTTGACATACTAACTTGTTAACTTTTGCATATCTGAGTCAACAGGAGTTTCACCTTTTAATCAAACTAGATACTTCAAAAGCTCTGACCTCTTTGGGAATGATCTTTTTCATCTTACTCTGAGACTCTTCCTCCAAGGGGAGTGAGTGCTACAGAAGTTTTACTATTATGATTTCTTAGATCTTCTAATAACTCTGTGAGCCTGAATATGCTTCCCTTTTATAATCTATCAAATGTTGAAAGTTTAAAAAATGTGTAGCTTTTTAAAAGAATTTTCTGCTTTCTTTGATTATGTAAATCTGCTGAATATGAGACCTGGAGGCTAGTTTTTCTCCAGGTTGTTGAAGAATAGCTATTTCAGCTGGCTATAGAATGAAAGGTACACCACGCCATCACTACCAATTTTCCTTAAGACCCTGCAGAAAAGTTAGGTTGGAAGATTTTGTATATATAGATATAGATACCTTTAGTTATATAGGACATAGTGGTATATATTTGTTATTATATAACATATACAGTTTATGTAAAATATATCTAATATACTGATAGAATTAGTTATTTTATATGTGTGTATATATATATGTATATATATAAACTACAAAGGTACCTTTAAGTGAACCAAGTATTGAAACTTAAATTCAAGAATAAAATATTTTCTTAAGATTGGGTAAGCTATGTATGATCTAGAAGCTGCTTTTAAAATATAGACCCAGTTAGCAGAAAATGCCAACAAACATCATTATGAAATGAGCATAGCACACTGTCTCTTTGGAATGTTTGTGCAGTTATCTAAAAGTTTTTTTAATTAAAAATCTCTACCTTGAAAGAATTTTAAAACCAAATTACCATACACATTATTTATTTCTTCACAGCTATATGTTTCCAAATGCATATGCCCATTTTAATATCTTTGTAAAACTATATACTTGGCTCTGTGGGTGGATGTGGGTGTGTTTATATACACAAGTATGCATATCCATAAAAATATCTTTAGGTGCAAAAAATATATTCAAAAGTTGATATTTTGACCACAAATAAAAAATACTCCAGGGAGAATTTTAGAAAGGAGAATAAATTTAGCCAGCTTTCTAAATTTTCTTTCTAAATTAAATATTTTTCTAATATACAAAATTTATGTACAAAACTTCATCAGTTAACTTCGTTAGAAACTTCCTGAGAACGGGCTTTTGCATACTACAGATTATATTAATAAATGAGTATGTTGAGTTTTTATTTCTAATTAAATCCAAAATAAAGTTAAAACAATATTTTGGTTTTGATCTATGGCCAGAAACAAAAGATCAAAATGGCCCAGATCTTAGGGAATGAAATAATCAAAGACGTAGATAGGATCACTTTTGAGAAGTTTATGTCAACATTTCCTTAGGAATAAAGTGTCAAGTTAGCACAACAGACTGCAGAATAAACCCAGTGCTATATTCCAGACCAGAGAAGGTGAAATGAACGCAGGAATGGATCTGTATTTTGCTAACTCAGATCATACATGGCATACACAATATTAAGAAAATATTTTATTCTTGAATTGAAGTTTCAATACTTGGTTCACTTAAAGGTATCTTTGTAGGTTTATATATATATTTTATATACACACACATATATAAAATGACTGTAAAAATGTTCTTACATTAGAACAGAAAATAAGCTTTATAAACACAAAGGTGATTCTTAACTGGCTTTTCATTTTAAAAAACTCAAAGAAGATTCCATTTGATTCTGTAATCAAAGCAGGATAATTAAAATGAGTGGCAAGTAGAGTACAGGGGAAGATTGACAGGAAGGCAACGGTGATTAATCCAAAGTGATTCTCCTTTAGAAGCAAAGTCCTAACGTACATGTGGCTTTTGAGACCACTGTTTCCATAGAATTTGAGAGATAACAGTTAAGTCAGGTCAAAATATTTATTGGAAGAAAGGGGAAAGTTTATTTGAATTAAAAAGAAATAATACTTTTATAATCTCAAATGAACTGTTTGAAAGGCACCTGAAGCCTAATTGAAGAAGCTCCGTGGCACTGGGGTACCTGCCTCTCTGGGCTCCCAGAAGGTGGTTTTCAGTACTCTTCATTCACTCTTGTATCCCTCACACCTAGAGCCATGGCTGACACCCAGAGCATGAATTAACAAATTCGAAATGATTCATCCATATTTCCATAGCTGCGTAATGTTATAGCGAAGCCACAGAAAGCATAGCGATCAAATCAAATCAACCAATGTTTGTGGTACAGAGGAGAGGAGGCGTTTTTCTTTTTTATCACATTGGTGTTGAATGACTCCAGTTTTCTCAATAGAAGATGTGCGTGTGTGTGTGTGTGTGTGTGTGTGTTTGTGTGTTTGTGCAAGCAACTTCCCTTTAATTTGATACAACTTCTTCCTAGAAATGATTGCTTGCCTCCTTCAGAAAGATACTGCATCACCTATCACAGTCCGCAACTGTTAAAATCAGCCAAGAAAACTGTCTGAAGTAGAGACATTTCACGGGATCTGGAAAAAAGCTGACTCAGGCTGCAGAAGTGGGAAACTTCCTACTTCGGCTGAAGTCTGAGCTCTGAGGAGGTAAGCTGCTTTGAAAAGCAAGAACTTGGAATGGAAGAAATGCAGGCAGAACCAGTGTTAAGATGTAGATCGGCAATGCGGTGGGGAAGGTCGCAGCAGCATCTGCATGGAAAGGTTAGGGAGAAGGATGGGGAGAAGCCACCAGAGCAACAGCTCATCCTCCTGATGGGATCCATTGTTCCAAGGCTGGCACCAACTGCCGTGTTTGCAGCCATGATTTTAGCCCAAGATATGACCGAACGGTGCACTTTAGGTAAGAGATGCTGGGCTGCCCTCCAAAGCCCAGCTACCATAGCCCCCCTGAAGCCACCATCAATGGGGACCATTCCAATGTGGCATCACAGTCAAGGGAAGACCACCCAGGAACCAAAAGGTGATTCTGAACTTTTTGTAATTGTGCTCAATCTCTGTAACTTGTATTTTCCTTTTATTTTTTTAATTTTTTATTTTATGTCTCTGGTGTGTTACACTTGGAATGTATAAGTCTGATGAAAATGTTTTTGTATTGATTTGGGTGGGGGTTTTATCTGTAGTCTTTTCAAACTTCTATGAAATTCTCCGCTATTATCTCTTCCTCCCTCCTGTTCTCCCTAATTTCTGCTTCTGCAAATCCAGTGAGTCCCACAGTAGACATGATTTCATTCTCTGTGTGTTTTAATCTCTCTTTTACATTGGGCAATTCTTTTTCTCCTGGTGCTACATTCTGGGTAATCTCTTCAGAAGTAATCATCAGGATTTAGCTCCATCTAACTCACTGAGGTTTTTCTTTAATTAATATCTACTCTATTAAGGTACCTTTTGTTTTTCTTTTTTTCTTTTATTTTTAGAGACAGGGTCTTGCTCTGTGCCCCAGGCTGGAGTGCAGTGGTGAGATCATAGCTCCCTGCAGCCTCGAACTCCTGGGCTCAAACGATCCTCCCACCTTGGGGTTACAGGCGTGAGCCACTGTGGCTGGCTCATACTCATATTTCTTGAACAACATGGCACGACACATTGCCCATAGCGATAGTTTACAAACTTGACTTCTTTTCTCCCATCCAGTTCCCTCATCACCGGGGCTCCTCTGATTACAATCTTCCAAACTTAGTCTGAAGCTCCTCATTTAGATGTAGCCTGAGGGTCTGAGGAAAGCTGAATAGCTAAATCCAGACTGCATTTAAACAGGCTAGGAAAGAGAGAAAGCAAGGAGATCACATACACCTTGCAGCTATTCTCCCCATAAAGATACACTTGCAGAAAACAGAACTCTGATAAAGAACTTCCTGCTATTTTGATAAAGGAATTAAGCTCAAATACTTATATGACTTAAGTAGGTGACCCCTAAACTGTGCACTGATTCCTCAGTTGTTTCCAAACACGCATGTTTCAGTGGGTAAACGTATGTCCTGAGCTGAGGGTGGAGCGTGGACAGGGGACACTAAGGGAGCCTACTCGAATGGTGTCCCAGGCGGAGTGTCTGCAGGCTATCCCCTCCCTCCGCCCCCGACTCGTGCCACCCAGCCCTTGATGGAAACCTCTTCCTCTCATCCAGGGACCACCCCACTGCCTCTCTTTCCTCCTCCCAGTTCTGGGCCTTTGGGAATACCGTGATGTAAATAAGTAAGTGTACACAGGGTAGGGAAACAATGGAGAAACCTGGATTCTCTCTGGGTGTGGGAAGTGAGGTCAGGGAAGGCTTCCTGGTGGAGGTGCTACTTCTGCTGCCTTGGAAGAATAAGTCAAGATTTGATTCACCACCGAGTAGGGGATGGACACTCGCAAGGATGCAAAGTCACACCTACCTAAGGGACAGAGGATTTTCTAAGAGGCATTTGTATGGCTGGAGTATGGTCTGTGTGGGGCATAGGTTCAGCAGAGCATTGGGAGAGGATGAAAGGGGGCCAGCGGAGGGGCCTGCGGAGGTGGGTGGGTCTGGGCAAGGAGGGCCCTGGCAAGCTCTTGAGATGTTACCTTGAAAGTGAGGAGGGGGCCCTGCGGCTTTCGGAGCCACTGAGAGACGCTCAGATGTGCACTTTGGTACAGAAGCCCAAAGGGAAGCTGAGTTATACTAGTGCTATGGGCAAGACTTTTGTAATACTCTCAGTGCAAATGCTTTTTGCCTTTAATATGCAAATCCATACTTCAATTTCATCCACTTGCACTAGTAAGAGAAAATGCCTGTAGTCAGTCCTTTGTCCCTGAAGATGACATTGGCTACTTTTGTAAGGCGGGTATTTAGTCACACTTTGAGGACAAGGATCCTTGTGATTCAAACATGTAAAAGATCTTGAACACTTAGGAAATTGTCTTTTAAAAGAACAAATGAATAATTTAAAGTACTAGTGGCAAGAGCATCTTCTTATCTACTTTAGGAGCTATTTCTGTGACCCTTCTCTAATAATCACTTTTCAGTCTGATAAATGTTGTGTACCAAGGCAGCAATACACATTCCTCCACCTGAAAAAATGCTGAGATGACAAAATATGAACGCAGGGTTCACCTTCTCTGTTGGGGAGACTCCAAGGGGAGGTACTCTGCAATCACACATTACTTCAAGCAATTGGATGAAAGGCTCTTACATATTACCCAAGCAGTGGCAAAGGGACACCCTATGCCTGAACTTCCAAGACCTTTAAGATGATGATTTGTAAAGTCAAGGTCCATGGCATTTCATGAATGAATAGCCGATAGTCTTCCTGTCTGAATAATTGCTAACATTCAAAAAAGAATTGATTTGATGCAGGACAGAACAAGGCAGCTTTAATAATTGAAAGGATCAGACATCATTTACCTTAAATCAAAGAAAAAAAGGACAATGGCTTTAATCAGAAGGCAATGATAGTTTCCTTGGCAATTTAGGAAGCTCACGGCCATTGTCATAAAATCCCTGCACAGAGACATTGCACCTGTCACGAGTGGGTGCTGGGTGCCAGACACACAGCCTCACTCAGACAGTCTATGCAATCATCTCACCCTAATAAAAATTTGCCTGTCTCACAAAATCCAACTCTGTCTGCTGGAATAGAAGCTCTCCATAGCTGGGTCTCAGTTGAAAGTCCTAGAAATAAAACCACTTGGGTTGTCCACCTTTGTGGGCTATGGAGGAGATGGATGAGAAATATGGCAGGCTTGGGAACAGAGGCAAATTTGTCAGAAGAGTGTTCTCTCCAGGTCACTGCCTGACCTCTCAAGAGAACTTTAAGTAAGCACTGCTTGCTGAGCACACTCCAATCACCCTGGCACCATCTGAGGAGATTCTGGCAGGCAATACCCTTATAACCCTCCAGTCTCTTCCAATACTGAGGATCAAATGTTACCAAAAGAAAACATGTGGTGTAGTGGAAACAGAGCTGCAGAAGGAGAATATAAGTCCAGCCCTACAGAACTACTGTGAAATGAGCTATCACGTGTGGGGTAATATGTAAACATAAGAGAGAAGAATTACTACCACTTTGGTGTTTGGCTTTTCATATGGTATGCTCATGTTCTTGACCCTTTGTTCAGGTATCTGTTCCTTTATTCAACAGATGAGGGCTAGAGATATAAGTCTGGGAAAAATAGACCTAGTCCCTGTCCTTAGGAAGCTCAGGATTAAGATGGAGAGGTACTAACCTAAAATAACACACACACACAGTGAGGGAGAGATGTGGGGAGGAGGGAGAAAGAGAGAGAGAGAGAAGAAGGGAGAAGGGAGAGATGAAAGGCACTGAGACGAAAGAGGAAGGGAGGGAGGAAGGCAGGCAGGAAGGAAGGAAGTAGGGAAGGAAGGAAGGAAGGGAGGGAGGAAGGCAGGAAGGCAGGAAGGGAGGGAGGGAAGGAGGAAGGGAGGAAAGGAGGGAGGAGAGCTGTAAGGTGGTAGTTGTGATCACAGCTATGAAGAAGAGGATTCGGGTACTGAAAGGAGGAGCCCTTTTCCCAGACTGGAGGTGCACACGGGGGTGTCCCACCATTCAATGTCAGGGTGCCAATTTGACTACAGCAAGAAGATACTATGAAAACACAGTGTTTGAAAACTAAGATTCCAAGAGAAGACGTAGTGGATTTATAAAGATGGTAGTTGGAAAGCCAGAGAATTACCTGTGAGCCTGAATGTTTCCTCCTCAAAGCAGGCGGGGAACGAATACCATCGCATTCCCAGTCGCTGTCAGGACTGACTAGAGTACCGACCGTGCAGGAAAAAGCCTGACACTAATCAGGTCCTCTGTGTTTGTCTACATATCTATCGTTTTACTACTTTGTTCTTTCCAAAAGTTTTGGTAATGATCCAGGCATGAGACAAGAGCCTGGGCTTTCGAGAGAAAGGAGAAATAGGGTCAAATATTAAGACTTAGAGTAAGAAAAGAAACTGTTCTTGGAAACGTGTAGAAAGTAAGATTAAAAATTAATGGGCTACTGATCGTTACGGGAAATGGAAAATTTCTATTGCTTTAGGGTTTATTAGAGGGCAAGAAAATTAGAGAGTTACTGAGCTCATGTTTCTTGCATCAGATCAGAGCTTCTTAGCAAATTTTTTTAATGATCAACATAATATTAATGTTAATTATTTTTTCTCTTTTTTAATAAATGATTTTACAGAGTCATTAATGCTAATTCTTTACAAGGTTCACCTAGAAAAGTTTTCTTTGTGTTTCGTTTTGTTTTTCTTTTTGGTCTTTAATTATGGAAGAAGAGGAATATAAACTCAAAGAAATAAGACTTCTGCGTAGAGTATCGGAAACAGCCCTGAAAAATAGGGAGATGGGTCCCTATCACGTGTATTGGAGCTTATTTTATTGAGGTACTTATTGTTTTTTTAAATTATTATGGGTACAAAATAGTTGTACATATTTATGGGGGTACATGTGGTGTTTGGTACAGGCATCATGATCAAATCAGGGTAACCAGGGTATCCACCACCTCAAGCATTTGTCATTTGTTTTTCTTAAAAACATTCCAATTCCACACTTTCCATTATTTTTAAATACTCAGTAAGTTGTTAACTATAGTCTCCTATTGTGCTGCCGAATACTAGGTCTTATTCTTTCTATCTAACTGTATTTTTGCACCCATTAACCACCCTACTCTATCCCCGCTCCCTGCTACCCTTCCCAGCCTCCAGTAACCATCATTCTACTCTCTGCCTCCATGAGTTCCATTTTTTTTTTTGTTTTGTTTTCCTTTTACCTCCTGCACATGAGTGAGAATATGTGCTATTTGCCTTTCCATTCCTGGCTTATTTCACTTAAAACAATGCCCTCCACTTCCATCCACGTTGCTGCAAATGACAGAATTTCATTTTTAATGGCTGAATAATATTCCACCGTGTATGCATTGGAACTTATTTACGCATCTCCCTGGTGACAGGGTGTAGGAAATGCTACCCCCAAATTATGGCACCTTGAAACTGGAGAAAACAGCAGAAGCAGGAAGGTCGCTCTCTGACTTTCCGCCACTTTTTCTTCTCTATTGAGAGCTGGCCATAAAAGAATTCCCTGACTGACTTCCCCTTAAAGTAAGCCATAGGACCCTCATCCCAGGGGGGTCCTGCCCTCTACCTGGAGGGAAGGAATATCACACAGCCAGGCCAAGAGCAATCTAGAGAGACAGCCCTTGCTAAGCTCCCCTTAGTTTCTTCCCATTAGATTACAGGTACCCTTTTGTCCCCCAATCACACTTCTGCACAGCTGTCCATAAAAGGCACCATTCCCCTGGTCTCTGGGTCTACATGTCTGAAGGCCCCCGTGCCATGTTAAATAAATGTGTTATGCTTTCTCATTAATGTCTTTGTTATAGGGGTGATGAAAAGGTATTGCTGTTCCTCCCCCACACTGGATCCTCCTGGCGTGTGCCTGGCGTGTGCCTGGCATGTGCCTGCCCCCCGCCCTTGGCTACTTCCTCACTGCCTCTGTCCACGGTGGTGGCCCATCTCCTCAGAGCTGCCAGGCGGGCTGGGCTCTGGCCACGTTGCCTTCCATAGCAAGCGGTGCCATGCTCTGGCCCCAAAGCCGGAGCCAGCCGAGCTGGGGGCATTCTGGGTCATGCTCCCATGTCTGATATGATAAAGTTCCAACTGCTAGGGGTGGACATGGTGTCCCCACACCGGCTGCCTAGATGCATGACTCAGAAGCGCAAGAGTGCAACACCCTGCAGGGGGGCTCTCACAGGGAACAATAACCACATCACCCTTCCTTCCCCAGGGGATGTCTTTGGATGATCTCATTCTCCCTCTTGAGACACATCTGGCCCACCTGGGCTACCAGCTGTGCCTCTGCCCGGTTCTGTGACATAGGCATGACCAGACAGCAGTCCCAGTCAGAGCCGCTACCCCAGAAATGGCACATTTAATGAAGCAGTTTGGCGTGGTACTCCTTGTAGCGCTTTTTGAGAATGATTTTTCCTTGATACTGATCATCAAGGATGATCAAGAGCATGTCACCTTCCCGTGTTCACTGTTCTGCTCTCTCATTTCCATCCTCTTGGCATTCTGTGCTGCACCATGCTGGGCCAGTGTATTTATGAAATTACGACAGTGAGCAGGAGTTGGCAAGTTCCCTTTATGCCCTAATAGGGCACAGACTTGTCCGGAGGCGGGAGATTAGCTCAGCAAAGACTTCTTGGCCTGCCACACTGCTGATGGTTTATGGGTCCGGTGGTCTTGAGCATGCCAGGATGTTGCTTCTAAGGTAAAGGGCAGTTTCTTGCCTTGTCAACACCCCACCACTAACAGACAGACAGGCACGGAGAGCTTGGTGGGATGTGAGAGAAAGTGCAGCATCAAGGTTGAATCTGAAGTTTCAGTCAAATTAACTGGACGATGATTCCATTTACTGAGATAGCAGACATAGAGGGGGAGGAGCATTTTGGGGGAAACAGCCACAGTGGTTCCCTTTAGACGTAGGAAATTTAAGATTCTTTTGGAAGAGGCGCTTGAATATTTGCATGTCTGTTCAGGGGAGAAGTTACTGCTGGAGATGTAAATCAGGAGTCTGCAGTTTTTAGCTCGTGTTTACAATCATGGAACTGGATGAGATCATCTAGAAGAGCAAGTGTAGATAAGAGGTCCAAGGACTGAACACGCTGAAATTCAGGGGCATTGCAGAAATGCTGCCTGGTGCAGCTCTCGGCTGTGAGCCCACCCACTCCACTCGTGTTCACAGAGCGGGGCTGAGCCTGAAATTTGCTTTACGTGTACGAAACCACGATCCTAATTCTTCTTTTCTCACCAAACTCCCCAGAAGTGCTAGAATCGAGCATTTCAGTAGACAGGGTGATGGTTCGACAAGGAGCTTCTCGCAGAACCATTTAGCCCAGTTTCAATTCACCAGGGAAATAAGGATTTTCCTTAAGCCTTCAACAATTGCATGCTTATGGAAAAATTTAAACAGCCTATCAGCCAGGCTGCTCCTCTTGAATATTAACACCTCATTTCCACAAGCCCTGCATTCTTTGAGGAGATTCTAACTATGACTTTAGAATTTCATGACACTAAAGAAAATTTGAGGGTGTGCTTTGAGCTCGTCAGTTTAGGATATATATATATATGTATGTATTTAAATTATAGATTTTATCTTGTTTATAAAATGATTTTTCATTACAGGCTATATGGAAAATATGCACATCTATAATGAAAAGAGTAAAACCATCTTAAATGCACTTCCTAGATTTAACCCCTGATACCTTATACCATGTTCAATTCTAACCAAAATTGAGGCTATTGATTTGCTTACAGAAAGAAGACTGTAATGCCTTCTTTAATATTAATAATAGCCTTGCCATTTGGGGAATGAAGAAAGAATCGCATAGGCAATTTCAAGGTAAGCAGCCAAGCATAGCATTTGCAGAGTACGAAACAAGGTCTGAGCAAAAGGTTCAAAATGTACAGTCTACAGGTATTTTACATGGATGGATTTCAAATATAAAAATAAATACATATGCACGTGTGTGTGTGTGTGTGTGTGTGTAGAAGGAACAATTTGTGCAAAGAGCCACCCACAAATGAGGGTTTTAGTAATACCTTTGCTCCCTGGTACATAGCTGCTGTTGTTACCTCTTAATTATCAGTTTCGGGTGTACAAGGGTCAAATGAGATAGAACCTTTGGAAGAATAGAAACATCTTTGTTGGGATCCTCCTCTTGGTGCCTTTTCCAGAGTGAAACCCACTTCTTTTTCTAAGGAAACCCCAGCACGTAATTTTCCAAGTGTGTGAATTCTCTCTTTCTCTCTCTCTCTCTCTCTCTCTCTCTCTCAATCTCTCTCGGTTTATGGTCATCGTAACTCCACACAGAGCACAACGGGAGTTTTGCTTTTTATTAAAAAAATAAACAAAGGCAGCAATGAGACATCACTTCTGCCAGCTTTGCAATTATGTTTTGATGGCTTTTCAGGAATAACAGCTTTCCACAATCATATGTCACAAGCGAGCACAACTAAACCCACACCTGGGGGCCCACCAAATCACCTTTACTGAAACAATGCAAGGTTGTTTGAGGAATGTTTATTTTGAAAACAATTTTCCTGCCCTCGCTGTTAACTATGTCTTCTATACATCAAAACTCGAATCTTCGTGTGATCGTTTCTCCCTGGGATTGCTAACCAGTGTTGCCAGGATTGCAATTGCCTGCAGAGGTCTTCTTCACCCTTTGTTGTGGCGGACCTCAGTCTTCCTCAGGCGTCGTTGCTGTCATGACATACGTGTGCCAGTGCTTGGTGACTTCCAGGAGTAACGAGTGCAACACCTACACGGAGGTGCATCAGATCCGCACGGGCAGGTGCTTGCCGTTTGCAGAATCTACTCAGATCTGGGTTAGAATGAACAGTGTCGGGGATATTAACGTCTTGTCCTTCCACCCCTGTCCCTGTACCCTTGTACCGGAATACCGTGCCTGTCCTTGCCAAAGTAAAGATGCCCAATTCCACATGTCTGCGTTTTCTTCTACTTCTCACTACTTCACAACTGACTACTCCCAAAATTTCTGAATTTAGCTCAAATCCCAGTCTCATAAATCAGATGACAGTCTCATGGAAACATGGATTGCTGGGTCACAGTGTTGAAAGTATAAAGGATCATGTGCCTTTCAGTTATTGCAACCCTGGTTACACAGTGTGCAATACTCTAACATTCGGATTCTTCATTAATCCATTCAGCACATGTTTACCGCATATTTATCACCACGCACTAGACCTGTGCCAGGTGCTGGGAGCTCATCAAAAAGAGTGCACTAGACTGTTTTTGCATATGTTTTTTTTTATTATTTTGTATATTCATTTGTTATTTTTTCTCCTCATATATTCAACAAGCTGCTATTGAACACTTCCTAGCTCTAGAAACTAAATTTAGGTCCCAGCACTGAAGAAAGAAAATTTTATAAAAATTCCTCAGCAGATTTTACCGGAGTCCCTATAATAATGAATATCCAGAGATGGTCCCTAACTGTTCTTGCTAAATGGATGAGGTCTGTGGTGGCCATACTATTTATTAAAAAGGATAATTAATTATAACTGTGATGATAGTGACAACAAAACTAATGGGTAGTAAGCTCTTGATCTCTGCTGGAGGTCATACTATAATTTTTGCAAGTGTTTTAAATTTTTTTTAATTCAAATTTTTTAAAAAATTGAGAGATAAAAATTATATATGTTTATGGTGTACAACAGGATGCTTTGGTGTATGTATCCACTGAGGAATGGCTAAATCAAACTAATTAACATACACATTACCTCACATGCTTAGCATTTGTTTTGTGGGAAGAAAACTTAAAAATCTACTCTCTCAGCAATTTTCAAGTATACAACACATTGTTTTTAACTATAGCTGCCATGTTGCAGAATAGGTCACCTGAACTTGTTCCTCCTGTCTCACTGAAAGTTTGTATCCTTTGACCAACATCTAAGTAACCTGAGATTGTTCCTATCAATATCTCCTTTATATAGGTGTGAAATGTAAAGTTTTAGAGTAACTAGCCCAATGTCACCACATTATTTAAAAGGAACAAAACACTGAAGGGCTGATACATCCTATAAAATGAATTAACCTCAAAAGCATTACGCTAAGTGAAAAAAGCCAGACCAAAAAACAGCTACAAATTGTATGATTCTGTTTACATTAAAAGTCCAGAATAAGCGAATCTGTAGACACAGAAAGCAGATTAGTGGTTGCCAGGGCTGGAGGTGGAAGAAGGGATTGAGTACACATGAGCACGAGTGACTTTTGGGGGTGATAGAAATGTCCTACAACTAAATTGTGGGGACAGTTGCAGAACTCTATAAATTATTAAAAATCATTAAACACATGAGTTCTAAATTATACTGCAATAAAGCTATTAAAACAAGAAAACAAAAGAAATGGCCCTTGCCCCAGGAACAGTGAAGGAACTCACGTTTTAGGATGATCAATCCACTTCCCTACGTGGTTTCATGTTTAGCATCTCCCATCCCAGGAGACTGCAGGTCCTCTGCGAGGCTTCCAGACCCACCTTTTGTAGTTGAAATCAGCCACCCTTCAGCACAGAGGGATGAACTGCCCTTGAACCCCACTGCCAACTGAGATGCCAATGTCCAAGTTTTCAGCCAAGTACTATAGGGTCTGCCCTCTCTACTGTCTCCCCAAACAAGCTGTCCAGCCTGCATCTCGGGGTATAAGACAAGCAACGGGTATCCAGCCCCTGCTGTGTGCCAGACACAGCCACTTTGCAGAGGTCTTTTGTTATTCCTCATAGCACCATGGAGCACTCAGCTGCGGCACAAAGTTAGATAAATACATTTGCAACGCCCTCATTGCTTGGACTCCACTTATATGTTAACTAAAGTCAAAGCAAAACCCTTGCAGAAGTGCAATACTAAATCGTCTGTACATAAAATAGATCTTCAAAATTTCATTTTTATCACACCCATGAATTGGTGTCAAACACACTTCAGTTATTGCATTTTTTTTCCCCAAATTTCCAGTAAAGTCTTTTTCTAAAAATAATATCTTTGTTGCTCAAGGCCATGCAGGGCAAGCTGGGAGGATCGACAGCATTCTGGTCTTAACAGAAGACAGAAAGACTGGAGGCAAAGGGGTCAGGACGTGTGGGAAGAAAACCAGGCAACACATTTTGTCAAAGCATTGTAAAAACTCTGGGGTGTTATTTTTATGACTATTTTGGAAAAGACAATGAGAATGGGACCACATGTAGGAGAAGAACTCCAAAGACTGTTTTTAATTTCAAGGACAGCAATGTTTAGTGGTGCAGCAAATGCTTTCATTTAAAGAATCACACAAATTTTGTTATTTGTATCCACCATTCTCAACTGGGGGGATTTTGGTGAGTGCACGCGCGCGCACACACACACACACACACACACACACACGCACACACACACACACGCACACACCCTCCTTTGTAGGAGACAGTCGGCAATATGTATTTCTTTACTTTCACAACCAGGGCAGGAAGGTGCTATTAGCATTGGTAGAGACCAGAGAGTCTTCCAAACACCCCACAATGCACAATTCAGTCCCCAACGACGACAAAGAGTTACCCAGCCCCAACTGTCAAGAACGTCAAGGGTGAGAAAACCTGTTTATACTGAGGCCACAAAGAACTTCCTGTGCTGCTAAAAGATAATCAGCCTTAAATGTTTCACTAAATTGTTAATAATTTGGACCATAAATTTTCCTGGTATCATTTGATACAATTTACTAGAATTCTACAGACTCCCAAATCATCACGCAAGAGTATTAGTTTAACTTTTCTTTAAGGAAAAGACGAATTTGTGTAGAATAACCGGGCTCCCAAAGTACTGTACCACAATATCGCATGGTGGAGAGATTCACACTTGGACTTTGAGGGCAGACGTTTCTATCCTTTTTAACACAGTCCATTGCTATATTTAGCACAAAATGATACACTGGATCATGTAGCCATTTAAACCAGCCTCTCCAGAAAAATATTCCCAAGATGAAATAAACACATTTTTTGAAAAATTTCTGTTACAAGAGTGGACCCTAATCAAGGAGCTTCATTTCTGAGCTACCTTTGGCTGTGACAAGTAATTAATTTCTGTTTGGGGATTCTTGTTTAGCAACTGCTCAGCTGTGCATGTTTTGGTTTTCAGGCTAAGTTTCCTAGGCCTGATCATAGAATGAAGTGCATTGACTGTGCTTCCAACAGAAGGATCTACAAATAAAACTGCCCCAAGCAGCTCTATTTATTAATTTCAACAGTCAGGGCAGCATCAATCATATATTGATTTATTGGAGAAATTTCAGGTTCCTGTAGCTTCCTTCCAGCCTCAAACACTCATGAGAGCCACTTATGATTTACCAAACAGAAAGCACTTTTCCAATTAATAAACTTCTTATGTATCTATTATTAATCCTCACACCAAAGGACATTCATAAAATCATTCCTAAGCCTTACTTGAGAGTTTTGAATGAAAGACGTCCACTGTGTGAACTACATTTTTCCTACAGTCCACGTCTTCTATGATTCTGTGCAATCCTGGTCTGCCCCGCCTTTGGCCAAGGAGGGATTGTGGTCCACACCATGCGCTGGAAGGCAATACTTTAGCCAGAACTAACAGCAAAGCATACCTAACTGGCCAGCCGATGAGCGTGGAGAGTGTTTCTGGGAGGAAAGTAGAATGCTATTTCCTCTTCTCTCTTTTCCCTGCAGATTTTCTCCCTGCCCCCTACTCTCTTCCTCCTCCTCCTTTCTTCCATGCAATGTGAATGTTCAGGAAGAACTGGAGACCACCTCTTGAGCAGTTCAACTTC
Organism: Lemur catta; assembly: GCF_020740605.2. Lineage (NCBI taxonomy): Eukaryota > Metazoa > Chordata > Mammalia > Primates > Lemuridae > Lemur > Lemur catta. The sequence continues at coordinate 68,726,866 of NC_059155.1, forward strand.
TCTTTGTGCTGGGAGGTTACCGGCATGTGAATATGTGCTGTGCATTTGTTGCGACCACAGAATGAGGCTGCCACGCCTTTCTTCTTTCCCACTTCCTTTGGATGTTTGTGCAATACTGAAGCTTTAATTATGTCATGTTTGTCAAGAGTTTGAAGCTCCTAGGGGAAAGGCACTACATTAACAGCATTATTATTAGTGTTTTCTGCGTTACACTTCCATTACGAAATGCGTCAAGAAATGAGTAGCGGCCATCTGTCACAGAGCTTCGATGCTTCCCATTCTACAGGGTTTTGTTTACCGAGGTATGGCGGTCCTTTGTAAGCCATATATGAAAATAATTTGCAAAATGAGCAGAACAGCTGTTGTATCTTGTACTAATTTTACCACGTTGCTGGCAGTTATTATTTTTAACGACCTGAAAAACAAATCACAGTTTCCATTACTCTGTTCTAATAATGATCATGTAAGCATGCATTGTGTTATACCATAAACGAATTTGTTGGAGATGAACAAAAGCAGGGATTTAGGGGATCGCAGGTCTCTGCCCAGGTCTCTGCCCAGGTCTGTCCTTGCCTAAGCCACCACCTGGCCGGGACAATGACCAGGAGGACAGTTTCCGGACGGGGCTCAGTGAGCAGGGATGTGCTGGCCCAGCCCAATCTTCACCCTCCCTTTTCATCAACACTGAGCATTTTCTCACTTTTGATCCCTGCTGATCTAATAGGCGTAAAAATCATCTTGTTTGATTTTTTAAAAATGTCTTCAATCTTTTATAGAACTGAGTATTTTCTATGTATATCTGTGTTAAAGCAAAAATCATTCATAACAGTGTCAGCTGTTAAAGCACAGTAAGGAAGACTTAATTCAAGACCACCAAGATAGGTGTGGGGACCACAGCAGGGGGTCTTGCCATGGGGGAGGGAGATTGGGCTCCACTCCCAATGCAACTGGGCAGGTGGGGACTCCAGCCAGGAAGCAGGCAGGGGTCCGTGCATGAAAAATGACTAAGAGGAGACATCAGGGAAACCAACCTGACAGGATTCTTGCTGAAGGCAGCCCAGGGTGATCAGACATCCCCTGGGGGAATGTGGAGGATATTCAGGGGGAAAGGACATGGAGGGGGGAGGGGGGCAGGGATTCTTGCCAAACTGGTTTAGCAGGGTTCTTTGCTAAAGCTGGATTTTTATAAGGAAGCAAACAAGTGAGCCCAGGAGAAGGTTCAGAAGCCTGACTCCCTTGGCCAAGTGAAGCATCTTTGTCATTTATTTTCTTTAAACTTCCTGTTCATATTCTTGTCCATATTTGCCTTGAGTTGCAATCTTTTTCCTTTTCATTTGTAAGAGACTTTAATTTAGAAAGAAAAACATCTTAAGTGGACACATTGTTTTTAACTGATTTTTTTTTTTCCTCCAAATTTTCATTTGCCTTCTGGATTGCTTATGGATTGGAGAGAGAGACAGAGAGAGAGAGAGAGAGAGGGAGAGACTTCACTGTTTGGAAGACATCAATTTGCAATACATTTTCTATTGGACTTCTGGGCTCAACATAGTGGGTAAAAGGCCTTTCCCAAACCAAAAGAAAAAAATCAAATAATTTCTCACATTTTCATTTTTTTTAAATAGATGTTTAAATTACATATAATTTATTTTGGTGGAAATTGTAAAGAAGCAAACTCAGCTGTGCTATTTTTCTTAATGGCATTTTAGTTGCCCCAACACTTATTTCTTTAATTATCCTTGTTTCTGAAACAGAATATTACCATGGATTCCCCCATGTCTGTCTGGGCTTTTCTCTGACATTCCGCTTGCTGTCTTGATCTGTCCCAAAATTACTAGGCTAATATCAAACCCTTTAAATGTGACCTCTCAAATGCATATTATGCCTAAAAAGCCTCCTCACAAGTTACATTTTCTTCCTTGAATGGCCTGGCATGGAAGCTGCCCCAGTAACTGTGAACACTGAAATATGTTTTTACACATAGGGGAATTTAAGTGCCAGTACATTCCCCAGAAAACCCATCAATATTTTTATAAAGCGAAGTCATTCTTGTCTCTGAAAAAGCTTCATAGCATTAAAACTACACAATTGTTCAAGGTAAATGGCCTAGAGTTTATCAGATATGTTATAAAACATCTTTAGGGGTGGATTCTTTAAAAATACAATTGATAATTTTCTATCAGGATCTTTGAATTTTATTTAAATTGGAAGAGCTGAATTCCACCATCACTATTCTCCTAGATGTTATAGTAGGTATGCAGTAGTTTATCTTGACTCCAAATACAGATGTATGACAAAATGTTTATCAGGATTTCCTTGGGCTGTCAGGATATACTTTGGGTGTGAGTCACAGCAAACTCTGCTAGAGTAACTTTAGTAGGTAAGAGGTTTGCTATACTTAATTTTAGGTGTCAACTTGACTGGATTAAGGGATACCCAGATAGCTGGTGTTAGGGGGCTCATACCATGGACTGAGAAAGAATTCTCAACTCCAAGATGAAGATAGGTTTCAAAGCAAGAAGTTTATTTTACTTTCTAAGGGAGGAAAGCACTGCATGAAAGGAAGAAGAAATGCCGGCTTTTTATGGGGGTTTAGAGAGCAGAGCAGTAGTTGTTGCAAAATGATAAGAAAGGCAATTGTTTTCTGTCAAGCTGGTCTTATCTGACTCCTTGGAATGCAGTCTGGCAGATGCTGGGGGAGGGGGGATACTTGCCCTTTTCTGTTCAGTATTTTTCCAGTTCTGCATAACAAGCTCATTAAAAAAAAAAAAAAAAACAAGTCCCAGGTGGTTAAACAAGAAGGATACCATGGGGGCCAGTCCACGGTTCTGTGCAGTGATGTTTTTATGTTAGATGATTTCCTAGCAATGCTGTCCTTTCAGCTGGTAAAGCATTATTTCAGGGTGTGTCTATTCAGGTGTATTTGGAAGAGATTGGCATTTGAAGCAGTGCACTGAGTCAGGAAGCTCAGTGTGGGTGGGCACCATCCAATTGGCTGAGGGCTCAGAGAAGAAAAAGACAGAGGAAAGGCAAATTGTGCTCTCTCTTTCTCTCTCTCTCTTTGGGAGCTGGGACGTCCTTCTACTGCCCTTGGACACCAGAACTCCAGGTGCTTCAGACTTTGGACAGGATTTGCACCAGCAACCCTGGCCCCTTACTGCCACCTGGTTCTCAGGGCTTCAGCCTCCGACTGAGAATTACACACCCTGGTTCTGAGGTTTTGGACTTGGACGGAGCTCTGCTACTGGGTTCTCTGGTTCTCCAGCTTGCAGATGGCCTATCATGGGACTTCTCAGTTTCTGTACTTGTGTGAGCCAACTCTCCTAACAAATCCCCTCTCATCTACCTATCCATCCATCTATCCATCTGTCTATCTATCCATTGGTTCTGTTTCTCTGGAGGACCTTGACTCATAGAGGATTGATTCAACTCTGGAAACACATAGGAATTGTATGTTCACAGGTACTCAGGAAATGTCCCCATGGCATAGATTCCTTCTATCTTGAGCTCCAAGTGGTTCTATCTGCATGGTCATCAAATATCAGCTTAGCCTATAGATTTTGTACTAAATTTCTAAGCAGAAAGAAAAGGGAAAAGAAAAAAGACCAACAATAGATGATACACATCTTTCCTTGGCGACTTTCATATCACGTGGACACTCCTAGCTGCAGAAATGAGTGGTAAATCTAATTATTTTCATAGCGTTTGAAAATAGAGGCAAATAGAGAGGAAAGAAACTGGACATAGTTGTTGAGTCAGCTAAACTAAAGTGTCGTCCTATAAAGAAAGTCTTTCATCTTCATGTCAGAGGATGCACTGAATTAATTAAAAGAAATTCATGCCAAAATATATCCTGAGAATGTGCTTAAATTAAAAAATGTGAAAAGATTTTCAAGACTTCAGTCCTCCACATCTTCAAGAAATCAAATTATCCCAAAGAAAATATCAGGTTAGGTACAGAAAATTCTCCTCCAAAGTACAGACTATGAGAAGAAAATGGAGATTTGGAGATCTAGCATTGTAACTCACAAATTCTACAACCAGACAAGAGAAAATATTCTGTCATGCAAGGACTTCAAATGGATGTTCTTCTTTAACATATTCAGGTACTCCAATAAGCTAATAAATAAATCAAGTTAATATACCCATGAAGTTCCACATATAAACAAAGATGTCAGTGAGCAATGAAACAGTGGAACTCTTAGTAAATGTCTAAACACTTGATAATATCATGGTGATTGAGTCAAAACTAAATCTTAACAAAGAAGAAAATAATGTAACATAATGCTATATATTATAATATGTAATATAATATGTATTATACTGTATTTAATATATAATATAACATACTATACTGTAACTAATATAGTTACATAATCTTGATCTAAAAAATCTAAAAATTAATTTTAACCAAAATCTATGCAAAATAAAGTTAAATGCTTCTAAAGATTATGTTAAACCTCTCATTACTAAGGGGCAGAGGGCAGATGATATTATCATAAAGCTAAATATCCAAATATGTTCTCTTGGTGTAAAATACTAATTTAGCATCTACTATAGTTAAAGACACCTCTCACCCCATTAATAAGTTTGGGGTTTTTTTCCCCCATAAGAAGTTTGAAGTCTACTATGGAGAAATCCCATCTTTAATACTGCATAGCATGTGGTATTAGTAACTGTCTCCATTTCAAAGGCAGCCATGCGACTCGGGCTGAAAGACATGTGGAATAGGTGGCATTTGCGTATATACTAAATTACAAGCTGCTTTTGATATCTGCAATTATTTTAAAAAAGAGATTAGAATCATGTGCATTGCTATAAGTAAAATCACAAAGAGCAAATCATGATTAGCTTGGCTGAAATGCAGAAAGAATATAAGAAACAGTCAATGGATAAAGCTGTTCAAAGACACACCATGCCCTGGGGGTTAAGAATTATTGAATCAAGTAATGCAGGGAAGAGCTGCACAGTGAGTGTGGTGGAAATGAGTTATAAGTGTTTTTCACAACTGAAAGAAATTAGGGATATTTCTGGTCAGATGGCTTAGGTTTGGGGTTCCAGCTCTGTCTGTGCTGACTATGTGACCTAGACAAGTTTATTTAACTTCTAACCTTTAGTTTCATTTCTGTGAAATATGGATAATAATATTTCCTAGGTCATATGGGTTTTTAAGATTTTAAATTAATCCAGGTAAAACATTTAGAATCACACTGGTCATATATTCATGTTCCTTTAAATATTGCCATTTGTCTTTGTTCAGAAGAAAAATATTGAGGAGTCACTGCTATCTCAAGGTGAAACTATTCAACCAGAGTTGCTAATTAGAAACTAGACAATAAATAAATGTACATTGGGATCTATCTGCATAGAGATGACACTTGAAACCAAAGGAAGGAGGTGTGAGGATATATAAATAGTGTTTTACACCAAGGATTTATGTTTCTATTGCTATAACATTCACAGAAAATTCAATTTGCAATAAGATATAAAGATATAAAATCTGGAACCAGAATGAGGTTTTCTATGAATTCTCTCAATTATTGACGTGGTTTATGACTTTTACCCTATTAAAATCTTTCCCTTTCCCTAAAGCCAGGAAAATGCTTAGTCTGCTGTTGCTGGACTTGGCTTTGCCCTGAACCCTTACAAATCTTTCTATTTCCAGTTGTGACACATTTATGGCCTTCTCCATCTACTGTAAAAATCTCATCTTCTGATGATGATGGAGATGTGGCATTTACTTCTCCACCCTACTGTGTTTCTTTAGGCACCAAACTTTGGCTTGTTCCAGTATTGCCCTTGATTTGCCATCTTCCAAAATTGGAGCTTTCTTCTGAGTTGAAATATAGGTTCCATGCTGAAAGGTCTAAAGGCAAAGTGTGCATTGAAGGTACTAGGAAGATTGCTACCTATTTACCAAATTGATTTCCTCTTGTTCTTTGGAACTTGGCCAAACAGCACTCACAGCCTCTCTTTCAGTTAGGTGATATTGCTGGATGACATGCTAGCCCCGGGTTAATGAGCAGAAGGGATGTGTGCCACTTCCAAGCCTGGCTCATGAAAATCTCCCACAAATTTCCTCCATGTCTCTCTTCCTTTCTGTTTTCTGGCATAGAAATGACTGTCCCCATCCTCCCAGGGAAACCTTAAACACCATGAATTAAAGATGGGTCCCTAAAAATGGCTTGGAAATAATTAACAGAGTGAGGAGACAAAGCACAGATTGGGAGAATATATTGGCAATACATAAATCTGATAAGAGGCTAATATCCAAAATATATAGGGAACTCAAACAACTCAATAGCAATGAAAGAAACAACCTGATTTAAAAATTGGCAAAGGAACTGAATAGACATTTCTAAAAAGAAGATATACAAATGGCTGACAAATTGTGAAAAAAAAACCCAACATTTCTAATCACCAAGGAAATGCAAATTAACACCACAATGAGATATCACCTCACACCTATTAGAATGGCTATTATCAAAAAGACAAAAGATAAGCGTTGACATGCATGTGGCAAAAAGAGAACCATTGTACACTGTTGATGGGCATGTAAATTACTACAGCCATTTTGGAAAACAGAATGGAAACTCTTCAAAAAACTGAAAATAGAATTACCATATGATCCAGCAATCACACTTCTGGGTGTATATATATAAAACACAAAGGAAATGAAATCAGTATGATATCTGCCCTCTTAAGTTCATTTCAGCATTATTCATAATTGCCAAGATATGACAACAACCTATTTATCCATCAATGGTTACAAAAAGTGGTATATATACGCAATAGAATACTATACAGCCTTTAAAAATAAGGAAATTCTGTCATTTACAACAACATGGATAAACCTGGAGGACATTATGCTAAGTGAAATAAGCCAGGTACAGAAAGACAAAGACCACATATTCTTACCTGTATGTTCTCACTTATATAGGGCACAAATATCTTGAGTGAGTATGGTACCATTGTAGATTGTTGCTCACTTATATGTGGAATCTAAAAATGTAGAACTCACAGAAGCAGAAAGTAGAATGATGTTACTAGGGGCTGAGTAGGGAAGGAGGGGCAGTGTTGGTCCAAAGGTACCAAGTTTCAGTTAGACAGGAACTGTATGTTTCAGTGATTTATTGCACAGCACAGTGACCATAGTTAATAATAATGCATATTTCGAAATTGCTAAAAGAGTAGTTTTGTGTGTGTGTGTGTTTTTTTAAGAGACAGGGTCTTGATATTGCCCAGGATGGTCTGGGACTCCTGGCCTCAAGTGATCCCAAAGTTCTGGGATTGCAGGCATGATTTAATCTTTCTCCAGTGTATTCATATACCAAAACATCATATTGTTCCCCATGAATATATACAATTATTTGTCAATTTTTAAAACAAGATTGCTTTGAGTAAGAACTTCTTTCACCCAACCCTGCTAATTAGCTACATACACCCAACTTGAATTGCCAGCATGAAGACAACTACTGTTAGGCTGGAACCAATATTCATTTCTGTTTTATTGGTAAGAGCAGTTTAGTATATTCAAACTAATTTGGCAATTCTAACTATCAGAATGGTCCTGGTCAAAGAGGAGGGACCTGGAAAATGCCAGCCACCTGGGAGGGCTCTTCACATTAACTAAGGTTCCTCTCTTGTGCCGGATATGTTGAATATAATGTCAGTGGACTCCAAGAAGACACAGGTGGACTTTCAAATTTATTTCTTAGGAAGGCATAGCCTACGTGTGTATAAAGCCTCAAATCTTTCTCTCTCTCCTGTCCCTGTTCCATAATCAATTCATATTAATACACTTTGATTTAAGGGGCCACTCACCTATCTTTTAAACACTTAATGTATAATGGAACTTATTAAAATACTGATAAAGTACTAAATATTCTGAGAAATTCTCCACAAAGTTTATGGAAAATTAATATATCTGTATATATATATTTTTACAAGTGTATATGTATTTTGTTTCAAAAACTGCAATAAGGATATTGCACACTATTTATGTCTGTGTGTTTCAACAGAGTGATAACAGAGCAGAAGGTCTTGAGAAGGAGGACATAATGGTTAAGAGTCCAGGGTTGCTGGTGTATGCACACGGCCTTAAACGATAATACGATTCCATCTGCAAAGACCAAAGCTGACGGCTGATATGATTGACGTCTACAGAACTCATAAAAGGTAGGACTGGGATAAACACAGGCTTGCTCACCAAATCCCAGTTTACCATGATGACGATCTTTCCCTTATGTCTTGAAAGAGGGAAATTTAGGACAAGCAACGAAAACATAAGTTAACAAAACAGAGCAGGTGGCAATGGCCCATTTGGCAGAAATCGTAACCTAGAAAACCACAGGCAGGCTGCAAATATAAATAACTCCAAATAAGTACTAGAAAAATCCACGCATGACAGTTCCATTAAGGGAGCAAAATGATGCCTAAAAATTTAAAGAGGCTAAAAGCAATTGACCAAAAATGAATGACTCAGAATTAGGAACATTTCTAGACTTAGAGCCTCTGTAACCATGGCATCACACGCACATCCTCCACCAGCTGTGCGGCTTTGCAGATTGCTCCTGCATTGCTGCTCCTGGTTTGCTGCAAAATATTGTTTCTGGGGAATTTATTTCGTGTCAGCCCAAGTGCTGTTTTTATGGAATTGCCCATGGAGAGAAGCCCATCATGGGGTCTGAGCGACACGGAGAAGCCCTGGTACACTACTAAATTCAGATGGGATTGAGCCATACACTAAAATTCCTGAAGCACCTCACTTTTCAAATGTCCTCTAGGCATGACATAGACCCACGAGCGTAAGATGTAGTGTGGGCATTTTGGCAGGGAATAGGAGACATTCTGCTACCAAGAGCAGGACTATGAATCACTAGGCAGTCTTTGATTAAATCCCTGGATGCTTGCAGATTAAACTGAGTTACTTTTAAAAATCAAATGTCTTGCCTTATAGATGATCACGCTGTAAAGCAAGTAACACGGCTCCTGGGTATTGCCAGTGCAAGACTTTCAGCTTTTCTAGGAACAGTGTCAATTGGAAGAGGGAACTTAAGTCTTTGGAAACAATCCCGTTTCCAAATAGCGATGCCCATACTTCACTGATGAGAAATTAACATGCACTGAAGTTGAACAATCTCTCAAAAGCGTGGTGAACTCAGAGCATTCCTTCTTCAGTATTCCTTCAGATTCATGACCGAATCTCTGCCTAATCAATAAATAGTTGTTTGTTAAATAGTTACTGTTTCTGTTTGGGTTCTCAAGGGAAAACACACTCCGCAGAGTTTTTGTTTGTTTGTGTTTTTAAGACAGTGGGTAAACACTGACCAGCTGGGAACTGACTGCCTGACAGTGGCTTCTGATGCATTTCTGCCTTTCTGCATGGTGTGCCAAATTCAGGACACAAATGTCCTGCGTGGGTGTGGTGCTATGGCAGATTACTGCTGTGTTCTTACTTCCACAGGCACTTTCTTAGAAAAGTATGCAGTTAAGTCCTCTTCACGATTTACAATTAAAATTTTGGAAAATCCATGCTGGCTGAACATGTTATATATATATATTTTTCACTCTGTATGTATAAATAGAGATCTTTCTGGTAAAATGCTTTTTAATCACCCAGGGGGCAACCCTTTTTAACCATCGCCATAAGACTAACCTTATATCTAACCCTAAACTCCTTCCCTGGCCTGACAGTCTAACTGGGACCACAAGGAACAGGATAGTGTAGTTCCCAACAGATTGCCAACAGAAGCAAGAAGGATTCTGAACAAGCAACACACAAAGACACTACTGTATACATTTCATAGTCTCTTTCCTTGAAATATTGGGGAAATTGCCCTCTTGTACCATTAAAACAAAAACTAGGCCGGGCGCGGTGGCTCACGCCTATAATCCTAGCACTCTGGGAGGCCGAGGTGGGTGGATCGCTCGAGACCAGCTTGAGCAAGAGCGAGACCCTGTCTCTACTAAAAATAGAAACAAATTAGCTGGCCAACTAAAATACATATAGAAAAAATTAGCCAGGCATGGTGGCGCATGCCTGTAGTCCCAGCTACTCAGGAGGCTGAGGCAGGAGGATTGCTTAAGCCCAGGAGTTTGAGGTTGCTGTGAGCTAGGCTGATGCCACAACACTCACTCTAGGCAGGGCAACAAAGTGACACTCTGTCTCAAAAAAAAAAATTAATAATAAAATAAAATAAAAAAAATAAAAAAAAAACTAGTAAGGGCTGGGAAATTAGGAATAAATACTACAGAAATAAATTTATCTAATAGGTAATTTTTTAATAGTTAAGTAGAATAGAATCCAGATGGGAAGAGTAATTCAAATTACAGGACCTGCAATCACAGGACACTCACCATTTGTTGTATCTTCACGTCGTCTTGAAAAGCAGCCCGCATGATGCAAGCGCCTAGACTGCAGGAGGAACGAGAAGACACAAGCAGACATTAGCCTTATTCATAAAATATGGGAGTCAGGAGCTGAGGCGGCTCTGCCAAGTTCACAGGCTCTTATATGACAACATGTAATTCAGAGACCTCCTGTGGAGGGAGATGTCATGGGCAACTGTCGGAAATTTAAGTGGCATCTAGGGTATTATCAGTGACAGCTCATTTTTCCTGTTACCCAGAGAAGAGCAGGATAAACACATCAGCCAGAACCCTCAAAAGCAAGTCTAGAGGACCCAACCGGAGCTTATGTACAAACAGTTTTCCAGAGCTGATGCCACACAGATCAGAAACAAACCCAGGCTTAAGGCTGAGTGGCAAAAACAGCCGTTTGTATTCCAACTGTGCCTCCAAAGCCACTTGCGTAAATGACACTCGAGTGTTTGCATTTAGATCTTTTGAATTACAATTTCGGGCTTTATGGCATATTTCATCTGGGCCACTTCCAAATGGATCCTCTGGCATGGTTATAGACTATGATCGAGCGACATTCCGTTTAAAAATCATTACCTTAATCATCTCTGCTACTTTGATTGAGTGTGAGGGGTGGCTGATTTTGTTTTCTTGCTCACTGTTAGAATTTTGCTCATGTTAAAATTACTTTGATTACTAAATTGAACCCATGGATCATAAAATGAAGGTTTAGAGGACATAGTTTTGGGATTTTCTTTCCTACACAGATGTTGAATCAAATTTGACAATGCAACTTTTCCTGAGCTGAACTAACCGTGAAAATTCAGTGTTTGCTTGAGATAAGAAAATAGGAGAGCTGAATCTATTGAGTATCTTTGGAATCTAGCTTGAGAACATTGGGCCAACAGTAATCTCCGTAGCCACCCACTAGGAGAAAGGCTCTGACACATCATCTGGTCAAATCAGTGGTGCCACTTCTCGTCATCATTCAACTTGGCCTAATTGACTACATTTTGAAATGTCCTCTAGAAATTTCTTAAACATAGTTTCTCATGGAACAAAAGTGAAAATAGACAAATTGGACTACTTAAAAGTAAAATTTTTTGTGCATCAAAGGACACAATCAACAGAGTGAAGATAACCTATGGAATAGGAGAAAATAATTGCAAATCATATATCTAAAAGGGGCTCCTCTCCAGAATATATAAAGAACTCCTATGACTCAACAACAGCAGGAAAATAACCTGATTAAAAAATGCACAAAGGCCTTGAATGGACATTTCTCCAAAGATGACGTAAAAATGGCCAAAAAGCATGGTAAAAGATGCTCAACATCACTAGTCATTAGGGAAATGCAAACCGAAACCATAATGAGATATCACCTCATACCCATTAGGCTACTACTGGCTACTATTAGGATGGCAATAAAAAAGCAAAACAAAACCCAGAAATAAGAAGTGTTGGCAGGGATGTGGGAAAATTGGAACCCTTCGTAGGAATGTAAAATGGTACAGTCACTATGGGAAAAAATTTTTCAATGGGAGTTCCTCCAAAAATTAAAAGTAGAATTATCATATGATTCAGCCATTCCATTTCTGAGTATATATCCAAAGGAATTGGAAGAAAGGTCCCAAAGAGATAACTGTAGTCCTATGTTCATAGCAGCATTATTTACAGTCAAGAAGTAGAAGCAACCCAGGTATTCATGGACAGACAAATGGATAAACAAAATGTGTTATATGCATACAATGAAATATTATTCAGCCTTAAAAAGGAAGGAAATTCTGACCCATGCAATTAATACTACATGGTTGAACCTTGAGGACATTATGCTAAGTGAAATAAATCGGTTGTGAACGACAAATACTACATGATTTTATTTACATGAGGTACTTAGAATAGTCAAATTCATACTAACAGAAAATAGACTGGTGATGTCCAGGGCCTGAGGGGGAGAGGGAAATAGGAAGTTGTTTAATGGGTATAGAATTGTAGTTTTGCAAGAAGAAAACATTCTAGAGATTGACTGCACAGCAATGTTAATACACTTAACACTACTGCACTGTACATTTAAAAATGGTGAAGATGGCAAATTACATGTTATGTGCATTTTACTACAATTAAAAAATTTTTTAAATTTAAACATAGTTTCTAACATCAAGAGATTTACTCTTTTTTGGTCTCTTTCAATCAAAATCTTCTAAGCGTCATGTTGAACGTCTTGTGCGTCTACCTAAACCTGTAAATTGGACCATTTAAATCAAACGTAATAATTAGACAATTCAAGCAACAGCCCTATTTTTACAAAAGGTTTTCAAGCCAGACAGAAATGTCAGGAGTTATGTGACATTCCTAAAGTTACCTTTGTCAGTTCTGCTTTTGAACACTATGCATACACTTCACGTAACGTTTAGCTGCAAAATGCCAAAATACCACTTATAAACTATGGCTGTTAGCCAATGAGCCTTCAATTAAAACCAGCATTAAGGTTTTATGCTTTCTAAGCTGTTTTAACTGATGATAGGAATGGTGAGAGAAGGTGTGGTGAAGCGTGCATTATCAGTCTGCGGCTTACATGACTATCTTGGTTTCAGAAAGCTAGCATTTTTAAAGAGACCTGGTAAAATAACAAAATTTGGTGTCATTGGCAAATATTGATCAAGCATTTGTAGGTATCCTTGGTAGCTACAAAAGAAAGATACCCGATTCATTGTTCGCACACAGACAACAAAATTAACCCCAGGAAATGAAGGCATGAAAAATTCCAGGTGCTTATGTCAGAATGTGTAAATGTCGCAGCAAAAATTACAAATGCCATCATATCTAGTGCAGCATCTTTCTTCTAGAATTTGGACCCAAGAAGAGCTTACCGGGGTGTCCATTGCCATCTATTGAGTTAATCAGCAAAGACTTAGTACCTCTCACGTCCCTGACCAAATAGCTGATTTAAAGTTGACCAAATAGCTAATTCCCTCTTCAAGGCATTTAAAAGTAGTGTATGTAAAGTACCTGGAACACACCATCATTCCTGCGAGACTCTCCTAATATTTATCAAGTGATATTTGATCACTTATCTTGGACAGGTGTTCACAGCTATTGTGCAGAAGACCAGCGTGTTCAAAGTCAGGCCTGCAAGGCAGCTAAGAGTGGACATTCCAACCGAGCAGCCATGGAACAAGAGGCTGTGCCATGCACTGTTTAAGCAGACATGGTTTGGATCCTGTTCAGCATCCATCTTTTGGGAACGTCTGTGTTTCAGATGGCATGGATTCTTGTGATGGCTTAGTTTTATATGTCAGCTTGGCTAGGCTGTGATATCCTGTTGTTTGGTTAAACATTAACCTTGATGTCGCTAAGAAGGTACTTTGTAGATGTGATTAACTTCTACCATCAGTGGACATTGATTAAAGGAGCTTATCCTCTACAACATGGGTAGATACCATCCAATCTATTGAAGGCAATAACTGAGCAAAAACTGAGGTTTTTCAGAGAAGATGAAATCCCCACTAAAACTATAACATGGAAATCCTGCCTGTGTTTCCAGCCTGCCAGGCTGCCAGCCTTCCTTAAATATTTTGGACTCAAGATTACAACATCAATTTCTGTCTGGGTTTCCAGACCACGGGACTGCCCTACAGAATTTAAACTCAAGAAGTGTCAAGACTACAAGATCAACCCTTGCCTGGGTTTCCTACCTGCCTTCTTACCCTGTAGAATTCAGAAGTGCTAGCCCCAGAAATTCCATAAGCCAGTCCTTCAAATAAATTAGTATTTCTTTTTATCTCTCTCTTTCTCTAGATGGATGGATGGATAGATAGATGAGTTCTTAGGTTTATCCTATTGTTCAGATAACTCTAATTGATACAGTTCTTCACCGAAGCAGGAAATCAAGGCTCAGGAAGCAGAAAGCTCAGCTGCACAGACAATAGTGGATACACCTTATGTCATGCTCTCCCCTGGAGAGACAATGCGGGTTTTCTCCTTGATAACTACTTTTACTTGGGGAGGATTGTGCCAAAGACTGACTGCTCAATGTTGTTTGAATCCAGTGTTTCAGCAGAATTGGAATCTTCCAAATTTTCTTCTTTCTGCCACCGTTATTGCCCTTTAAATATTGAGGGGGTGTTTTATCTGTTTATCAATGATGTGTCCTCCTGCACAATCCCTTCTGGAGACTAGTGACACTGTGGCAGCTTCACTTCCAGTTATGCCCTCGTCTGCAGAAGAGTAAACACTCAGGACTCCTGGTCAGACTTCCCGCATCCTCTTCCAAGCGAGCTTCATAAATAAGCATAAGCAGTAGCCAAAATGTGGTCACAGCAGGGAAGTGCTCTAGAATAATAGCTTCATTGTAGAGTGTAGCTGACCGTGAACCCAGAGTGCCTGTGGGCAGCCTGATGAAACATGAAGTAATTGTAACACGGGATAAATGAATTCTCTTCATCTCCCCTTCCTGCTAAGATAGATTACACAGCTTTTCTTAAAACAATACTATTTCTTTCCTTATTTAGGAAAGTCGATTTTGTGGCCCTGGGTGGTTAATAAGTAAAAACAGTGTCCATAGAAGAGGTTCCACCGTAGACGTGGACATTTACAAACAGAATCTCTAATTCGGGGCATAATCTTTGTGGTTTTGGCTCTTTAAATATGTTTCTATCAACAAATATGGATAGTTTCCAGGTTGTTTACTGAAACTATTTTCTTTTCTATTCCACCT
Organism: Lemur catta; assembly: GCF_020740605.2. Taxonomy (NCBI): domain Eukaryota; kingdom Metazoa; phylum Chordata; class Mammalia; order Primates; family Lemuridae; genus Lemur; species Lemur catta. Next base: position 68,741,942 of record NC_059155.1, read on the forward strand.
GCCTGTATTTTCTCTTATTTTCATGGCAATTATGCTCAGACCTTCCAAGTTTCTCATTTGGCTTCTGGATCATTGTTGAGGAGCTCTGCAGGTATTTCTTGATACACATATTATTAGCCTGGACACCCGAAAGGATCAAGGGGAAACAGACATTTCTGCATAAGCCTTGTAGGTGAACATAATTCAGACCACTCAGACCCTTTCTTTCCAAATAATCATGGCCCACGTCAGATAAAATATTTTGTCCAAACCTCCTGCTAAGAAGAACTGTGACAAGTTTTGAAAGGAATATTTCCTGGCTTTTTTTTTTTTTTACATATTTTGCATGATGAAATTTACAATATTGTATTACAGAATTCTGTAAGCAAAGAAAGCCCCTTGGAATATCATGAATTTTTTTTCTGTCAGTATGTAGGGAATGTTAGCTTTTATGGAAATAGTATAACTAGGCTTGGAGACAGTTATTTCCATGGCCATCTTTATGTTTAGAGAAAATTATCATTTAAAGGTGGATTCAAATCACAGGGTATCTGGCCTGCAGGCCTATTGACATGTTCTATCAGAAATAATCTTAATATTTCATTCTGCATAGTCTTTTTATGCATGAAGAGACAGAAGACAAAGCATGAAGTACTATAATTTAAGAGCATCTTTATAGTTCTCTGGGAAGTTCTTCCTCCCTCCCTCCCTCTCCCTTCCTTTTTTCCTGATTTCTTTTCTGTTTAGTTTCAGAGGTTCTGTTTAAGATAATATAATGCAAAAGACATAGTTGTCACCCCCTCTGGTCTTTTTTCTGTTGTTTTTTTTTTTTTCCTACAGAAAACTACCTTTGTAAGGTTGATGTATAACTTCCCCTCCCCTTTTTATAGTTGCAGTTATATGACAGTGCGTTATTGTTTTAATTCTAATTTTTATAAGTAATAATCGGGCTCATTCTTTCCCACAAAGCTGTCTGTATCCTCTGGCCACTTTTAGATTGGGATGTTTGTCTTTTAAATTGACTTGTAGCAATTCTTTATATATTTTAGATACAAATCTTGAGTCACTTGTATAAATTGCAAATATATATTCCCAGTCTGTGTTTGGTTATTTGCTGGTTTCCTTTCAATGCAGGTTGTTTTAATTTCAAAGCAGTCACATTTACTTTCTTTAGGGAAGAAACCTTTGCATGTCTATCCTAGGCACCAAATTAACATTCTGTGTAATGAAGAGGAAAAAAAATATGGAGGTTCAATGATTTGATATGCTTATTTTAATTTGTTCTCCTGTTTCTACCCTGTGTGTGTCTTATAACCAAAATGCACGTTGTTCCATTGACTCACAAGCGTCTTGGATTGGATCATTCCCTTCCCTGCCCTAAGACCTCTCTACAAGCATCTAAGAAAAAGGGCTCACCCACTTTCTTTTTTTTTTTTTTTTTTTTTTTTTGAGACAGAGTCTCGCTGTGTTGCCCAGGCTAGAATGAGTGCTGTGGCATCAGCCTAGCTCACAGCAACCTCAAACCCCTGGGCTTAAGCGATCCTACTGCCTCAGCCTCCCCAGTAGCTGGAACTACAGGCATGCGCCACCATGCCTGGCTAATTTTTTTTCCATATATATATTTTAGTTGGCCAGATAATTTCTTTCTGTTTTTAGTAGAGACGGGGTCTCGCTCTTGCTCAGGCTGGTCTCGAACTCCTGACCTCGAGCAATCCACCTGCCTCGGCCTCCCAGAGTGCTAGGATTACAGGCGTGAGCCACCACGCCCGGCCTGGCTCACCCACTTTCTATACCCAATACCAATCCTCCTCCATGTGTGTTTCTGCTTTCCGAATATCCAAGACTTATTCAATTACATTCTCCACTCTTTTCTTTATCACTTTTATTCTCTTACTGTCATTGAGCAGAGGAAAAATGAATAAATGTGTGTGATTGATTCATCCCGTCTTAATGCAAAGACCACACAATTGTGGCCAACTCAAGAGACTTTGTCTAATGCCATCTTTTCACATATATGTGGTGGGGAGATGTCCCAGGTTCTGATTTTAAGAGCAGCTCTTACATGCTGCGATTGGCTAAAGAATAAAAATGTTCATTAAAATATAAAAGGACAATTAGACCACTGCTTGGTGATTTGGAAGATAAGCATATTACACTGAGTTTTCTATTACTCTATGCATTTTACGTGTTGCTATATTTTTTAATCACCACGTATGTTTATGACTATACAACACTGTATTTAACACACACCATTAGTCACATAACTACTCCTTTATTGTTGGACCAATTTAAAATTAGTCTATTCCTTATTCTGGTGATGTTAGAAGTGTGTATTTGATATGCTTATTTTAATTTGTTCTCCTGTTTCTACCCTGTGTGTGTCTTATAACCAAAATTCACCTTGTTCCATTACATCATAATTACCTTAGGTTATTTTTAAAAATCAGATTCCTTGACACCACCCAAGGCTTATTGGAGAAGAATCTCTGACATTGAAGCCTTAAGAATCAGCACTTTTAATATATCCCTGGTTGATTTGCATATTTTTCAAATTTCTTAAAATTATGGCTTAATTCTGTACTTGATGTTATCATTATGTTCGTCCAGCACCACAATATGGAAGTTCTTAGAAAGAAATTGATGATAAGACACTGTGAATAGAAGCAGAGAGGCAATTGAAGTGTATGAATTTACGTATATTCCTTTCTCTGACTACCCCACTGAGCTCTAGTCCCAAATTTTTCATTTAATGGGAATACTCATAAATGTTCCACTACTAGTGCAAACTCAAAACGTTTGAAAGAGAGAATGAATTTCCTATTATGGCAGTTATATAAACAATAAATTAAGCACTATGGGAATGCAAAGTGTGGAAATTAAGCACTATGGGAATGCAAAGTGTGGTTTGTGAATGCTGGGGGTAGGGAAACGGGAATGGCTTCTCATGAGAGGTGAAATTTGAACCAGCTGCAATAGAAATTGATAAACAATAATCGTGAAGTGGCAAAATGTGCTCCACAAAAGGAGACCATATGAGAAAGAGCATGACAATAGATGGTGGCAGGGCTGGGGGAGTGGGGGGATTTAAGCCGAGAACAATGAGACTATGAAATAGGAGAAGCTTTGTTTGGAATCGAAGTGCTTTCATTGCTATGGGGCCCTTCAGAATGAGCCTGACAGATTTACCCTCTAGGAAACAATAGGGAGACACTGTAGCGTTCTGAACTGGCAAATAGTATCTGCTGTTTGATCCAGATTATTCTGGCTGAATGAAACCCTGTCTTAACCATGGCAATATCCAGGTGTAAAAGGATGAAAGCTTGGACCGTGGTTTCATGTTGAAAGATGGAGAAATTGAGAATAGATGCAGGGACATGTGGAGCTCTTGGGGGAGTTGGCAACCCTATGCAGAAAACTGCTACAATCTGTATGCTAAATGACTAACTTCCTCAGCTGAGTTGTATCACTAACATGACACAAGTATAAAATAATTACCTAATGTTTCCAAATTCCTTCAGCTTCACATTCAAGCCTGACACATCTGCTACTATGTCACAGCTTGTTCCTGCCCATATTTTAACCACGCTGAACGGCCATGCCCCTCCCATTCTTAGGTATCCATTAGTAGACAACTGAAGTCATCATTCTAATGATGTCTGCCTCCTTTGGGCCGTTTCGTTAATTATAGGCAATGCTGCTAGTCAGAGAGGTGAAAATTAAAGCAGCCAAAATTGAATCTAGTAAATTTGATTGCAATGATGCTTATGCAGGTATTGAAATGGAAAGAGTCTGAGATTGTTGAATAAAGTTAGGTTTGAGATTATCTGGAGATCTAACATACCCCTTATTCCTCTTGTGTACGATTAGCACAAATAGCAGGTTTGCACTAAAAACTAATTGCATTTCTTACCCTGTGCATCACATTCATTTTGCCATGAAATGGGGTTATGTTCCTGGGACTATGAAACACAATGAGGAATTATCTTGCGCTATTTGTAGCTTTTTAATTGTTCGCATTTTTCTTGAAATCTTTTTTTTTCCCTCTTAGTTAAAATACTTTAGCATATTGTTCAGGAGAGATAGAAAATGACTGATAATTCAGTTCATTAGAAGAACAAGAAAAAGTTCTACATAAACCTCATTGTATGTTGAGTGGAGACTATTTGGAGACACAAACTAGAGCAACAAAAATTCTCAAATAACCAGATTTCTTATCAATCTGTAACCTACCAATCAAGCCTTTATGCAGGAGAGAAAGCACATTTTGATAGTTTCCTTGAATCATGGACTGTAAACCACTTACGGCATAGATCATAACCTCCATCTTTCTAACAATAGAAAATATATTTTAGGTTGTTATAATATTTGTTATTATCAGCCATTTGTTGAATACTAAATTCAGTAAAATGCACAGAAATGGGACAGATAAAAATGTTTCAGTAAAGAGTCTAGAATTGATTTTGGCCATATGAGATTAAAATCAGCTATATACATTGTTCTGTCTCAAGAGAATAACAGATAAAAGAACAATCCCTACTTAAAAAGTGTCCTTTATTATTTTTATATGACAATGTTGGACACATAAGGCTTACAACAATTTCCTAACATGCACCTGTCTTAAGCCAAGTCCTCAGAAACAAGCTCTGAGAAGAGGATACATATAAAATGATTCATTAAGAAGGTATCCAGGAAAAAAAAGGTCTCAATCTGATAAAGAATATCTATAAAAACCTAAATTTAAATTATACTTAATCATGAAATATTACAATTTTTTCCAAAGGTTGGGAACAAAAGACAGCTATTGATGCTAACCACTGTCTATATTTGAAGATCATGTTTTTTCATGAAAAATTCTAAAGAACCTACCAAACAAACACTGTAACACTTAATTTAGCAAGATCTTAGGATATAAAGTCAACACACAAACATCATTTGTATTTCTATATGTCAGTAGCAAATAACCAGAAAATTACATTTTAAAAACTAAACCATTTACACTATCATCATCAATAAAAAATAATGAGGTGTGAATTTAGCAAAAGTTGGCCAAGACCTCTACCCTGAAAACAATAAAACATGGCTGAGATAAATTAAGAAAGACATTAATTAATAGGGATATTTACCTTTTTTTCATGGACCATAGGCTCAATATTTTTAAGACGTCAAATTCTCCCCAAAATGATCCATGGGCTCAATGTTATCCAAATATAAACCACTGAGAGCTATTTTTTGTGGAAATTATCAAGGTGACTCTAAAATTTATATGAAAATACAAAAGACTAGACTCTCTAAAGCATCTTGAAAATAGGCACTGGAAAGTTGTGGACAACAACTATCTCCTCCTATAGCCTAAGTGTGATCCTTAGCAGAAAATTCTTCTAAAACAAGGGTGCAAGTGAGCATTTTAGCAAAGCAACAGATGATGTCGGTGGGTAGGCACTCAGAATCAATTGTCTGAGTAACCAGCAGGGAAGAATTGTCATTTCCTCCTAGTAAGACTGTGACAACTTCCAGTAACCGGTTTCAAGTGAGAGAGTCAACAGTTTAATAAGGAAGAGCTGCCTGTTGGACATTCAAGTGGAAATGTGAAAATAAAAGTTGGATTTATGAATCAGAGTTTCCAGGCTGGAGATATCATTTGAGAGTGAACACCATCTATATAACATTCTAATTTGAGATTGGATAAGATTGTCAAGGAAGTGAATGTAGAACGAGAAGAAACTGCCCAGGAAATGGATGCTGAGGTGCACTCTAAGATTTACCATCGCGAGAGAGGTGAAACAGTGAAGTAGATGGATTAAAACTTTGCCACCGCAGGAGGAAGAAAATCAAGAGAGTATGCTTTCTTGGAATACAAGTACAGGAGAATAGTATCGAGTATTAACAGAAAGCACATCTATTGTATCAAACAATGTTAACAGAGCAGATAAAATAAGGACTAAGAATTGGCCATTAGATTTAACAATATGAAGATCATATTGACCTTGACCTTGACAAGAAAGTTTTGTGGCATTTTGGTGGCAAAGTTCTAGCGGAGCCGATTCAAGAGCAAATAGGCATTTAAAATTAAATTATATCAATGTTGATACTTTACGTTTTCCTTATGTGGACAACATGCTTTCCGGTAATGGTAAAAAAAGAAGTATTAATTGGCATATTCAGCCAACTGGAACATATTTTTAATCTTAGGAAAAAAAAGTTGTAATGCTAAAAGTCATTTTCCTCAGGATATATTCCTCTGTATCTTCAGGTAGCAGAGAAGACATACTCAAAGGCAGAATATTTATCTGCCAGTATTCAGGAACCAGTTCTCTGGCACTAGGGCCAAGAAGAACAAACTGAGATGGAGCTTCCTAAATTGATAAGTCAATGGAAGAGTTCTTGGCAGCCTAGCAGAAGACTTTGGTTCCAAAATGTTCGGTGTACCAGAAGTAAGTACCCGTGCAGGCAAAAGGACACAAGAAGTCCACGAGGAACCAAGCCAAAGACAGAGAGCTACAGAAGTGGATCAATCAGATCAAATGAAGCCCATGGGAGGCCCGGGAGATTAACTGAAGGGTTGACAGGACCTAAGCAGAGAAAGAGCAAGGAGCTGATAGTTCAAGAGACAGTTCAGTGTGAATCCTGCAAACACTGAATTTTGGTCCCCATGTTCTTCTCCTTCAGGATTTGCTGTTACTGTTCAACTTGAGGTTACTATTTTTTTTTAAGGATCCATTTCACAGGAGAAAGAATTGCATTGAGAAATGGCAAATATAAAATGGAAGCATCCCTCAGTCATGAAACACATTATCATAGCTCAGTTGGCTCGGACCATGAGCATATACCATTTTGTTTCAGAGAGTGGCTCAGAATGCAAATGGCATTGTGTAAAGGTTCCCAGGGACTTTCCCTGATGTTTCTGGTCCTGAAAGCTGAGTATCCAAGTGACAGACAGTGTTATGGCAGCCAGTGCTGCGTTTGTTCCTGTCAGCTCTGATTTATAAGGTACAAGACAGGTCTGAATTGTCCTTGTCAGTCACCAGCTAAGCACAAGAGGAAATGGGGCAGATCGAACGTAGTTCTGGTGACCAGCATATTTGGATTCACATGTTCCTTGCAAAAGGATGCTCTTGGCTGAAATAGTTAACGCTACTCCTGTATGTAAATGAATTTAAGCATTATAGACCCAACTTTGATGGGCTGCTAAGGGCTCTTTTCTTCTGACACTAAAACCATTTAAGGGACTTGCAGTTTTGTGTCAGTTTGTAAAAGACTAAAATATCTAATTGGTTTAAAAAAAGAATCAATAATTGTAAACCGCGGTGTCAAGAATTAGAAAAAGATTAATTGCAGGTGGTCCTTGCTTAGGGTGAATTAACAACCCCAGCAAGCAAAGTTCTAGCAATTAATAAAACAACCAGCCATAAGATTTACATTAGTGTTCAAAGGTCAATCCATTACAATGAAGGAGTGTACTCATTAGGAAAAGGAAATTCCAAGGAAATCCTGTAACTGCCCCTTATTCTGCACACTTGTGTCAGCCTTTCCACTGGCAAAAGCCTACAAAAGGAAGAGGAGGGTCTTCCAGCAGTGATGGATATGAGCTGCTCTTCGCAAACACTGAGTAGTAACTGCATTACTGTTCAGCTCTTGAACCGGCTTTCAGGAAACAATGAGGGCCTGGGAAAGCAAATATGTTGCCCCACTTTCAGAAATACAGAAATAATGAATTATCCCTGTCAATTCAAACTGCAGAGGGTAGTGAGATATCTAGGAGATTTTTTAAAAATAAAAATCTACAGGTTTTAATTCGAATCCTTCATCTTTAGAGAAGGATGAAATATATGAAGTTATGATCGTAAGATTTCCAGTTTGGAAATAGACAGCCCAGGAATATATTTGTATGAAAACATTCAATTTAAAATAATGAATTCTAAAAAACATATAGTATAGCACATATTACTTAGACTATAGTTTGTATTGAAGCTATGAGTGTAGCTTGATATTTTTTCCACATATACCCCACAACCAAATCCAAGATTAAGACATAAATTTTTTTCTCATCACCCAAAACCTCCCTTATTTTTCATTCCAATGAACATTCTCTCAAAGTTAAACGCTGTTTTGATTAGAAATTATGGTCTTGAAATTCACATCAATGGAATCATACCACATGTATTCATTTGTGTCTAGCTTCCTTTACTCAACATTATATCTGTGATATCCATCCTTATTCTTGCATGAATCAGCCATTAACTTTTTATTGTTATATAATATTCCATTTTCAGAATATAGAACAATTTCTTTATCTTCAAGGTGGACATTTGAGTTCTTCTAGTTTGGGGCTATGATGAACAAAGTTCCTATAAACATTCTTGTCTTGTGTATTTTGGAGAGAATATGGATTAATTTCTTTTGGCTACATACCTAGGAGTAGAATTTCTGTCTTATAGAGTACTTATGCTTTCAGTTCAAACTAATACTGCCCCATAATTCATTGTAGCAATTTCAATTCTCACCAGCTATGCATGAAAATTGCTTCCATTCTCACCAACACTTTATGTTTGCTTTCTTTGTAACTTTACCCATCTGGTAGGTTAAAACACCATACTTTTGATGCATACTTGGTTTAATAAGGCATGTTACAACATTGAGTTTTTTCCACATTTTTCAAATTTAAGAAATCTTGTAAATCATGTATTATTCTGTGCTAATTATAAATTAAAGAGATTATCTCTTCGATTAGCCAACACTTTTTAATTACTGAAAATAGAGTTTTCAAGATTGGCATTACTTTCATTGGATTTAGTATGACCAATACCTGGTTACATTTTATCTCAGATGCCTTAGACCATTCCAGAGTTCAGCCTTCCTAAACCTGCCTCACTTTTATCTCCTTTTATCCCTATCCCTTTGGGAATATGACAAATATTTATTTATTTGCATGTTTAAAACCTTACTACATACATACTCTTTATCAAGACTGTGCATATTTCCTTTCTCTGTCTGGGCTGCACATTCTCCCAGAACAACCTTACTCATATCTTGGTGTAACATGTCACAGGGTACACAGAACTCCCCAAATTCTGCATAGAGCTCCAGCCCTGACCTCTCTCCTAAATTTAACATTTGAAGTTTCAGTGATTTGCTGGACATTTCCCCATGAGTGTACCAAAAATGGATGTGCAATAGTCTTTTTATTTGTTTTTAGTTGAGTTGATTTCACACAGAAGTTACATTTTCTTCTAGCATTGGGAAAGATGATTTCAGGGCTTTCATTGTAAGTTCTTATACCACAAATCTGTGCAGCAAAATTTCTTAAAAAGTTTTCATGGTTATACTTCACATTTTTTCAGTACAGCCCACTGTAAAAGTTATGAAAGACATGATTTATATAGTCATTAGAATTCTCTGTAGGTTATAGTGTAATGGGATCCACTACTTCCAAAGCAACTCAGCGTATGTTTCAGATGCCTTAAAAATGTCCCTACACTTGGATCCAATAATTCCACTCCTAGAAAGCAACCTCAAGAAAAGAGAAATACAAATAACAACTCAAGTATAATGAGTTTGGTTCCACTGCACTGCTTTGCAAAATTTCACAACCGCAGAAGTATCACAGATGATAGTGACTTTGGTGTGGCTGAATCCACTTTATGACATCTCCGTGATAGGTTATTATGTATCCATTAAAGTTTAAGGTTTTGAAATAAAAAACAACATGGAAAAATATTAACAACAAAATATTAAGGGGGGGAGACAAACATTCAATGTAAGTGTCTCAGCCTTCATTTAATGTTTACCTATTGAGGAGACAGAAATTAAATAAAATAACTAAACACACATTTAACAATTCCAGGTAATTATATTTACAGGTCATTTGGTGATACACTGGACCTCTAAGATCACTAAAATGTGACCCAAGTCACCCACTGATTTAAAATTCAACACGGAAATTGATCTTTGAGAAAAGTTCACCCCACATCAGGGATTTCAAACTTCAACATTTGGTGTGATGTGGATTTTCCCTCTCCTCCCGACCCATGTGAGTCACGTTTTGGATGACAAATGGACACTGGCAGGCAGCTTTACCATCCCGGGCTGCTGATTGGTCCCTGGCAACGCGGTTCTTACAAGTGCCACTTTCCGGAGGAGGCAATTTGAGAAACAATTTTCCAACCCCATCTGGCCGAAGCACCTGAAGACATGCGTGCTGAGCTGTTTCATCGGGAAGACACGGAATGAAAAAGCCAGCGAGGGGAGGCACGTCCGTGGAATGTTCTGCAAGTGCGGGCACGTCAAGCTGACACAGGATGGCTGTCATATGCCACCGGGGCTCATTTGTGCAAAGGGTTCTCTTCTTCCTTGATTTAATTTTTGTTAATTCAGCAACTTCTTGGAGGAAACTGCAATGTGTGCATTTTTCTTAGAACAGCGGCAATCCTCACAGTGCATTTCCTTGCAATAGGAAAGGAATCCAGACGGCCTTCCGTGCAGCAAACTATTTACAAGATACCCACGCATATGTGCACAAAGAATAACAGCCCCCCTTTTGAAACTACCACTGTGTGGAAGAAGAGTAACTTAGACTCTTCTGCTGAAGGTGCATTGGGTCTGGAATGGCGGTGACCACTTCCAAGAAACTCAAGACACTTCTAGGGAGGCTTCAGACCCATTTTCTGGGATTCTCTTGATTACACATTTTGCTTAATGTGGCCTGAATGTACTACATCTCTAAGCTATTTCCCCCCAGAAAAACACATGGGAGAAATAATGAAATAAGAAGTGAGGGTTCTGCATCAGTAATACTATGTTTTGTTACGATGTTAATGGCAATTCAACATGTAGCTTACCTCGTTGATTGGAGGAGAAGGAAATGCTTCCCAGGAAGTTGTCACTGACAATATTTAACATGCGCAAAGTCTATACGTCAAACAAATAAGAAATGAAATAATTATAGGCAATTCCTCCTCACAAGTTACCTCCCGGGTATTAACCTATCCTTATGAAAATACAAAAATTATTTCAGCGGTGTGATTCTTATCTTAGTTATTTTTCTGACTTAACGCTATTTGGCTAGAACTGCAATGTTATATAAAATAATTTGAAAATAATTAAATAACTTGAAAGCCTTTCATTGGTGCCTTTCAGAGAGGAGTGAAAAAAAAATGCTGACATAGATATTTTTAAAATACATGACAGGGTTCCTTCCACCATTCTTTCTATTATTGTTATGTCAAATTAATTAGATAAAGTGATGTGGATAAAATGTTAGTATAGACGTAATTCCATGAAGCACTTTCTGTGATATTTGCTCTGAGCGGGAAATGGGGAGGACAGAGAGGAGGGAAGTGGGGGGGAGAGAGAGACAGAGAGAGACGTATAATGAATTGGCTCACACAATTATGGAAGGCGACAAGTCCAAACTCTGCAAAATCTCTACCCGACCTCTGTGTTGGAGTCTGAAGGCTGGCGTGCTGCTGTAGAGCCAGGGAGAGCTGTGTCTGAGTTTGAAAGCCACAGGGCAGGAGAATATTCTCCCACTTAGAGGAGGTCAGTCCTTGTTCTCTTCAGGCCTTCAACTGATTGGACGAGACCCACCCACGTTGGAGAGGGCAATCTGCTTTCCTCAGTCTGTTGATTTAAATGTTCATCTCATCCAAAATCATCCTCCCAGAAACCAAGTATCTGGGCACCTCTTCAGCCAGTCAAGATAACACAGAAAATGAATCAGCACAGGAAAACTGACCAGCTGCTGACTCATACCTTCGGGGTCCAGACAGACTACGGTGATACAACAGATTATTGCTTAACTTAGACGTTCAACAATTCTAATCAACAAATATTAATTCTATCTTGAAGAGAGGCCGTAGGAGTTTCTGAGCCTAATGCATATGAAATCACTCACACTGTCGAGCCCGCTGGGCTGCGTCAGAAATCAGCTCCAAGGCCCACAAGTCATTATCTTTGTTATTGGTCAAACCCACGAAACAAATAAATCTAACCTACTTTTAAAGTGTGTTTTATTCCTTTGTGTAACATTTAAAAGATTTAATTTATTTTTTATTTAGGCAATGCATCTGATAATAAAGGCGTGAAAGTTATGTTCTATAAGAAAGCTATGGCAAAATGCCAAGGCCTTAAGAGCACCACTCCTAATACTAACATTTACGTTTTTTCATTTTCATAAATGTTTGTTAACACACCTAGGTCAAGTGTTTGAGTGTTCATTCTTTACTATCCCCTATTTATTTTTAGGGTCCTAACCCTCCTCATTGTTTCTGCTTTGTGAAACTTTCTACCTATGCCTGACTCAGCACATAAAATTCTTCTCTCCTAGTTCTTAGGGCATCTGGCTTTCACTTGCTCTTCTGGATGTGCGCTAATGCTCAGTTATACTCAAAAGGAGCATGGGGTTAGAGATCATACAGTCAAGATTTAAATTCTAAAAGATTGCCCATAAAGTACGGAAATTTTTGTTCCCAGGGCAGCAAGAGAAGTTTATTTACAAAATAAAGGAAGAAAAAAGGAAGAAAATGTGAGGAAAAAGATGAAAAGGAAGGAGAAGAGGGGATGGAAAATGAAAAGAGGGAAAAGGGAAGGTATTTCTCCTCTGTGGGCTTCCTTTCAAACACCCATCACCCCAGTCTAGTCCCGGGAAACCGGGCTGTTAAATGTCAACTGAGGGACATTGTACACAATACCTGACTCTAACTGTGCCCATGGCTGTCAAGATCCTCAAAAACAAGTCTGAGAAACTGTCACAACCCAAAAGAGCTTAAGTTGACATGACAAATAAATGTGATGTGGTGCCCTGCAGGAGATCCTGGAACGGAAAAGGGACATTAAATAAAAATGTAAAGGAAATACGAATAAGGTGTGTACTTTAGTTAACACTAACATGTCAACCTTGGTTTGCTGAAGTTTTGATAAATGTACCAAACCAGATGTTAACCACAGGGGAAAGTGGGCTTGGGGCATATGCAAACTCTCTTTACTATATTATTCATTGTAATTTTTCTGTAATTCGAAAACGATTCTAAAATCTAAAGCTTATTTTAAAAGAAAGAGACAATGAGAAGAAAACTAAAATGAATGGAACTGCTACTCAGTGTGAGGACCACTGCGGTGGTTCACGCCATCATCCCCATTCTATAGAAGAGAACAATTTATCTTAGCAAATATCCTGCAATTTTTCTGTCACTCCTGCAAAGTGATGACCATTCTTCCCACTGTGGCAGATGGAAAAAAAAAAAAAAGCAAAAACCAAAACAACTGGAGCTGAAAGAAGGAATTATTGCCCAAGGTCACAAAGGTAAAATATACCTTCTGACTGTGAGCCTCCTGTTCTCTCGGCCACACTAAGTATAGTGATAATTACTGTAATCTATGTATTAGCATAATTGCAAAGTTAATGATAGTTCAGCCTGAGGATGTTAGAGAAGTTCAAATGCCACTCCTTTTCTCCAAGAGAGCACAAATTGCACAACCAAGAAAAACCTTAGAGAATCACTCAAAACCACCATGTAATTACATGCTGAGATGTACTGATTGTTCAGACTGCCAATGATTTTACTTTGGAAGCACACACCCAAACAGAATCAGTCAGCGCAAGTCAGAAGGTAGCTGAGCAGTAAGTGGGAAGACGTCTTAAAACCAGAATCGATTTTCTTCACCAAATTGCTGATGCCTAAAGAAAGGTGCCTTAAAATCGTAGGGCAAAGTTACAGCCCTCTCCCCTAAACAAGAAGGCTGTGAGTGTGGCAGTATTTCTTCAGCAATTTGCAGAATCACTGGCAAAGGTCACTAACAGTGCTGGGGGTTGGATGTGCCGCAGTAGGTTCTCTGATTTTCTAATTTATCGGTGATTATTAGCTAAGAGCTACTTGCACACAATAATACAAAGTTGAAGTATGACAACGTGCGAATTGAAACATCAACAGAGACTTTCATTATATGTCTCTTTTCTCTATGTAGGAAGGTAGTCCCTTAGAACAGCACCATAATTAACTATGATTTTTTTTTAAAGCCATCAGGAAGATTCTTGGAAAAAGGTGACTCTTAAAGACAAATATCTAGAAGCCTCTACTAATGACTTCAGAATTTCACTTTTTGGCCAGAAAAGAATGAAAAGCGCCAGACGCTATTTAAAATTTAATTTTAATAACAGCTCCCAGATGCCAATACTAATTCCGTTCCATCTCCAGCCCTATCTCACAAAAATGATGAATCGCCAAGAAAATGATAACTTTTATTCAATGTGCTCTATTTAATAAGGCAGGAAACATGCTGGTGCAATCTTGAATTATTTGCAGTCACAAGAGTAGAAAGAAGAGGTCTCAATGCACTTACATAAAACGGAACATTCGAATAATCAGGCCACCCACTTGCTAAGTCTAGAGAGAGAACTTTTTGATGTACAAGTGGGGAAGAAGTGGAGCTAATTTTCTGTATAGCTAGGTAAATAGCTGCTAATAGATATGAACGTATATGTAAATATAGGCACAGAAGCAGATGGAAATAGGTCATTTTCATAACTAAACACAGGTTGTCTTTCCACCTGTGCCATTACACGTGAGGGTTTGCAATGGGTGATGAAAGTGACCTCACAGGCATCGTTCACACACCCGTAAACGGACAGTTGCATGACCCTCTGGGTTCAGGCTCACTCACTTGTATATTCGTCTTGTCCTCTAGAATAGCAAGAGAGAAATTGTCAAATAACGTGTTAACATCTGGGCAAGTTATACTCACAGATTTTAATAAAACTAGCTCGAGATGGACTTGCTCTTAGCAAACCCATGGAGCCTCTAGAAATTGCTATTTCATTTACTTTGGGCTTGCAAAACATTTATTAGGTTCTCTATTGCAGAACATCAAGGATCATTGTCACATTTAACAGCCTGTAATTTCCAGAATGTTATCCTGGACTTAAGGGGGAAAAAAAATGAAAAATGGGGTCAACACATGCTGACCTTCTCTCTCAGTATTTCTCTTGTCAATCATGGTTTCTTAACAACTACTAGCAAATATTCTCCATGTTATTCAGCCGGGTTTGAGTTTATCTTAAAAGGCTGTGTCCTCTCATTGTTTTCTCGCCTATTAAAGGCTAAATCTCTCCCAACTGCATTTGCTTTGACTTTTAAAATCTGAAGACCATTTTATTGTGTAAAAATGGGAGAAAAAAGTTGGTATCTGAAGAAGAAGCGGACTTTCTTCTTATCTGTTAACGTACCAGCCGCTTTCAATAACAGGCGGTGGTTTTCTTGGTCTATCTCCGAAATACTTTTTAGTTTTCCTCAGTGTTTTCCATAAGCCTGGGAGTCGATGCCGAATTCTTTTATTGCGATATGACTATTGCACACTGTAAAATGTTCTTTTGATTGTCGGTGTCATCAGGAACATCTTGAGTTGCCACACACCCTTCCCAGCCCCAGAACTCTACCAGTCCTGTCAGCATAAAACATGCTACAGCCTCTCCCATCTTAATAATAGAACATCCCAGCTACTGTTCCATACTACTGCTTCCCTGTATAGCTGAATTTGCACTTTTCATTTTTAAAATTACTCTAACTATTGTAGAAAATATAAAATATATCAAAAACAAGCAGAATAGTATAATGAACTCTCATGAACCCATCACACCACTTCAGTGGTTATTCATGTTCTATTAACACCATTCTGTATCACCGATACCTCTACCCATTCCTAACTCCTAGGTCATTGTTATTTTTAAAGTGCTTTTTTTGACATAAAATATATATCAATGAATTACACAGAAATGAACTGCACAATTTTGGCAAATGGGTACACCTCCATAATCCACAACTCTGTCACTGTTTGGAATACTATGATCTCTTTTTCCTCTTCCCGGTTAGTCTTCCAACAAGGGGCAACTGGTGTTCTGATATTTTTTCCTCATATTAGCAGTTCATATAAATGGAACCACGCGGTAGAAGCTCCGTAGTGCCAAGTTTATCTTACTTGTCATTATGTCTGTGAGCTTCATCTGTGTTGTTGCATTTATCAGTCATTTGTTCCTTCCGATTGCTGAGTGGTATTGCATTAATATGAACATAAAAACTAGTCAGTTTGCCCATTCTCCTTTTGTGCGTTTGGGTTGCTTCTAGTTTGGGGCAATTGTAAATACAGGTGCTATGATCATTCTTGTACAATTGTTTTTCATGGATAATCACCTAGGAGTGGAATTTCTGTGTCAAAATGTAGGTGCCTATTTAATTTGATAAGAATTTGCCAAACTTTGTTACCATATTGTTGGACCATTTTATATACTCCTACCAGCAATGCGTGAGAGATCCAGTTTCTCCCACAAATTTGTGGTCAGTTTTAATTTTAGCCATTCTCATTGTTATACAAATGGCATCTCATTTTGATTTTAATTTGCATTTCCCAGATGGCTAATGATGTTGAACACTTTTTCATATGCCTGTCACCTATTTATGTATCATCTTTTTAAAACATTTCAATTTTTTAATTTAAATAAAATGTTTTAAAGAAATGATTTGTTTTCAACTAACATTAGACTTAACCAAAGTCATAAAAGGGACATTGTTCTTACCTCACACCCCAATGTAAACATCTTACCTAACCATGGTATAATTATCAAGCATAGGAAACTAACATTGATAGAATATTAAAGTAGATCTTACTTGTATAAATGTATTTTAGTGGGCAGAAATTTATAAGGTTCAAAACAAAAATGATATAAAAAGACATATATTGAGCAGTCTCCTACCCTCTTATTTCTCTCTTCTGTCCTGGCCACCCCATTCTCTATGCTTCCTATGTTTCTTTATTCAATATGAATATATATGTTATTACTCCCTTTTCCTAAGCAAAAGGTAGTTCACTGTAGTTTACATATAAACTCTTCTTCTGATCCTCACTTTGTCAACATAATAGCTTTCTGGAGATTTGACATGTCGGTACAAACAACAATTCCTCATCCTTTATACAACTGCACATTTTCTTTAGATGTCAGGGTGGACTCTAGTTTATGTAACCACGTGTATTTTTAAAGATTTCTCCACCCTCACATTTATTAGAGTGATCTTTTATAATGACGTTGTCAGAATTACATCTCATTTCAGAATTTCTAATCAGAGGATTAGTTCTGCGGGGTGACGTACATGGGAGTGACCTTGCTGAGCTTTGGTTGTCATGAACCCCAAAACAAGGACACTCATGGCAAAAAACATCAGCTCATTCCCACAAGCTGCTGAGCCCCAGAGAACAAGGATGCCAGGGACAATTGGAGAGTGGGCTTGCTACATGGCACGGGAAGCAGAATGCCTCACGGATGGCCCCAGCCCATGTGGTAGACGCACTAACACAGACCGACTCTAATATCAGAAGGTTCGAGACACAAGAAGACAGAACCTCCTACTCCCAGCAACTGTTTACTGATGCATCTGGCCTCTCAAAGGAGAAGCTCCCTCTCCTCCACCTCTCCCTTACCCCAAGCAGATTCACCAAATAGCTCAGACCTGTGCCTAGAAAAAGACTCATTGGGTCCAGCCCAGAATCCAACCCAGTGACACCCTTGAAAATGTCCAGAATGTTGAATCTCAGGTGGTTCTTTTCATCTGCATTTCTTCTCAAGCATGCCCTGTCCCCAGGCTACAGCAAGAGCTTTGGAGCTTGGTTCATCTCCTGTCTTCATCCAGCTGTGGCGTGACTTCAAAGAAAATTCCTTAACCTCTCATTCTCCATTGTCTCATCTTTGTATCAAGATAAACTATTTCATGGTGTTCTTGTGAGTCACTTTTCCCCCCTAAATCTCTATAGTGACTCCCCACTGACAAAAAATTCAACCTTAGTTGCAGAAAAATATATGGAAAAACTCTAATGTTTATGAACTTTTTATTAACAAATATGTAAAACTATATTATTTAAGAATGCACAACTATGTTATATAAGTATAAAGACATGAATACGAGTGCTAAATACCAGTTTAGGACAGTGCGTATACCTAGGGTGGGAAAAAAAGGGAAATGTAGTTAGGGAGGGGTATACAGCAGGCTTCACTTAATATACAGCATTAAATAAAACTTCTCATCTGGTTTTCCAAACATAAAAGTCATCATCTGGCAGTCCAGTGTGGGTTGGCTGAACCTGCCTGGTACAGAAGCCAGTATTCCCATGATCCTAAGATGTTACAGATGGCATTTTCTGGACTCACAATGCTACCAAAAAAATTACTTTGGCAGCACAAAACTTTTTGTTAGTGGAAGTAAGCATAAGCCAAGTTTTCACTTCAAATTCCATCAAAAGCTGGAGAACTGGAACTGTTTTTAATTTAAGCTCGACGTAGTGGGCATAAGCATGGTTATAATACACTATTCACAAGTCAGTAGGAAATAAGACTTAAAACACACTATTTCACAGAGCAGTCGGGGGAGAAGCTGCATTCCTACTGTTTTTCCATTTATTTAATCATTGGCGTATAGGCTTTCTTATCCTCCACTAGGTATTTGAGCTGAAACAAACAAAAACATTTTTCAGTCTAGGTGGATGAAACCTACATTCTGTTTTTTTTTTTCCAAATGTGCAAATGACTGGAACAATTTGGTTAACATGTATTTGGAGAGGTCAAAATAAATAGTATTTACTAAGAGAGCACAATATTGCTGATAAATCTTCTATTTGCGGATGTGCCGTTTGTGTGTTGGTAGAACTGCTGTACATGCTCTCTTGTCTGTTGTGCCTTTCAGCTGCTTTATTATAAAAATGCAGAGGGAAAAACAGAAAGAGGGGAGAAAAGAAAAAAGAAAGAAACAGGGAAGGAGGGAGGAAGGAAGGAAGGAGGAAGGAGGAAGGGAGAGAGGAAGGAAGGAAGGAAGGAAGGAAGGAAGGAAGGAAGGAAGGAAGGAAGGAAGGAAGTCAGGCAGGCAGGCAAAAAGGAGGGAGAGGAGAGAGAGTAAAAAATAAAACTTATCTACTCTGTAATCTACCCTTATCAAATCTAACATATAGTTGAATGGCTGAGTGTTGTTTGCTGCATCTCAGCGATTATTGTTTTATTTACTTACCTGGGGTATAACTCAAGAATAAGACAATCATTTCCTTATTTAGCTGCCGTGTCAAAAACCCTAACAGTGTGCACAGATTCATTGTACAAACATTTTTGGGGCGTTTCCTATTTGGCAGGGAGAACACAAAGTCACTGAGAATACAAAGTAGAATGAGACAACACTTAAATCCCATTCTTAAAAATATAAATGGATAGTCTGTTCCCTTGATTCTCTCTAGAAGCACATTAAAGTTTCAAAAAATCCAAATTCCTTTTTGCTGGCTAGTTCTGGATTTCTTTGGAGGGAGAGCCACGGAGCAGATCGTAGAGAAAGCGTTGCCGTCTTGTTAGACTTTTCTATTCTGTGCAGGGTATTTATAAGGCAAACGACGGCACACTGAAGGGGAGTAATTAGGATTTAGTGAAGAACTAGTCACAGAGGTGCAAAACGCTGGCTTAGGAGGGGTACAGAAATGGGAATATGGGGGCTCCCTGGGTTTAGGGACAGAGGGAGCCACTCCTATCCCAGGTCTGAAGGATCGAGGGTAGGAACCAAGTGCCGGAATCCAAAAAGAGTCAGCCACCTCCAGCTCAGGAGCACAGCCAGCAGGTGTGTCCCCGGGGAGGGAGCAGACAGGACCAGTAGCATGACTCCTCTCCCAGCTCACCTTTGGGCACACCACACGCTCTCCCCAGGAGTCCAGCTGAGGGCAAGCCAAGGACAAAGGGACCTGTCACTGCACTACAGGTCAGCCCAGAGTAGGTGCGGAAGAGCTGGGAGGAGATCTGAGGCGGAGAGTGCCCAGGACAGACATTGGCGACACTTCGTCATTTCCACCACACACCATGAGTGATGCTCAACCTTCACTTTGCCATTTTTACCTGGGAAAGCCCCTGAGGAAACCGTGCCTGGAAGAGCAGGGCGCCTACTAAAGAGGAGTTAAATGCATTTGTCTGTTGTAAGTTTTTCCAAAAGCTTTTCTCAAGTCACAGGGATCTGCAACCGCCTGTCTGCTTGTGAAAGACAAACCACTCTCACAGAAGCAAATAAACAGCCTCGGGAAAATTCAGGTCCACAGGTAAGTGCATCAGCGTGTGAGCTTTGGCACTGTATGGAGAACATGCTCATATTTTCTGACGGTAGAATTTCTCTTAAGTAATTTCATGGAGTTAAAATAACAACATCCCACAATGTCCCACAAATAACGTTGTGAATTTCTTTCTCTCCATCAGCTGAAAAAAGTTAAGCACCACTCTCAGAACTCAAGTCAGCGTGCCCGAATGTTATCATTTTTTCATCTACCTTTGAACCTCGTAGAAAGCTCTTACATGAGGTATAAATCAAGAACAGGACACCCGTAGACCACTGAGAGACCGTGCTGCGTCTTCCTTAATTTCCCCCAGGCTAGATGTTGGCCAGCTTCACTTCCTGTGATTTGCATTATGAAAACAATAGGGGTCTTTCAGTAGAAAAATCCACCACATGATTGACTGTGCTGCTTCCAACTACATACGTCCATGTGTTCCCTCCCTCATCCTCTCATCCTGCATCTTCAGACTTGCTCCATTCCCCCAAATACACACACACACACACACACACACACACACACACTCAGCTTCCTGCAGGGCAATGCGTGTCCTATTCACATTGACTAGCTGTTGGCCAAAATCTGAGGGTGGAAAATGAGCTCCAGTCTCAAAATTAAGATGAGCAGAGTGATAATGCTTTGAGAAGTTGCTACCAAGCCAATCAGAATTTATGAGCCCAAATATTGACAAAGAATAACCCAGTGGGCTTCTTTTCATCCACTCAGTGAGTATTTGTTGAGTCCCTAAAGGTGCCAGAGACTATCACAGTTACTGAATATATGATGGTGAGAAAAGCAGACAAAAGCCTTACTTTCATGGTGCTTATGCTCTGCCAAGAGAAGACAGTCAGGAAATGTCACAAATAAGCTGATTGCGACTATGTTAGAAGGTGACACATGTCATAGGAGAAAATAAGGCAGAGAGAAGAGGCAGGGTTTGTAACGTAAGACTTTATATACTTAAGATTTAGCAAATCTAATTTATTTGTGTGCTTTTTTTTATTACCCTTTCATTGTTTTTCCTTTTGGTCTCAAATAGAAAAAAAAAACCTTTCAAACAAAGCACTTTATGAAAACAAGCGTGGCATGTTTTCATGATACCACGTGTGAGGCAACTTCGTTCTACATTCTGCTGGGGGATCAGGGTGTGTGGTTAGGATAGAGGGTGATTTTGTAGCTTTAAAGGAATTGTCTGTTTGAACTGTTTCATATTTCTCATAAGTATGAAAACAAGAATTAAGAGAAGAGAAGAGAGAACCAAGCTGAGTCCCTAGGTCCCCAGTGTAGAAGCCCATTGGAACGGAGAAGCGTTCCCGGGATCTTAACCCTGAAATGTCCACATTGACTCTGTCCAGTAGAACCTTCTGAGCTAAGACAGATGCTCTCCCTCTGGGATGTCCAATGCCATTGTCACCAGCTGTTCCTAGCTGCTGTCCACGTGTGGTTATTGAGCACGTGGCACGTGGCTTGTGAAACTGTGGGACTGACATTTAAATTTTCATTTAATTAGTTTATATTCAAATAACCACATGTGGTCAGCGGCTGCTGTATTAAAGAATACAGGTCCGCACCTCCCTCCTGCCATTTCTACATGTGACAGTTTGTCTCCGGTGTCCGATACCCTTTTTGTGGCTGCTGTATAATTTCATAAGGAACCGACAGATAGACCATCCTCATTTCAATCCAATGCACTTCGGTTCCATTCAATTTGATTAAGGAGTGTGCATTGATCAACCAGCTTATGCCAAGTATAATGCTAAGATGAAGGCGTCTTTGTCCTTGTGTGTGTCGGTAAGTTCTTAGACCACAACCTGAGTCCTCCCTACCCCTGCACGGGCTCCACCCCACCAGCCAACAGGGGTCTCTTCGTGTCTACGCCCCACCTACCGCAACTCAGATAAATTTTAATCGGTAAGAAATACTTTAAACCTAGTTCACCAACTGTATATTTTAAGTCCCCCATTAAAAGGAGCCTTAAAATATGTAACCGCTCTCCTTATGTAATTGACTGAACTATGTCCTATACGGGAAAATGAAGTTTAAAAAATTCCCTACCTATGCAAAGCTGATAAAAAAAGAAAAACCTGTCAATATTTGTAGTCTCTCCTCTGATATAATTTATAGTTATTTAAGTTAACCTCTCTTCTAGTTAATAGATAGAAGGCAAATTGGGATACTAATGGGGATTGGTCTCCCCCAAAGAAGCCCTGGAGATTAAAGAGTGATTTTTTTTTTAAAGAAGCATCTCTAGAAAACCCAATAAGGTTATACAAAAGTGGGAGAAATAACGGGAAGACTGCAACAAGGGTACAGGAACAAAAGGTTTATTTGGGCTCAGTCCACAGAGAAACTCTCAAAACGAGGGAGGTGACACCTCATGGCTGTCCCCAGCAGGGCTAAGGGAGAGATGAAATAGTTCTACCTGGGCGGCGTCCGGCAGCAGGGAAGGGCTGCGCCCGAGGAACGTGGAGTCCAGGAACTTAAGTCCTTTCCACACAGGCCAAGCAGCCTTGGAAGCCGAGCTCTGTAGGTAAAGTGGGATCGGAGAGACCGTCTGCAGGGCGCTGGCTGCATGCACTACAATTGCAGAGAAACTAATTTGGAGGAAGCCCTCCAGAAGCCTCTTTGGGGAGAAAACATAAAATGTAATCCAAAGGTCTAGAGAAAATGGGGATGTAACTAGTCTACTTTCCTCACTGCACACTATTGCACTGTTCTGCTCCTTCCTCAGAACTTGACCCAAAAGAGGCTCACGTTATGTGACCATTCTAGCTTTGGTTTTTATTTCCAGGAATCTGAGAAGTGAAAAGTTTCAACATCCGACACCATCGTCACTTGATGGAGCTCTAGATCCGTGCCTTCCTTGGCTCACCGCTCCTGTTTCACTGAACTAGAGAAGCCAGAAGCCTCACACTGGGGGCCACGGTCCAGAAGACGCCTTGGCTTGGCCTTGAGGCATCACAGAGCAAGAGAGCCGCGGAGCCTGGGGAAATGGAGATTCATGCAAATGCTGCCACAAGAGAGAGTTGTCTGGAGCACTCAGTGAAAGGAGCCCAGTCGGGGATGTGTATAAGATCATGCATAATTTAATTTAATTTAGCACAACCACGTTTTAATTTAATGGAACATGACAGAACTTGTGATATTCACTTATAAATGCAGGCGACTCAAAATCACGCCAATACATTAGGCAAAGGCTTCTCCTTCCCCAGCCCTCCCTCTGCTTACTTTAATAGCTATGTAATAACACAGAGTTTACATTTCAAAGTAAACAGAAAACATATTTTCCTCCCCAAATTGCTTCCATTACAGAGCCTGTCTCCAGCCTTCTCTGGGAGAGACCACCGTGTGCTTTCTCATGGGATCACAAACTGTTTATATTTACTAGTGTTTGGGTTTTTTCTCTGAAGAATTTAAGGGTATGCAGTGGGGAGTTGGTAATAAAGATTTTCTCAGAAAATAATCCAAGAAAAGAGAACAACATTTAATGGTCTTGCCTGCTGTGGGCAGAGCCCAGGAATAGCGGTTATATTAGGTGCTACGCTGGGACCAGGTTTGAGGGGGAAATTCGTGTGCAAACATTCCTCTTCAAGCTATGATGCCACTGTGAGTTTGCAACAAGTATTTCTTTAAAGGGAATCAAAGGCTTTTATCCCCTCAAAGATCCTTCAGTGGAGATGGCTTAAGGCACAGATTTGGATTGGAGTGGTTGACTGGGGACTGTGATGGTTATACGTCAGGGTGACATTCAGGATTTGGGGCTGTGTGTCTTGCTAGCACATAAGCTCTTACAGACCATACGGCAGGGCTGCCCTCCCCAGCTCCCTCACCCTCCCTCCCTGCCTTCCTTCTTGCCTTCCCTCCTGCTTTCCCTGCCTTCCTTCTCTCCCTCCTTCTCTTTCTTTCCTTCCTTCCATCATCCCTCCGTCCTCACCCTCATTTTATTTTCTCCTTCTAATAATATTTCACTTATAGAATTTCTGTAAGATGACTATGCACTATGAAACTTCTGAAAATATTACTTAAAAAAGCAAAAATGACAATACGTAAATAAATAAATAACCCACACCCCAAACCAAGACTATTGTGAGAACAGTTAGAGTCAGGGTAGTGCCTTGGGATGTGAGCAAGAAAGGAAGCCCCCCAGAGTGCCGAAAACCCCCCATTTCTTCATCCGGTGAGTGTGGGTTTTCATAGGTAAAAATTCATTGAGCTGGACAACTAAAATATTTGCATTTTATTGTATGTATTTCATATTTCAACAGGAAGAGAAATTTAGGAAATAAAATATAAATGCCTTCCTCTTACCACCCTGTGGAAATTGAAGTGAAGCTCCTCCCACCTACGCATGCGTGCTGGCATGTACCTCTGCGTGGGAGCTCGTGTGCATGTGTTGAACCGTGTGCACATGTGACTTTAAACCACTTCTTCCCCTTGCTAATAAATGCGAACACTTTGTCAGGTTGCTTAATATTCTTCTGCAGTATACCTTTTAAAGATGGTAAAATTTGTTCAATTTTTAACCATTTCTCTATAGTGAGGCATTTGGGTTATTTTCTGTTTCCAACCATGAAAACAACACTCTAATCGGCATACTTGTAGCTCACTGGATGTTCAGTATGCTGCTATTTTGTCGTACAGTTAAAATTAGTTTTCTACATTTGTCATTTTAATTTCCCTGCTTTAATGAATCTTCTGATGCCTCCATGGGATGGGGGAATCTTTAATATTGGCCATAACTATTTTGTATTTGAATGTTGAAAAGAAAACCATATTTTTCGTAGTAAAGAGAAAAGTTATTTTGAAGATGTAAATGAAGAAAAATAAAGAAGGCCTTTCCCCCTTCTTTTTGCTCTTACATATACCAATATATCTTTTTAATGGTTTTGCCATTTTTAAAAACTATTTAACCATCTGGGAGCTTTTTAAATGCTTTGAGAGGTTGGAGTAGAGATGCGGTTCTTCTCATAAATAACCAAAGCCCATTCCACAGGAATAAAGAGCCTCTCTTATTTTTTAAATAATAAATAAAATAAGACCCATATTATTAAAACAATTGTTACCTAATTTAGCCAGCATTCTTTTTAATATTTTTATTGTTAATGGATGTGGAGGGGGATAATCTGATTCCAGGGAAACCAGAGGATTTGGAAGGAGAAGGAAAGACTAAAACTGGATTTGAATACCGGTAAAGGAAATAGCAGAACAGAATAAACAATACGAGTAATGCTACAGTCATCCAAGCAGAGAGCTGGAGGTCCATTCTTTCCCGAGACACCATCGTGGACACCAGGGCATATCTGAAGTTGCAGGAAATGAGTGGGTTCTGGGATATGTTAGAGCACAGTTGAAACTGATTCCCAAGAAAACAAGGAAGAGCAGCTCTCACAGGTAAGTGGCAGAAAGTGCAGAGACATTCACTTTTATGCCATGTTGGATATAGGTAAACCTGATTCCAAAAGAGAAGTGAGAAGCAGTGAATTCTCTCAAGGATAACGTGATTTAGGGGAGAAAAGCAATTTAGGAAACAACCACAGACTGTGAATCTCATTCTACAGCTCTGGAGGATGTGTTTGGTGCCAGGCTCTTTGATGGCAGGTGGGGAAGGGAAGGGGAACACTCCAAGAATGAATAAGATACAACTCTGCTCTAAAGCAGGGTTTGCCAGCTTCGGTCCTTGTTGACATTTTGTACATGGTGAGTCTTTGTCAGGGGACTACCCTGTGCTGTGTAGGATGTTTAGCAGCACCCCTGGCTTCTACCCAGTAGATGCCACCTCCTCCCAGTAGTGACAACCAAGAATATCTTCAGTGTTTCCTGGAGAACACACTCATTCCCAGTTTGGAATCAAGGCTATATAAATCATTTCAATATAGTGTGTTAGGTGCTGTAAGGGAGACATTGCAAAGAGTTTGAGGCGAGTAGAAGACAATTCTGCTGAGATTATAAAAAAAAAATCTATCAGCAAGTATGATATTTGAGTGGGGTTATAAAATAAGATTTTCTCAGATGAACCAGGAGGAGAAAGTTAATCTAGGTAGAAGGAACACGGTGGACATAGGAGTGTCTTTTGAAGGGGTAGGTGCAGACCATTGTGGGAAAGGGATTTTAACTGCTGAGACTTTGCAGGGATGCTGAGGCTTTCCAGGGATACTGAGGCTAATCGTGGAGGCTTTTGTAGGTACCATGAGAGATTTCAATGTTATCCTCTAGGAAATGGAAAATACTGAGGGAATGATGTCAGAGGTCAAGGGGATGACTTAGAAAGTTGTTTTGGCTGGTAATGTAAAGGTTTTTTATAGATTAGGAAAAAAAGCAATTTAAAGACCTTTGTAAGATTCCAGAAAAGCAGTCAGATCCATATAATGAAAATGAAAACATGGTAACATGTTGAATCCAAACAGGAAGTGATTGTTCCACTCCCTGGATTAGAAGGGACATTTAGGTGAGATAAAACTTATAAGTGAAAATCTCTAAGGAATCCTTCCTTTGTTCTCTACCATGCTAATTCTCAATATTTATATTTTCAGCCCAGCTGCTCATTAGAAAATCTAAGAAAATCATTTTGTAACCTGAATTCTTTCCATGTAAGATTTGGGGGGACAGGTTTTATCATGAATTTATTGACATGGAGAGAAAAAAGCAACATGGGGACCCAGGTTCTTGGAACACAGAAGTTTAAAAACACATTGTCTCTTACCTATTATCCCATTCAACCTCAAACACGAATAGGAAACACACTCTCCTCCACATACAACATGGGTGACATTTTGCTGGCTTTACCATGTCTGAAATGAATGATTCCTCTGCCCTTCAAGAATCCAGTCTCTCAGAACGATGTCAGCTTCCACATCTGTATTTGATGGGAAATTTTTAAATCTCAGAATGCAATTTTAACATACGCTTTCACATGAGTGATTCCATTTTTCCCCCATTGGCACATTGGGTCAGACCAAAGTTTTTTTTAAAAAAAAACCTTGGTGAAAGATACATGAAATTTGACATTATGTACCCAAAACCCAATCAGATTGTCTATTTACAAAGGTCCTAATGAGGAAAACTACAAGAGTCATCACTCAATAATCACCTATTCAAGTTTCTCCTTGATAGCCTCATTCCCATTATTATATTGTGCACTAGCTTGTGCACTACTGAATAACCTACTACTGAAATGTCCATGTGGAATTATGTAAAGATACTAGACCAAAAAAACGGTGTGAATGTCATTGACAGAATCAGTACCAGTCCATGATAACTTAGACAGATGCTCTATTTTAGCTCAGGAATGAATTTCTAACTTGCAAATCATTTTTGAATTTTAATGTTATCCTTCGCAGTGGGTTCCTGGGCAAATGACTTTGTTCTAACTAACTTGAATTCATGTTCTTTTTGAATTCCAGAAACAGGATGTGACTTCTTACAGTACAGCCTTAATTTAGACATTACCAAGGACACACTGAATCTATCTTTTCAGAGAGTGATTTTCAAACTGTGCTCCAAGGGTGGGTAGAAGAGGGAGAGTGTGGAAGAGTGAGGAAGGGAAGGGGAGAGATGGGTGGGTGGTCTAGAGTCCCCACTGCCTCACTTACCAGAGAAGTATGGTTTAATTCTTTCACATATTAGCTGTATTCCAAAGACATTTCAGTGTAGAGTAAATGCTGGAAGAATATTTCAGAAGGAGATTTTGGCTTCTTAAACATGCCCTGAGCAAAGGGTATAATTATGGGATTCCAAAAGAGAAATGAATTTGCTTTCCATTCTTATTTTGTTCTCATATCTTCCTTCGGTAATGCAGGATAATCTAATGAGTTGGCAACGTGAGGTAGTAGGGTTGTTGGGTTAAGAAAAGTAGAGCTTGTTTCCAACAGTCTTCATTTGCTTACTTGTAATAGGGGGGTTGCAATTTCTGCCCCAGCTTCTTTACAAAAGGTTGTGAAGATGAAATGAAATACTAATTTTAAAAATAGTTTATAAACTGTAAAGTGTGGTGCAATGGATGGTGTGATGCAAATAAAACTCCAAGGAGTAGGCAATAAATGATTCTTCTCCCCAGAAGTAAAGGATATTGTGTCATGAGAACCTTGTATACGCTTCTGTGAAGTTGAAATTGGTGGTGCTTTGAAATTGTAACCGCATGCCTTGGACCACGTTCCCATAGACTGCAATGCCACTTTAAAGGAAGCCCTTAGAGTTTTCTACAACAATCTAATTTTTTCCTAAGAAATTCTAGATTTTACCAGAAAGAAGATTTATGCTGATTTGAAAAGGGAAAGAATTTGCCATATACTGATTTTTTTTTTCTCCAGGGGTGTTCTTATTTTTCCAATGGTCAGGTCTACTGGCAACCTCAGTCCTACACACTGTGCTGCAGATTGCAAAATAATTCTTTTCAGGGGAGATCCCCACCTTGACCTTCAAGACCTGGTCTGACTGTCTACCTCTGGGTCACTTACTGAGCATTCAACCTGCGTCCTTGTTGAAACCACACTCCCCTCTGTGCCAGGCAGCGCTTGGTACACACCCTGAATTGTAGCACTCACCACACAGTCAGAAACATCTTCTGCTTCTGTTTGCTCCTACCCGAGGGTTATTTGCATGCACAGAAGGGATTTCACTCATCTTGGCATGCCCTGTGTATGGTCTGGCTTGTACACTAAGCAGATGCCCTATTCAAAAAAGGTTAATAAAGAATTGGATACAAAGCACATTTTAAAAAATATGTCATGATGTCTATATGAAAAGCGAATTGAGTATTCAAAGTAGTACTCTAGCCTCAACTCATATTGATGCAGATTCCTTGTGAATTATGAATCTCCCCCTCAAGTAATTATTCTGAAACTTTTAATGTTTCCTAAATTAGGCTTGCATCTGTGTTTGTAGCAACATTGACAATAAAAGTGCTTTACTTAGGAGGTTGACTCCACGAGAACTTGTAGCAAACGACATTGCGGTACCTGCTAAGGAAAAGAAGCCCCATGGAAGATCATAAAAAGAACATCTGGAATTGTCCTGAAAGCATAAAATTAAAGAGAGTGTTGAAGCTCTAAGGAATTTATCAAATAGGAACACTGTTTCTTGACACCATATTCAATTCCTAGCCAATACTAAAAAGCATAATAATAAACCTTTCCGAATGCAGAGTTTGTGGGGAGCAATCCAAAGCCAAACAGGTTCTCTTGTTCCTGATGCAAATCTGACTTATACATCCTCAGCAGTGTGTTCATTACTGGCCTCTTGGCTTCTTTGGTGAAAATCTCATTTCCTTTGCTTCAAAACAAAAGTAAAATTTCACTCTACATCTTAGGAAGACAGAGCTGGGGACTTGGTTGGCAATTTCATAAAAGATCGGCAAGTGGAATGTAGACCAGGACAGGATGTATTACATAAATTCATATTTTGTTGGCAAAAGGCAAATAATGGAAGTGAGAATAATAAAACACAAAGATAATAAAAAATAAATGTTCCTCCAAATGGGCACGTTTTAGAAAATATCTTCTTAGAAATGTGGATTTTAATTTGTCAATGCTAAAAAATAATAAAACACCCATCTGCTTTAGTGAGCTGATTCATTATGAATACCTCTCCAGGCTAAAGAAAATCACACACACACACACACATGCATACAAGCACATGCACAAACCTCTCTTCAGACTACACAGTCTGCATGCAGCTAATATAGAGATGGGAGGTAGAACAGAAAGTATATTAATCCATGCCATGAGCAAGCTGCGAGATTTTAGATAACACGCTTGCCCTGTATGGGCTTCTGTTCTTCACCTGAAAATAAACAAAGAAACAAACAAAAAAAGTCCTGTACCAGAATATTTAAGAGTCACATCCTCAAGTGCCTGCAGCATTCATTCAGGTGATAGAAATGAGTCTGCAAAGGGCTAGGTGTAAAGCAATAGGGAGGGGTGAAGCCTGTGGCACACTGGAAAGTTTATGCTGCTAGTGTCAAACTTTGACCAGCGAAACTGTAAGGTATTTCATATCAAGAATTTTTTGATTTCTATATTGGACATTTCCTGTGCCCCAATAGCAAGTTTAACATATATGATAAACTTGGTTACATACGATAACTTGGTTATCACTTTCTTCATAAAGCATTCAATGGAACTTGGTTTTGTTATTGTCACTGTATTGTTGTCACTTCAGTTGGTCAAGATGCTTGCAGACAACACAATGTGCTTTGAGAGAGTTTAAGCAGAGAAGGCTCTCTGTGGGGTACAGATAACTCACAGTCATAGGAAGGAATTCTAAACTAGACTCAAAGACACACTTCCTGGAGAAACTGCTAGAACCACAGTGCAGAAGTGGCCTTATAAAGGAGTTTCACCAATGCTCATGGTTTCACCAATAAATGGCTGCCAAAAGCCCGCCTTGAAACCACGCTGCCTCTGTAGTCGACAGAGAACTCCTGCCACCTCCAACTCCAGGAATACGTTCCTCCGTGACCACCCACACCAGTGGACTGAGAGCTCTGGGTGTGGTCACTGTCTACTCCCAGCTCTGCTACAAACAACGCCCCAAGAGGAAGAATCTGCCCAGCAGCCTACACCACGTTTGTGTCTCTGCCACGAGAGAAGCTTGAGATGTTTTCTTTTTATTTAAAGCATTTTGCGTGTTACTTTGCAAAGTCAGATTTACAGTGAGAGGACGTGTGAAATGAAAACACCATGCTTCAGAGATGTTAAGCAACCCAGCATGGCACGTGTGTACAACAATCACAAAGTAACAATTCATCACTCCTGGCTATTAGCTTAAAGGTTGGAGATTTAAAGATGAACAACATGTGTATTTTTTTTTTCCCTTGGGAACTTTTGATTGGCTGGCAGGATTGTGACTTACGACTCTTGTTTGTATCTTTTTCCTGGATAAATTGCATATCCCAGGGAAGTTTGTGAATTTGGCTTCTGGAGTTGGCCCTTGAGAGAAAACTGGTAGATTGACAGCCAAAAGCTTAATTGCTACTCAGGCAATTAAGTTATTCTCTGAAATTTAAAGGACTTTACTAGGCAGAGAGGGTGTTAAGATGTTTATGTTACCAACATAAATAAACCCAATGGCGGTGATCAAAGCTTTCTTATTACAAAGAGAGAGAGAGAAAGAAATAAAAAGTGGAGGAGGGAGAGAAGGAGGAAGTGAAAAGAATGTTTGCTATTTTAGGAAAAATGTAGACATTAATTTTTAAAAGAAAACCATTCATTTTGGTTATATACTTTTGTTCAAAATTATGGATTTTGTTTTCATATATATAAAAAGCACGCATTTACTAGTAGTCAAAGAAGGCTAATTTCTCATTTCAAATACATATAAAGCAGGCATTTACTATTAGTCAAAGGCTAATTTCTCGTTTCATATATGCCAGAAAGCATGCATTTACTAGTAATCAAAGAAGTATTTGCTGTGGACTAAAAACTTAAGAAACCCTGAAATTTTACTCATTCTTTCTAGGGTACTGTGGCTCTATGGGAAATAAAACTTTTGTTCTAGAGGAGGATTTCTCAGCCGTGGGAATACTGGCTACGTTCTGTCCTCTTGCCTTACACCTTTGCATTCATTTACAGCACCTGCTAAAACCTGGAGGTACCTGCCTGTGTGGCCGTCAGGTATTCTGATGCAAGACCTCTTTCCTGCCCAGATAACACCTCTGCGCTGGATAATTCTTTGCTGTGGTCGGAGAGGGGCCGTCCTGTGCATTGCAGGATGCTGACCCATGTCCCCAGCCTCTACCCAGGAGATGCCAGGAGCCTCCCCTGCTTCCCTACTCAAGTTGTGACAACCAAAAGTGTCTCCAAGCAAAGCCAAATGTCCCCTGGGGCACAAATTGCCGATCCCCGTTTAATAATCTATTTTCTAGTTGTAAAGTCAAAGGAAAATTACTTCCTTCTCATGTCACTCTGCAATACCTGAAAATAGAGAAGAATAAATAGATTCTTTTTTTTCTCTCTTGCTTCAAAATCATTACAAAAAAACATATTTATCCCCTCAGGACCTGTCCTTCAAACCGATGAAGACGGAGTCAGATGAGTCAGTTGGCTTCTCAGGCCCCTGGTGGAAGGACGACGAGGACGTTGAATATTCTCGCTGCCCTCCTCACCTTGCCACGACCCCTTCCCCGTTGGCAGGGCGGGCAGACAGCCACACAATCCTGCCATCTGCTTGCATCTAATTCACACCATTTCCTTCTGTGAAAATTTTCTCCCATATTCAACAAATGTCTAATTTCATTTTTATGATAGTTTTTTTTTTTAAAGAAAGATTGGATTCTCTAAAAAGTCAGAAGACACATTTATGGTGGAAGATTAGATAATATTTTTCCCCCCACTGACAGCGCCAGATTTCTCATTAGGGAATCAAGTTGCATATATCTTTAATGCTCACGCAGCCGTTTGTATGAATATCATGCCGTATGATGCATTAAATCACTAATGCATTTAAATTTTAAATAAACATTTGTGCCAGTGCTAGATGTCTTTGCACTTGGATGGGTAAATTTTCTCCTTCGAGGTCCTGGCTGGAATTGAGAGTCTTACGAAAGAAACACCTTTGGGTTGGCACGAACACAACCACCACTGGAAAACAATACCTTGTTTTGGTTTTGTGTGGCATTTGGAGGGCAAGGGGGCCTGGGCAGAGTTGAATAGCACATCTTTTTGTTCCTTTTTGAAGGCTTTACTCACAGCTCTGCTCAAAGAATTATTCCACACAATATATGACACCCTGGGGAGTCCGTCGGCGAGTAATTAATTTTTTTGCCCGTATTATAAGACCATTTGCAAGCTGTCTGGAAGCCAAGTGTCTGTCCTTTGAAATCACTTTCTGGAGACTAGCTTCCAGTTGTCCCTCATGGTCATGCACGCCACGGGAGTTGTCCGTTGTATCTGACGTATTGGCAGTTGGCTGCAGGCAGGATCAATATCATGCATTGCTAATAAGAAACAAGCAAGGCGTTTTTGCAAGGGGGCAATGGCTTTCCTCATTATTTCTGTCTTGTTGGGGGTGTGTTCAGAGCCCGCTCTTCTAGGGTGCCTGGCGATCGTCGATTCTGAACTTTGTCACGTGTCTGGATCGGACGTCACATGACACAGGGATGGTTTGCTAGCTCCTCTGGCCAAAGCTCAGTGTGGTTTTCCCTCATCCACCACGGTGTGCCTTTACCTAAGGGATGGACCACGATATCAGTGGAAGGAGGTGATTATTAGAGCCAGCTACAACCCCACTTTTGTAATTCATGCTGAATTCCAGAGTTTTCACACTTTGAAGGATTTCGTTCCATTTTTCCCTGGTTGAATAGCCTATCACCTACGAAGACAATGAATACGATTGGGAAAGATCAGATGATCTCTAGCTTGTACACTGGTAATGGCTTTTATGGCAGGGATTTATGGATTACATACCAAATCAAGGATGATGTATGTGAAACTAGAGTTTCTTGCGTTTGGACTGGAAGCCCTTTCCGAATTTTCTTATCCATACTGGAGATATTATCTCTCAATGCCCACCTCCTCCATCACATGGGGAAGCTGCAGTTCACATGCAAACCCAGGACTTAGAAAGAAAATCCAAGACCTGATGTTGACAAAATACCCACCATAGTCCTGTCATCTTGAAATGTACAATATATTATTGTTATCTATAGTCACCTTACTGTGCAATAAAACACCAGAACATATTTCTCCTATTTTACCGTAACTTAGTACCTGTTGACAACCTCTCCCCATCTCCCTGTGACCCTTATTCTCTGGTAACCAAATTCTACTCTCTTTCTCTTTATTACTCTTGACCTTCTGTCTTCAGTGTACTGTAGTCAGTGTAGAGATCTTTCACCTCCTTGGTTAAATCTATTTCTAGGTATCTTATTTTATTTGTAGCTATTTTAATTGGGATTATTTTCTTGATGTTTTAAAATAGTTTACTATCAACATATAGGAACACTTCTGATTTTTTAAAATATTGATCTCTGCATGAATGTCCACATGCAAAAGAATGAAACTAGACCCCTCTCACTGTATACAAATATCAACAAACAAATTTGCTGAATTTCTAAGAGATTTTTGAAGGAGTTTTTAGAGTTTTCTATATATAATATCAGGGCATTTGGAAACAGGGAAAATTTCACTTTCTCCTTTCCGATTTAGATGTCTTTTATTTCTTTTTCTTACCTGATTGCTCTGTCTGGGACTTCCAGTACTATGTTGAATAAGAGTGGTGAGAGTAGGTATCCTTGTCTTCTTGTTCTAAATCTTAGAGGAAAAGCTTTCAACATTTTCCTCTTTGGTATGATATTAGCTGTAGGTTTGTCATATATGGCTTTTATTGTGTTGAGGTGCATACATTCTACGCCTATTTTGTTGAGAGTTTTTTATCAAGAATTTGATGTTGAATTTTGTCAAGCATTTTTTCTGCATCCATTGAAATGATCATATGATTTTATCCTTCCTTCTGCTAACGTGATGAATCACATTTGTTTATTTGCCTATGTTAAGTCATCCTTATATCTCTACAATGAATCCCATTTGATCATGGTGAATGATATTTTTAATATGCTGTTGAATTAGGTTTGCTAGTAATTTGTTAACTATTTTTGCATCTATGTTTATCAGGGATGTTGGCCTGTAATTTTCTTGTTTGTTATGTCCTTGTTTGATTTTGGTGTCAGGGTAATGCTGGCCTAGTAGAATGAATTTGGAAGCATTTCTTCCTCTTCAATTTTCTTGAATAGTTGGAGTAAAATTGATATTAGTTCTTCATATGTTTGGTAGAATTCAGCAATGAAGCCATCAAGTCCTGGGATTTTCTTTGATGGAAGACTTTTTCTTGCTGATTCAATCTTGTTACTTTTTATGGTCTGTTCAGATTTTCTATTTCATCATGATTCAATCTTGGTAGGTTGCGTGGGTCAAGGAATTTATCCATTTCCTCCATTTTTCCATCCCATTACCTTGAGTCTGTGTGAGTCCTTGTGGCTTAGATGTGTTTCTTGGAGACAACAAATACTTGCATTTTTTTTTCATCCCTTCAGCCAGTCTGTTTTTTAAGCGGGGCATTAAGGCTGTTCACATTCAGTGTTAGTATTGATATGTGGGAGGCTGTTCTGTTCAGCATTTGAATGATATATTATTGTTTTGTTTTCCTTCCTGTGCTATTGTTTTATAAGAGCTGTGAGATATAACTTTTGGGTGTTTTTAGACTGGATGGTATCTATTGTGCTGTCCCATGTATAATGCACTTCTGAGCATTTCTTGTAGGGCAGGTCTACTAGTGACAAATTCCCTTAGTGTTTGCTTGTCTGGGAAAGTCTTTATTTCTCCACTATTTACAAAACTTAGTTTTTCAGGATACAAAATTCTTGGTTGGAAGTTGTTCTGTTTAAGAAGACTAAAAATGGAGCCCCTATCCTTTCCGACTTGTAAGGTCTCTGCTGAGAAGTCTGCTGTTAGCCTGATGGGTTTCCCTTTGTAAGTTAATTGTTGCTTTCACCTTGGAGCATGCAGACTTTTCTTCTTCATTTTTGACTTTGGCCAGGTTGATGAGTATGTGTCTTAGAGATGTCCTATTTGCTATGAATTTTCCCACTGTTTGATTACTATCTTATATCTGAATATTTGAATCTTCTAGTGATACCAGGGATGTTTTCCTTAATAATTCCTTTGAACAGATTTTCCATGCTTTTTGCTTTTTTTCCCTTCTCCTTCAGGGATATCTATAATTCATATATTGGCTTTTTTTCACATGGCCCCGTATTTCTCTGAGTGATTGTTCATTCTTTTTTATCCTTTTTCCTGCATCTTTTACTGACTGGGTTAGTTCAAAAGCCTTGTCTCCAAGCTCTGAAATTCTTTCTTTTGCTTGGGCTAGTCTATTTTTGAAGGTTTCTGATGCATTTTGAAACTCCCTAAATGATTCTTTCATTTCTTTAAGTTCTGTTATACCCTTTCTTACATTGTCTATCTCTTTAGTGAGTTTTTCATATTTCATTCATGTTCTGAAAATTTTTTTTTTGTTTTCTTTGTTTTGGTTTTCAACTTTCTGTTCAATTCCATTCATCTTGTTTACCATCCATGTTCTGAATTCCATTTCTGACATTTTGACAATTTCCTTTTGGTTGGGGTCCATTACTACGGATCTATTGTGAGGTGATGTCAAGCTAGCTTGTTTTTTGCATTGCCAGAATTCTTTTGCTGGTTTCTTCTCATCTGAAACCTCTCCTCTCAGCTCAGGGTTTGTGGTACACCTGTTCTCCTTTGCTGGGACCTCTCCTACTTAATGACAAGGAGAAGAAATCTCTGGACAGTGCTGTTGTGTCCTCCTCTGAGGACTGGCCTGGTAGGAGAGTTGCAGATGCACTGAGAGCCTGCAACACAGTTGTTCTTCTGCATCATCCCATTACCCTGTGGTTGTCACCGTCCAAACCAGTGCTGGAGGATATTCATTCAGGTTGGTATGTTGGTCCCCAGTCCTCTGTTGATAGCTTGCATGGGGGCTGGGCAATGCCTCTCCTCAGAGGCAGGTGGCATGACCTTGGCTGGTGCCTGGGCAGGTCATGAGACTGCACCTGGCAGCAGGGAAGGTCACAGGACCTTGAGGGGTACCTGGGCATGTTAAGGAACTTTGCCAGTGTCTGGGCAGGTCATGGGACCTCGGCAGGCACCTCTGCAGGTGGCAGGACCTTGGCAGGTCCTTGGGTGGGTTGCAGGAGGTTGGCTAGGGCTTCTGTAGGTGCAGAGACTTTGGTGGGTACCTGGGTGCATTGAAGGACCACAGCCAGTGATGGGGCAGGTTGTGGGACCTTTGTGGGTGCCTAGGCATGTCACATGACTGCAGCTGGCAGTGGGTTGGGTCGTGGGAACTTGGTGGGTGCCCGAGTATGTCAGGGGTCTTGGCCAGTGCCTGGGCAGGTTGCAGGACCACAGCCAGTGGTGGGCTGGCTCCTCTCAGGCTGGTGGAGCCAGGGACATGCATGGCTCCCTGCTGGGCAGTTGCAGTGACTAAAGCGCTCCCTCCACCCAGGTGTGACTGTGGCAGCTGCTGTGTTGCCACTCAGGTGGCAGTCACAGTGCTATCAAGATGGCAAGATGGCAGCAGCAGATGCTGAAGGCTGGTAGGTGCTTGCTCTGCTCAGATCCCTGGAAGATTGTGGGGGGCGGGGTGTGCACAGCACCCAGTCACAGTGCATGTGAGAGCACCCAGCCTCCTCACTCCCTCCCTGGCCTGGCAGGTGTAACGGGGAGGTGGCTGCAGCGGACCCAACCCCTCTGCAGACTGAGCGCTCTGAGGCTGAGAGTACCGAATGGCAACTGTTGCAGTGACCTGGGACCAGAAGTTGGTGGGACCCCACTGTGCCCACTCTCTGGTGCAGGGCTGCCACAGTCTCCAAGTAGCTCCTAGATTAGTTTGGAGGCCCGCTGTGCTGGAGGAGCCCCTCACAGCTTGGATTTCAGTGTCTTCTGGGGAAGTTCAGAGCCCCAGTGATCTCTCCCCCGACCCTTCCCCACATAGGGATGGTTCCCCCAGGGGCCCTCTGATCATGCTGAGCGTATCACCCCACCTCTCTCTACCCCCTTGGGTGTCTCCAGTCACTTCTCTGATGATTGACAATGCTGTCTCTCAGACGGTCCATCCACGGGTGAACTTTTACCCAAAACCTTTGAGCCTCTCCTTGAGAGCAACAAGAGCAGGCTGCTTATAGTCTCCTATCTTGGCTCCTGGCCCTGCGTTCTGTTTCAGTTCTGTTCTTCCCCTCTAGGTGGTCACAGATTTGTTTCCTGAACTTCTGAATGTGATTTGTTGGCAAAGTTCTCCAAGTTCTTCCTTTGCCAGACGATTCTCTTGAACCCGTCTCAAGTCATGGTTTCTATGTTCCATAGCTCTCCCTTTTCTTTTTTTCCAAAAGACTCTTCTGTCTTTGTTGCACATACTCATGACCCAGCACGTGTCCCTCCAGCTGTGGGACTCTGGTCTTCTGCTGAGTTGAGGAGGTGACTACGGTCATGGTCGCCAAACAGTATCCCCAAAAGAACTGGATAATGAAAGATAGATGTGTGCTCTCCTAGTAGCCAAGAGAACAAGGGTATTCTAGACTAACGGGCCCTTTTCCTGCATTGATTCTCACCTAGACCTACCTGCCAGATTGTTCCTTTGCAGCAAGAATCACTCATTCACTTCTATTATCACCTATACTGAGTAAAGCTCTGGTATTCACCAAGGATACTGAGAGCTATGTCATGATGACATGCCGTGACAGAACGTTATCAGAGAGTGTAATGCACAGCATTTATTTTTTTTTACTTACATCAGTCTCAGAAACAGAAGAAATGAGGTAGACTTTACTGATTCCCTCTGTAAATTGGGTGCTGTGCTAGGTGTTTGTGATTCCAGAGTAAGTAGACAGAGTTCCTGCCCTCAAAGAGTTTGTGCTCAGCTTTCCTCTTGAATCCAGTGTATTCAATTGATCCCCCACATAGAGATCCCAGGGTACTTACTGGTTTCATTATTAAGAAATTGGAGAAAAATATCTCAAGGGTGAATCACTCAAAATGTCATGTCCAATCAACTGGAAGTTGTAACTTTGAGTAAACATGTGAATGCTTCTCTCTGGGCCTTAGATTAGAAGATTGTGTTCACATTATAAGAAATTATGTTCTTAGCCATTTCTATGTTTATGTAGAAGTCAATAATAATCCTAACATTTAGGGAGTATTTTAATACACTACTCATTTTACATTTGTCAATGATTTAATTCTTCAAACAATTCCCTGGTGTAAGCTGTTATTATTTTCACCAATTTCACGGATGAGTAAACTGAACTTATAGAGATGTTAAAGAACTTTCTAGGCTGGTGAGAGGCAGAATGGGATCTGGGACAGGACAATCTGTCTGCATTTCCTCCCTCCATGAATTATTAAAGCAAAACACCTACGTCAATATGTGGTTTTGCCAGTCAAGCTCTGGCCTGCTTTTACGGTGTTTGTCACAAGCCAGCAACAATGACGAAAACGTGGCAAATCAACCTACACGCGCCCCATGGCTTATATCTGTGGTTGTACTGTCAGCCAACAGAGTTTAATATTTTTTTC
This sequence comes from Lemur catta, assembly GCF_020740605.2. Classification (NCBI taxonomy): domain Eukaryota; kingdom Metazoa; phylum Chordata; class Mammalia; order Primates; family Lemuridae; genus Lemur; species Lemur catta. The sequence continues at coordinate 68,781,103 of NC_059155.1, forward strand.
AAAAAATTCAGCGTTTCAAAAGTTTTTCTCTAAGTCCTTGAACAAGCAGAAACCTGGATCCTGGACTAGAAACCCAGGCCGTATTCCATAAATACTTGTGGAATGAACCAAATTCCACTTGCACCTCAGAGTCACTATTTCCATTATCTGTACGGATCCACCCCCCCCTCCATCCCCCGCACCCCCACCCCCGCCCCCGGTCATAGTGAGGAAAAGATCTTTCAGAGATGACAGGTAATCATTGTCCTATTTGTCACAATTCCATAAAAAAAATAAGTCTGTGCTTTTAGACAGCTACTCTTTGTGTGTAAATGTGTGGATTTCAGAGTTGTGACTATGTGCACTGTCTCAGTTTTATTTATGTACCTCAGCTCTGTTGCTGCCAGGACAATACAGTTTGGCCCATCACGGCTACCCACATTGGAAGGGTGTGAGTGGGCACATGTTCTGGCTCTGGGGAGACTGGGAGCTGCCGGCGGGCATAGTCTGTGACCCAGATCTCTTTTTTGTCTCCCCAGTACGGCACCAGTTGCAGGTACCCTGCGAGTGTGGGTGGCTGAGCATGTGGGCTTGTTTGCAGGTACAAAAAGAGCCAATTAGCTTCCAAAAGGAGCAAAAGAAGGCAGCGAGAACCAGAACTGTCGTCTAGAAATAGATCCTTAAGAACCCCAGTTCAGCTTGATCGTGGTCATTCTTTTACAGCAGAGACATACACCGAATCATCATGTTGTACATGTTAAATATGAACATTTTGTTTGTCAATTATACATCAATAAAGCTGGGGGGCGGAAAGCTCAAAGAAAGGGAGCCTTAGCTCAAGTCACAATAGTCTCTACTGGTGGTTTGTCTTCAGTGGCTCAACACAAACCCAGTTTCCTTCACTAGAAGCCTTTGCCAAGTGCACTAAGGGGCACTGTCTGGGGTCTCAGAGGACCTGAGTCCACACTGCCCTCTACCCCCAGCTTTATGGCCTGATACCAATCACCAGGTTCTTTGGCCTTTGACCCATCTCCCCAAATCCACACTTATCTTGCCCTCGTGTGGAGATATTGATATGATCATGCCCCTTTTCCACTTAAGAGCCTCTGGTAACTTCTGATTTCTTCTAGGATCAAAACAGAAATCTATAAAGCTGCTGCCCCCTGGGCCTGGAGTTTACTGCCACAGGACCTTTGCACATGCAGCCTGAGAGAACTGCCCAACCATTCTCCCCCAACTAGTCTACAAGCTTCCAGAGGGCAGGGAGTAGGTCTATATTTTTTCTCACCTTTGTAATCCTTGCCATGATATCCATGAGACCGAGCACAAGGTAAATGCACAGATGTGTGTACAGGTGTGTGCATGCGTGAGGTGCTGTCTAAGGCCCTCTGTCACCTTTCCTTCCACAGCTAAGCAGGCACGGTTATCTTTTGGTCCTCTTCTGTCCCCTGTTAATCATAACATACCGTGCATGGGCAAATGGAACAGGGCAAAAGTGCCAATCCCAAATCTGGCTAGTAAACATGCAAACTATGAGAACTATTTCCCCACCAAAATGAGTCACCCAGGTACGGCACAGGACTAACACGCAGCATTATGCATGTCACAGTCACTGCAGGAGTGGCATCCAAAGGGGACAGGAAGAGGGAATCCCAGCCCTTTCCCAAGCCAGGGCTGGGAAGAAGGTAAGCAAATGAGGTGCTTGGTCTCAAAAATTTAAGGGTGTACACACTAAAAAAACCTCAGTCATGGAGACAAATGATAGTTTAAGGCAATATTTTTTCTCAATCAGAATTAGTGCAAAACCTCCAGGAAAAGCAGAATATCAAAATGAGAAGTGAAAGCAACATCAGTATTGAATTTTCTTTGGCCCTAAACTCCAATGGCTCAGCACAGAGTGGCCAGTGATCCTGTCTTTATTTAAATGTTTGACGTTGTGTTCTTCATCGATGCTTTACATTAATTCTTACTTGTTTAAATAGCGCATTAAAATATTATTTATCTCGACGGCAGAGTTAAATGTTGCACTAGAGGCAAAGGCTCAATAAATAATAATTCCCCTCATCACCCTAACCAAGGCCCAGTCCTGAACCACCACGAGAAACACCTCGTCAGAAAACCTCACAAGTCCTCCAAAATTGTTCTGGCACATTTAGAAAGAAACTAAACACTCCAAGAAAAATAAATTTTTTTTTCTAAAAAGAGAAAGAATAGTAAGTATGAAGCATATGTTCATAGTGTACCTCAATGATGTGTTTTTTTCCCCAGAAAAGAATCTTGAAGTTTAAATCAAAACAACCTACATGAAAATCTGAATTAATTATTTTTACAAGGATCTGCCTTGAGTAACTAATTCAAGGAGAACTCACGAACGCAGGCTTTACGCCGGAAGGTTTGCTGAGCACTAAGTACTTTGCACACCCAGATGGGAGAAATTCTCCTTTGAGAGTAATACAGCTTTGGAAGCAGAATTTATGGTCTTCTCATAACCTGTTTTGATGGTTAATAGTCAATGATATTGGGCAACCCAAAGTTTAAGAGAACTGTCAGGTTGCACTGGTTTGGGTTAATGTTGTGAATGTGAAATCTTCCAAATTGTCCACCCAGAAGCTGACCATGATTTGCATTGCCAAATAGTTCTGAAGGTGTCCATGGTTTCTTGTTTTCTTTTTTTAATGTTTATATATAAGTGGATGTCCCCAAATATTACTGGTTTTATTAAAAGCCACGTCCTTTTATTCACATGATCGTGTCTATAGCTCCTATCAGCTCCTCCTCCTCTAAGCCCGATAACGTTTGTTGTCTTTGGGGCATAATTTCCATTTATTTTCACACGTGTGGGCCTTGACTCTCCAATTAGTTTGCAAGTGCTTTGTGGATTAAAAGGTGTAAGTGCTTTTACAGCCAATTTACCCTGGTTTTAAAACAAAGTATTAGCAAGGTGTTTGTACTGTAGTATTAGTATATGATCTCTAAACATTTCCACTTATTTTTAAATTGAGAAACCCGGAATGCAAAATTAAGAATCATGAATTACAATATTTCTGCTTCCCTCCTCATTCCCGTGAATGCACAACACATTCTCTTAGAAATTGCATTAAATTGGTGGGATTTTAAAAAATTTATTCTGTGGGAATTTCACAGCTTTTTAACATAAGGTGAAAAGTGAATCTTTTTTTTTTTTTTTTTTCTCCTTGGCAGATGAAAGGAATATAAAACAACAGATTGACTTTCTGGGCATGAATCTCAGGACGAGAGAAATATAGAGTCACATATTGTAGATGAGAAGAGGGGAAAAAAAACCCAAATTCTCATGAATCATGTGTAATGTTCAAGTGCTAAACTATTGAGACTTCATCACCGGAAAATATATAGTAAGCGAAAGCTGTACATTTCATTTTCGTCAATTTCTTTTCCTTATCTAGCTTAGTAAACGCTTTGTGTGGAGCTTTTTGTATCTTTTAATAATGTACTACCTACACATATTTTATTTGGTTAAATATGAGACAGCAAATGCTGACGGATATTCTGAGCTGATCTGAAAGGCAGGTCCAAGACTAGACTGGTGTCATTGGCTCCTAATTTATGTCCGGGACATACGGGTGTCTTTTGATGCATCCTATAATTCCTTGCGATGATGGATACGCACATATAGCACTAGATATCCCAGCTTCTGTTGCTCTTAGCTCTGGGGTATTGCTTTGATTTATTTCTCTGCTGGGGCCTCTGGGTCATTCTTTCTGTGTGCAAAGCCCCTCTCTTGTTTTATTCTAGTGCATAACCCTCTCCTTCCCACCAGTCTCGCTCTCACACGCTGTGTCATGCATAACATTTTCTTTTTGACCTACTGTGCACACGGACACTAAATACGTATCTTCCCATCCACGGCAAGGGGCACTGATTGGATGGCCGTGAGCATTTCCTCTTTTGCACCCCTTTCAGAGTTCCTGTGGGCCAGGAGTGAGACTGTCAGTGATAATCAGTTTCTTTCAGTCTGCTGTCACGCGGTTTTCTAAAGCCCCCGTTGGTGGTAAGTTGCTCCCAGCGCACTGGTGGGCTGGCTGGACTTGCACTGGGCCTCTGGGCAGAAACACGCCCTGCCCTGAGAGCAACGAAAACATTTATACCTGTGCACAGCCCCTTGTCACTGGAATGGCCCTTGGTGTGTTCAAGCCACTGGCCATTTAGAATAATTCTACGACGGCACACGCTGATGCGCAGGGTAGTGGCCAACTTAGGTGCCCGGGCACGGGGGACGGAGCTTTGGTGCACGCCCAGGCCAGCACGGCACACAGGCTGCAGTTCCCGCCGCTCTCCCAGCTTCGCCAAGCACGTGGTTCTAACCTGGCGGCTCACCTGGCTGTCCTCAGCTATTTACAAGCTAAATGTGATCCCACCTGGCAAGAGCCCATCTGTCTAGAAACCCAGAGTGAGGGGCGGGAAATAGAATTTGAGGGATTGGAAAATGGGAGAAAAACATCTCCTTCTGTTTGTGTTTTCTAATGTGTTCTGGACTAAATGCTGAGGAGTCACAGGGTGCAGAGTGAACACACCTGTGTGGACCCAAGTGGGAAGAGGAGCTTTGGCTGAGGTTCTAGCGCCACCTTCCTCCACCCCCACAGGCTCCCACAATGACAAATAACAGAAAACACGTTCTTACAGAGTACACGGGAAAGATTTAAGTGCATTGTCTAAAGCAGGCCACGTGGCCACACCTGAGTGCCAGTGGGCTTGACACACCAGCTGCCCCCAAAAGAGATTTAGAATATTTGTAAATAGGCTTCATGACTCCTTAATTGGGTTTCCTTTTGGATTTCTTCTCAGGATGTTTATTTACTATTTACAAGAACACAAGTTTATGTTTCAACTTAACTGACTGTGTCAAGTGTTTTTTGTTGTGGTGGTGGTTAAGCTTTCTGTGCCTTACGTAAATGAGCCTTTCCTACTTGGAAGTCATAAAAATATTCCCATCTGTTGTCTTCTAAATGTGTTGCCATTTTGCCTCGTACATTTATACCTATTGGAGCTGTTTTGTAATGCATGGTGTGAGGTAGTGATTTGTGTTTTGCTTTTCTTTCTTTTTCCCCCATATATAATGAATTGCTACCATGACATTTTTTTAAGTACTTCTTTTCTAAACTTTGACTTTGTTAGTTCTTTCTACAGTCTGTCAAGGCTGCCACGTAAAATTGTTCAAATTTGATGGGAACAGTGTAGGGTGGGGTGCTGAGCGTCTAGACTGCAATGCCAATGACGCCCTCTAGAGTTTTGCTTTGCAGAGGCTCTAACGTTTTGCCATGGTTTGAACATCCCCTTCGAAACTCATGTTGAAATTAATTGTCATTGTGAGTATTAAGAGGTGGGACCCTTAGGAGGTGATTAGATCATGAGAGCTCTACCTTCATCGACAGATGACGGTCGTTATTGTGAAAATGGGGTCCTTATTGCTGAAGCAGGCTGTTAGAACGCAAGCTCTGCCCTCCCTTCCTCTGGTCCTGTCACCCTCTTGTCCTTGTGCCTTCCACCAACGGATGACACGGCACAAAGGCCCTCGCCAGACGCCAGCGTCATGCCCTGAACGTCCCAGCTCCAGAACCACGCCCCAAACAAACTCCTATTGCTTACAAATCAGCCTGCCTGTGGTATTTTGTTATAGCAACGCAAGTCAGACAAGACAGGCTTTCTATTTGTTTGGTTTGCTTTGCTTTTGTTTGGTTTTGTATTTCCTTAGTTTCTACTTTTATCTTCATTATTTTGCTGTTCATTCCCTATATTCCTAACTTGGATGATTATTTCATTAAGGTTTGGCTTTATTTTTTTCCCTAGCATAAGCATTTTGTCTATAAATTTCTCTCTAATTTTATTTTAGTGGAATTGACTGATTTTAATATGCAGTATTTGTTTAGTCCTAATCATTTTTTTCATTTTTATTATTATTTCCCTTTTAGCCATTCATATTTAGAATGATATTTTGATTGTGAAAATAGGGACGCCGGTTATAATTTACTCGATTTTAAATTTAATTTTATTGTGCTCAGAGAATGTTATCTGCATGAGTCCTATTGTTTTAATGTGTTGAGATTTGCCAGAGCAGGGAGACACTTTTTGTACATGCTTCATACTTGGAAATTATATTAATAAATACCCTCCAATCATCGGGTTAAAGGTTTATTTTATATTCATTATATTGTCATGGTAATTGTTTAAATAATCAATATTTTTTGCCTTTTTCCTTTTATTCTATTTTTCTTTTGTTTTTGACTCCACATTCTATGAGTTAATAAGAAAGGTGATGTTGATTTTTCAGTATTGTCATGTACTTCTGATTTACTTATTTTGAGCAATATTGTCAGTAGCATAAAATTTAGAAGTTTTTATATTTTCCTAGTGAATAAACTATCTTTTTGTATGTGTTCTGCAGTGCCCTTCTTTGTCTCTATTCATGAGATTTGCCTTGAGTTCCTTTTCTTGAGAGTAATACATTCACAGCAGATTTTTTTACTTTAATGTCATCTGGTACATCTTTTCCCAACATTTTAATTCCATTTTAATAATCTATACTTTTGCATTTGCAGAGACTAGTATATGTCCATGTCTGGCTGTTTTTGAGAGTCAATAAAGCCCCACTATAATGCAACTAAGTTATTAAAAAAACTCATATGAATCATCTTTCAGATAAGCATGTTCTTCAGGGCTTAAATAATGTCCCAAGCAAGTGTGAGAAGCTTGTGGAGCCATGTTTCAGAGATATATAACCTTCCCACTCCTGACTGTGGCTGCCATTCCTGGGGGGTTGCTCTCTACTCCAGATTAATAACAATGGTGGAAGTTCCGGGTCAGTGGCTGCCGGGGACCATACCGCTGATTCCAGCAGCCACACCATTCATGGGGGCCCAATTTTGGGTCCAATCTGAGATAATTAGGTCAGAAGAGTATCCAGTGCTAGAGATTTATATATAGTTTCTTGCTATTTTTCCACACTTGACTAGCCCTCATGACAAAGTATGTTTCAAGACACATTTAATGCTTATGAAAATGTGTCATATATTATGTTTTGATGAACTATAATTAATAAAAGTACAAAGATAACTCAATTAGAAGAAAAATGTTAACATTTGAGTCATTACTTTTTTAGGGATTAAGAAAAAGTTAATCTTCAATTGATATGTGAGTATAGGAAAGAATAGTGAAATAGCCAATATGTTTTTTTAAAAAAATCTATTGAATTGTGGTTATAATTCTTTGCCAAGGATAAAATAACAATTTATGGAGGGGAAATAGTAGCATAAAATTTGTAACTATTAAAGAAAAGTTTTATTGTATATTTTTAAAATGGATAATATTTTTCAAGTCACTGTGATATAAATGGATATAATTGGATACATTTGTAAGAGCAATGTAAAATTTTTATTTTAATATGTCAGAGTTATACAGAACTGAAAACTATATTGTTGTCAAACATTTAAATTAATAATGAAAGGCTTTAAATGCTAAGTAAAATGTTTTCCAGTTAATAATGAAAATATCTCAGAGGGGTGGGGAACCTGAAGCCTTGGGCCCACATGTGGCCTTCTGGACCCTTGAGTGCAGCCTTTTGACTGAATCCACATTTTACAGAACAAATCCTTCCAATAAGGTATTTATTCTGTGAAGTTTGGATCTGGTCAAGGGGCCACATTTGGGGATCTGGAGGGCCACATATAGCCCAGAGCAGATCACTTATGAATATTGATGCTTAAATATTGAATAAAATATTATCAAACAGAATCCAACACCACACTGAAAAAATGTCATGTCCACATGGGATTCATTCTAGAAATGCAAACAAGGATGCAAAATATCTGCACTGCTATTCAACATTGTGCTGAAAGTGTCTGCTAACGCACGGAAACAAACAAAAAACAATTAGAGGCATATGTAGTAGTTAAAAAATAAATTTGTATTATTTTTCAGATGATATCTGGAAACCTTAGAGAATTAATGATGCAACTAATTCAAACAATAAGATAGTTCAGTAAATTAGCTATGAATATAACACAGATATTATTAATATTAATATACTCCATGAATAAAAAATTAGAGTATATAACATTAGAGAGAAAACTCTATGTACAATGACTCAAAAGAAGATGACATACTTAGGAATACACTTAAAAAGGAATGTGCAAAATCTATAATTAAAAAACCTTTAAAAATCTCCTCAAGGAAACAAAAGTAGACCAGACAAAAGGAAAAACATCCTTGAATAGGATGACTCAAAAATATAAAGATGTTCATTCTAAGTGGGTGAATTTATGAAACTGTTATCACAATTTTTAAAAATTACAAATTGTCTTAGAAAGTTAGATTAGCTGACACGGAAGTTCACGTGGGATAACTAGCAGGTAAGAATAACCAGAAAAACCCTTGGTAGGGTCAAGCCCTTTCAGATTTTAAATACATTATAAAGCATCTATGCTGAAACTAAGGTGCTAGCGGCGCATGAGAAGACAGAATGACTAGAGGAATAGAAAACCTAGAACCCCTGGAGGTAAATAAGGAAGTTTAGTACCTGAAAAAGGTAGTGTCTCAAACCATTGGGCAATGATGAATTTCTTAAAAAACTAAATCTTGTTGTAACAACTGGGTAGCCATTGGGAAAATGACAAATTTAGATTCCTATGTCATTCATAGACAAGCATACACTCCGGGTGAATCCGGTATCTAAACATGTACACACCTGCCTAGGTATGTGCACACCTACATACATGCAACCATGTAAGCAGTAGAAGCAAAATGAGTTCACACTTCTATAAGCTTGGTGTGGGGAAAGGCTTGCTAAATATCACTCAAGATCCAAATGCAATTAAATATGTAAATTTGAATACATATCATTTAAAATGCCATTGAAAAGTCATGAGAAAAACTGAAGATAAACACGGTCACGCACCACATAACAAGGCTTTGGTCGATGACAGGCCACATAGTCACTGGTGGTCCCACAAGATTGTAACAGTGTATTTTTACGGTACCTTTTATATGTTTAGAGGCACAAATCCTTACCGTTGTGTTACAGGTGCCCACGGTACTGGGGACCGGAACCTGCTGCCCGGGTGTTGAGCCCAGGAGAGAGGCCGCGCCCTGCAGCCTGCGCGTCACGCAGCGGCCTCAGGCTCCGTGTCTGAGCAGGAACTGAAGACGAATGAACGACTGAGGCCCTCCAGGGAACACAGTCAATAACGCAGTCTGTCCAGGGAAAGGAGTTGATTACCGAATCGCTCTAGGCCACATAGTGATGACCAAGTCAGTCCAGGGAAAACAGTCTCTTGCAAAGTCACAGCAGGGAAAATAATTGATGAGGAGGTGATAGGTGTAAGGTTGGTGGGGGGCCGTGTAGCCCCCTCCCCTGCTACAAACCCCTCTGCCCTAAGCAGTGACTCAGCTCCACTTTTCTGCCTCAACAAGCACCTGGCCCCACCAAGCCCAGCCACATCCTGGGACTGGCAGCTCACCCCGCCCCCACGCTGTCTGCCCGGGGCCTGGAGACATCCTGTTGCAGCCCCCGAGACATCCTGCTTACTGAGACCTCAATAATCCACTTAAACAAGCACCTAAGAAACAAGCCCCCTCCGCTTATGCCCCTCACCGCATATAAGTACCCTTGCCTCAGTCCCAGACGACTGCGACTTCTCGAGTCTCTGGTTTCTCCCGGGGCCCGGGAACCTCGCCCAGGTCCCTCCCTTGGGACCCGTGACGCTCACCCTGGAGCGCTCCAATAAAGCCTCTTTGCTTAACCCTTTCAACTCTGCTCGTCTTTCTTTCTCTGGCGCCGACCATCCAACAACCTTACAATAGGGAGTGGTCCGCTAAGTTTATTTTTAAAAAGGCAATGACCAAGTCACATGAGGGAAAATAGTGATCACTGAGTCATTTCAGAGAACAGCTGATGACTTAATCCGTCCAGGGACCAGGTTTCCAGGGCAAGCATTGATGACGGGATGACATGGAGATGCCCCCAGCACCAAAAACAGTGAATGAGTCACTGCAAGGAAAACACGTAAGGATGGGATGACAGGCAGGGAACACAGTTGACTACTGAGTGATTCCAGGGAAAAGAGTGAATTACGTAGTCACTCCAGAAAAACTAGTTGATTACCAAGTCAATCCACAGCACACAATTGATGACCCAGTCAGTACAGGGAAACTAGTCGATTACCGAGTCAGTCAATCCAGTCCACACAATCAATGACCAAGTGAGTCCAGGGAAACCAGTTGATTGCCGAGTCAGTCGATCCAGGCCACACAATTCATAACTGAGTCGGTCCAAGTAAATTAGTTGATTGCTAAGTCAGTCAATACAGGCCACACAATTCATGACTGAGTCGGTCCAGATAAATTAATTGTGAAGTCCATCAATCAAAGCCAGACAATGAGCAAGTCAGTCTAGGGAAACTAATTGATTACCGAGTCACTAGATCCAGGCCACACAATAGATGACTGAGTCAGTTCAGGGAAACTAGTTGGTTGCCGAGTCAGTAGATCCAGGCCACATAATTGATGGCCGAGTCAGTCGATCCAGGCCACACAATTCATGACTGAGTCGGTCCAGGTAAACTAGTTGATTGCTAAGTCAGTCGATCCAGGCCACACAATCGATGGCCGAGTCAGTTCAGGGAAACTAGTTGGTTGCCAAGTCGATAGATCCAGGCCACATAACTGATGGCCGAGTCAGTCGATCCAGGCCACACAATTCATAACTGAGTCGGTACAGGTAAACTAGTTGATTGCTAAGTCAGTCAATCCAGGCCACACAATTCATGATTGAGTCGGTCCAGATAAATTAGTTGATTATGGAGTCCATCAATCCAAACCACACAATGACCGTCAGTCTAGGGAAACTAGTTGATTACCAAGTCAGTCGATCCAGGCCGCACAATCGATGGCCAAGTCAGTTCAGGGAAACTAGTTGGTTGCCGAGTCGATAGATCCAGGCCACATAATTGATGGTCGAGTCAGTCGATCCAGGCCACACAATTCATGACTGAGTCTGTCCAGGTAAACTAGTTGATTGCTAAGTCAGTCAATCCAGGCCACACAATTCATGACTGAGTCGGTCCAAGTAAATTAGTTGATTATGGAGTCCATCAATCCAAGCCACACAATGACCAAGTCTGCCTAGGGAAACTAGTTGATTACCGAGTCAGTCAATCCAGGCCACACAATCGATGGCTGAGTCAGTTCAGGGAAACTAGTTGATTGTTGAGTCAATAGATCCAGGCCACATAATTGATGGCCCAGTCAGTCAATCCAGGCCACACAATTCATGACTGAGTTGGTCCAGGTAAATTAGTTGTTTGCTAGTCAGTCAATCCAGGCCACACAATTCATGACTGTGTCAGTCCAAGTAAATTAGTTGATTATGGAGTCCATCAATCCAAGCTATACAATGACCAAGTCAGTCCAGGGAAACTAGTTGACTATTCCGATAGTCAATCCAGTCCACACAATCGATGACTGAGTCCAGGAAAACTAGTTGATTGCCAAATCAGTCAATCCAGGCCACACAATCTATGGCCCAGTCGGTCAATCCGGGCCACACAATTGATGGCTGAGTCAATCAATCCAGGCCACACAAGCGATGACCAAGCCAGTCCAGGGAAACTAGCTGATCACCAAGTCAGTCAATCCAGGCCACATACTCAATGATGAAGTCAGTCGATCCAGGTCACACAATTGATGACTGAGTCAGTCGATCCAGGCCACACAATTGATGGCTGAGTCAGTCGATCCAGGCCACACAATTGATGGCTGAGTCAGTTCAGGTAAACCAGTTGATTACCGAGTCAATCCCGGTGGCACTATGGATGACCTAGTAGGTCCAGGAAAAACAATCCATTGCCGAGTCCTTACAGGAAAAATGTTGGTTATTTAGTCATTTCAGGACACATAATTGACTGAATGAGTTGCGGTTACATAGTCCATAATCACATCAGTCCAGGGAAGAGTCAAGTACTGAGTCAATGAAGGTAACGGAGTCAATGACCACGTCAGTCTAGGGAGCACAGTCAGTAACTGGGCATTCCAGGGCACACAGTTGATGACCAAGTCAGTCTGGGAAACACAATTGATGACCCAATCAGTTTGAAAACCACAATTAACTACTGACAGTTAATTTCTGAGTCAATCCAAGGAAAACACTGCTGTCAACACGACAGGGAGAGGTCCAGGGAGAACAGTGAATGACTGTGTCCCTCCAAGGAAAGCAGTCGTTTAGGAGATGACAGGCAGTGATTTCCTCCATCCAGGGAAGGCAGCTGGGAACCAAGTCCCTCCAGGGATCACAGTCGATCACAGAGTCTGTGGAAGGAGCACGGCCCAGGACAGAGGTGGTCCAGGGGAAACCGTGGATGACCTATGACAGGGAGTCCCTCACCCCAGGAAAAGCAAATGATGACTGAGTGGATCCAAGAGGATGCTGATAAGATGGTAGGAGGGTACTGCCTTGTCCAGGGAAAACAGCCTGCGACCCAGGCACGTAACAGTCACCACAGCACTTAACAAGGGGACAAGGGCAGGCGCTGTGTGGACCAACCTTTACCAGGAATAGAGAGTACAGGCCTCACCGGACAGCACCCTTGGGCCTGTTTTCAGCCAAACTCTGCAGCTGCCTGAGGTGTTTGTTATGCCTGTTCCAGAACCGAATAACAATGGAATCCCACAGCAGGCAGTCATCTGGCTGAGGCTTCGCCCATGCAGCACATTCTTAACAGAATTGTCCCTGAACAACTTGTCAATAGTTTGTGCCTTTTGTCGAGTGTGTGAACATAGCAAAGTTTGTTTTTTCCCTTCTGTTGATAGATACCTGAGCTAGTTCCATTATTTTTTTTTAAACCTATTATTAATACAAATAAAGTTGCTCTTAATTTTGTTGTGTGGGTCTTTTTGTACGTAAGATTTCATTCATCTTGGGTAAGTAGTTAAGAATAAAATGTCTAGGTCATAGGGTCGTGTTTAGGTTCTCATGCAATTTCCAGCTGTTTTTCCAAAGTCATTGCACCATTCCTTGCACTCACTAAATCTATATAGAAGTTCCTTTTGCTCCCTGTCATTGTGAGCATTTACCATCATCAGTCTTTTTAACTTTAATGTTGGGTGTCTAGTGGAATCTCTCCACATATCCCTGACAACCAACAAAGTGGGGTTATTTTCCATGCACATATTGGCCACTGACTTATGATTTTATCAAAATTGTCTTTTTAAAATGTGCAGTTTATCTTTTTCTTCCTGGGCGGTACGTCTTGTTCATAGATTGTAGCTCTCAGGTCAGCAACACCAGCAGCTATTTAGCTTCTTCCTTGAGTTGAAGCCTAGAAACTGTCCTCTGCATTACGTGGGGGCCACGGGAGAGCTTTTCCCTTTGGTTTCCCTCATCTCAAGGGTTCCCGTCATGTGGCCTGTTGTCCAAAGTCTGAACACCACAGTTCCGTAGATTTCCAGCTTTGTAATTGTTTAGGGTACTAAGGAAATTCTCTTAGTTGTTAATCCTTCTTGAGCAGAAGCAGAGTCCATAATTTCTTCATTATGTTTCTCTATCTGCTGCAAATGTCAATCATAGGTGCTAAAAATCTACTAGAAGTTTGTGGAAGAATTAACTTCTAAGTTAATTCTACCATTATGGTCTTCTTCAAGAATTGCATTCTTCATCTGGAACTTCTCCTCTTCCCCAGGACCCAATATATATGTCTGTATAACTGGGGACAGTTCCATCTTCTTCTGTCTTGACACGGAGCCCACCTCACGGCCTTGCGCTCCAAGGACACCCAGTAAACACTGTTGAACTAAGCAGAGCCGTTAATTTAATGCCATTAATTTACCTGTCAGCAATCCAGTTTGATTTTTCTTTTTAATACCCCATTCTTTTATCCGTGTTCCCTTCTCCTGCCAGCAAATCTATTATCTGCTGCATTTGATGTGGGTATTCAAACACTTTTCTGCATTATGTAAAGTTGAAAAGTGTGTTTCCTGCTGATTTTTTTTTCTCTTTGCACTGACTCACAAATTCTTTTATTAGCATCTATCACCTGGCACTTCTCTATTTTGAACCATTTCATGCGACAGGCACAAATCACATGGCCTGGACCTTTTCAGAGAGCAAAACAGAACTTGAAGATTCCTTTTATTGAGGTTTTGTGAATCAACTGACACTGAAGTGTTTTCTCTCCTTCTTGTTTCTAAATGTATATGTAAGTAATTACCTATGAATAACTTGCATTCGCAACTTCTTAAAAAACATAATTTACAGTTTTTTTACTACAAAATTTAGGCATTAAAACCCCGTGGTGATAGAGGCTTAGCAGACATTTCATCTTGTCCAAAATTGCAAAAGATGTGCTTTCCACTAACAACAAAAGACACAAAATAAAATGACTTAAAAATAAGGCAAATGTATTACTATTTTGTATTTACATAACAAGAAGTCAGGTGACAAGGTGACTCCAGGATCTATCATTTTATCTGTGCAATCTTCTTCTGAATTAATGAAATATATTATTCATTAATCATTAACCCCATTTGTAATTTGCTTATAAATAGGGTTGATGTAAGAATGTAGTTCTTAAAATTTTTATTCCATACAGATAGCCAATGAGGACAGAACTATTTATTAATGAAATCAATCATATCAGGGTGTTTCTACTCAATTAAACTGTTGTCTTGATTACATATGTATTTAATATGTATTATTTGCTTATTTATCTGATAAGTGTGTATATATACATACATAATCAGTAATCTCTGCTGTTTAATTAACATATTTAGGCCAGGTGCGGTGGCTCATGCCTGTAATCCTAGCACTCTGGGAGGCCGAGGCAGGAGGATAGCTCAAGGTCAGGAGTTTGAGACCAGCCTGAGCAAGAGCGAGACCCTGTCTCTACTAAAAAAAAAAAATAGAAAGAAATTATCTGGGCAACTAAAAATATATATAGAAAAAAATTAGCCGGGCATGGTGGCGCATGCCTGTAGTCCCAGCTACTCAGGAGGCTGAGGCAGGAGGATCGCTTGAGCCCAGGAGTTTGAGGTTGCTGTGAGCTAGGCTGACGCCACGGCACTCTAGCCCGGGGAACAGAGTGAGACTCTGTCTCAAAACAAAAAAACAAAACATATTTGTCTCTTTCTTCACCAATATTATCTGCTTGAATTAACAGGGACTTTATGGTAAGTTTTAATTTCTGGTAAATTGCACACACACTGATCACACATCCACACACAGGCATCACTGTATAAACTATTCTTTTTCGCAATATCCTTAAGCTATTATTGGAACATTAAGAATATTTAATCCATTTTCCCTCCTTCTCCCCACTCATTGAGATTTTTATTGGAATGCATCCATTTTACATATTTATGTATTTATAAAATTAAATATTTAAATCCAGGACAATGAACAATCTGTACCTATGTTCAAGTTTTATATTTTTTATTTAAAAGATTTTGCAGATTTCTGCCTAAAAATTCTAAATCTTTTTTATTAGAATATTTTGCATAAATTAATCGTTTTCAACATTTGTATGAGTTGGTAATATTTTTCACTTTTTAAAGGGATCATTATCATTGCAGAGAAAAAGAACTATTGATTTGTGTATTTAACATGTATTAATGTTGTTCATGTCATTCAAGTTTTACTTAATTCGAGTTGGTTTTTACTACTCTCCAAATAGTGTGCAGGTAGAGATAATTTTGGCTTATGTTCTAATATTAACATAAATTTTATCTTCTCTTGTGTTTTATTATCTAAACTAAACAAAAAAATTAATAATAGTGATGAAAACTAAGATCTCATTTCTGCACCTAAAGGTGACAGAAATTTTCTGGAATCTATTAGATTGGTGACTGCTATTGTGAATAAATAATATTTGTCATATTTAAGCAATTTTTTTCTATATCTTTTTCACTTAGATTTTTTATTTACAAGGGCTGTTTTATTTATCAAACACCTACGTAGCACCCATTGATGTAGTTACGTGGTTTTTCCCTATTTCAAATCTTGTTATCCTTAATTATGCTGATATAATTCCTGGCATCGAACCTTTTTTCATTTATGGAACACATTTTACTTGACTATAATATATTATTGTTTGGAGCTAGACCTGTGTAGTAGCTACAACATTTTATTTAGAATTTTGCATCTGTGTTCATCATGAAAATCATTTCATTTTGTTTTTGTAATTTTTCCATGTGATTTTTTATTCATGCTATAATTATGTATAAAATGACTTTGGACAGTTTATGTATTTTTATTTGTTATCAGGTTTGAGCCACAGAGTCTGCGACTCCCAAAGCCTACCTCTCACTCTGCGGCTGGGTTTCCTGTCTGACACCCTTTCTCCTTGTTTCCATAGCGCCGTGCTGCTCTAGTCCTGTTTTGGAAACACTTCTGGAATATCTCAGATTGTATGCGATTGTTTCCAACTTCCCATTCTTGTTCTAGGCCTGAAATTGTTGAACAAAGAAAACGACCACATTTTGTGCATCTCTCAGTCATCGTCATGGGGTAGAATACAGAGTAGGTGCTCAAAATCATTTGATCCAATTGAACCTTAGTGGATGTATTCTTTTTCAGGGTGTATTTCTGTTTCCCCAAGGCTTTCATGATAAATCCCTTCCTCTGTAAATCCAAGCTGCATCATTTTATCAACTTCTCTCCTTACCCTTATTAAGTATTCTTTCAGTCATTTTTCTAGATTATGAAACAATGTCTGTACACATTCATTCCTCTATTTAGCTTTACACAAAAACATGAATAACCTACGAATTATAAAGAAAGGATGTCTTTAAAAATGTGCTTTGTGTTTTCGTTAACTGGAGTGACAGCTTTTAACAAGCTGTTCTTGTTTACTTATAACTAGTTTGGTAAATAACATTTGTGTTTTATGCCTGATTGAATAAACTGAGTAGAGACAAAAAAAAAAAAGCATTTTATATTCTGAGCATCAAATCCAAGCAACAGGACTCTAAGTTCACAAAAAACATGTGCTGTGATACAAGCACCACCCTCCCCCTTAAAAAGATAATGTGGCAACCAAGTCCCCCGAAAGAACAGCGAAAGGTCATGTATAAGTTCCCAAAACAACAATCATGTCCATGTACATGAGTAAATCTAAAAGCCAGTATTATAGAACACATAAACTGGCATTTACTTTCAGAGTTTAAAATAAACACAGTATAGTATATAATCTCAATTTGATTTTCAAAGTTTATCACATGAATCACACGTCTAAATGTTACAGTTACTGCCCTGACTATAGATGACACTTGGCTTGAACCCCCCCACCCCCACCAGGATGATAACTTTGAAGAGATGAAACCAAAGATTCCGTATGTGTAAAACTCCCCCGTTGATTTTAATAATCATCTCTGCCTCAGGATCACTATTTAAAGCTCAAACTTTTTAGTCTCAGAAGCCCTTCACATCCATAAAAATTGTGGAAGACCCCAAAGAGCTCCAGGGGGTACATTTATTGTTATTTGCCACGTGGGAAAGGAAAACTGAGACATTTCTATAATACTGACTTAGTAATGCCATGCTACAGCACAAATAACATGTTTGTAGAAAAATAAACATGTTTTACAAAGCAAAATTAAAAAGTGAGGAGTGCTATTGTTTTACGGTCTTGCAAATCTCTTTAATCTTTGCCTTAATAGAAGGTGGTGGGATTCTCATATCTCCTCCAGCATTTCATCTTTTGCTTACGGTATTTTGATTACAGTAGATGGACAAAATCCAGTCCTTTTCAGATATGTAGTGGGAAAAGTGAGAAGTATTTTAATAGTCTTTTCAGATTTCTTGGATACTACATTCCAACTCTGAAAAAGAATACTTCCTTAAAGATTATTTGAAATTTGAAATCTGTCATCAATATTCACGATCTTTTTGACTGTTGTTATATTAAAATCCATGGATATATCTTGTACATGAAATGCATCTTTTAGCCATGCATGATTTGGCAGCATGATACATTTTTTATTTACAAAATATTGTTTCCTTAAGTTATTCAGATCTTCCAGATAATCGCACATTTTATTATGTAGTACTAAAAATACCTCATTGGTTAAGATCACCACTAATCTCCTCAGCAAAGTCCTTAAGTATTGGGAAGTCGTGCCATGTTATCATTCAGAGCAGTTATCGTCAGTAACTCATCCTTGGCATATATGTTGGAATAACCAACTCACTCTCATCACTTTCAAGAAAACATCTTCCAGATCCTCAAGTCTGAAGTGCAACAGTTCACCTAGTAGTCACTATTTCAAGTAAAAATGGTATGCCAGGAAAAAAGTGGGCAATTTAGCACACAACTCACATAGTTGCACAAGCGTATGCTTTACGTGCATGTGCACACACACACACACAAGCATGCCACTCTGGCCTCTGCAGAACCACTTTGTGCATATTTATCACCTTGTCAGAACAAACACAGAGAAGACATATACCCCAGAATTAAGGCTTAATAAATAAATAAACAATAAAAATTATTTTCTGCTTCATCAAGGACACTCTTCGTTGAGGTTGGCTTTGTATAAACTACGAGGGCATAGCAGGGAAGGATACTGTGACAACCAGCACAGTTTAGCGTCACTGAATCGGATTCAGCCTGCGCTGATTTGACACTGTCGCACAACGGCAGCCCAATGGGAAAAAAGCAGGTATGACCTCAGCATTATCACCTACACCGTTTTGACTCAACCCGTGAAAGTGTGCAGAGACTCCCACGGGTCTTTGACTACACTCGAAGAACTCCAATTTAGTATCAGGGGTGCTTGGTTCCCATCAGTATTTTTGACCATAAAAGGTGTGGGGTTTTTTTCTTTCTGTTAAGTTATTATTACATAATTGCTCTTGCCTTTGACAAATTTTTAAAGGTCCAGGTCTGGTGTTTGAAAAGTGGTCTTGATTTATGCCTAGTATCCTACAGCACACAAAGCATTTGCGTTTGCAAAATGCGCTCTAATTCTTGCAATGCCTAATCATCGCCCCATCTCCAAAATGAACAATGCTAAGTTCCTATGAATTATAGAGTCATAATTTATAACAAAGTGATTGATCTATAAGAGGTGCTAGGAAAAAAAAATTGCATGCCTGTGAAATTGAATTAAGTCGGGCACAGGATAACAGCAGGCTAATGTCTGCCTTCTTGCCAATCTATCACGGATGTCTTCGGGGAGCCCCACTGTTCCAGAAGAAACTTCTCTGCAGAACTGAGTTCTAAAGAAGAATCTGAAAACAAAAAAAGGGGACGTGGCTCAGGGAGGAGAAGTTCAAAAATGAGAAAAAGCAAAGGTTTGACTAATACCTCCTATAATCACCCTTTTGTGAACCGACGGGTCAGCACAGCCAGTTGACAACGTGGATAATTCAGAGACTTTTGCTAGTGGCAAAGAATGCTGAAAAGACTTTGCTACTTCCTTGTAGCAAAGATCATACTTCCTCGTGGCAGCATGAGTGTGTAGCCAGCGTACGTAAAGCCCCAAGGAGCCCTCCCAGCCCTTGAGTGCTGCCGGGTATGTGAAAGTCTGCTGGAACTACCGAACAGACAGGCTGGATTCTAAACAACATCTGGAGATCAAACCTGCTCCGCGGAGACCTGCGGTGTCCTGAACAAATTGTGGCGGCATTTTTCTTAAACTTCTAGAATCATCCCAGAGAACAAACAGGTCTCTTTGGAACCACAATGGGTTCTATCCTCTGCATCTTCTTGAAACAGATCCCTTTGAGAATTTGAAGAAGTGTGTGGCTCCTTTAAACACACAGATGTACGTGCATAATTTCTTACACTGTCATGGGGTTCACAGACCCGCTGAAGTTCGTTTACCCACGATAGCAGGTTAGGAGTCCCTATACGAGGGCATCAGACGGATGTTTATTCCGAAGTTGGATGTCACTGTGTGCGTTGAGATGTTGTGGCCCTGCCCTGCAAGTATCAGAATGTTGTTATAAACTCCTCCCAGTTACACACAGCACTTCTCTTCCAGAAGTTTCAACTTTGCAATATTTAAAATTAGTTAACGTGGACTATCCTTTAAGCATAAGAGAGAGAACCCAAAGCGTTTCTAAAGTGGTTCAGAGCCTCATTTTCTCATAATTATGCAAATGAAACCTTGCCTTTCGCTAGAACTCGTAGCTCACACACTAAGGGCCATCCACGGACAGCTGTTCATTGGAAAACTGCCCCATATCCAGGGCTCTGCAAGGCATCCTAATTCTTAATATGAACCACTCTCAAAAAATGCAAGATAGGAATGAAAAGTCATGGCTCGCATTAGAAGGAACTAGCGAAAAGAAAAGCGTTGAGCCTGGAATATCAGCAAGAGGGGCTATGAAGTTCAGGAAAAGGGGTGTCTGAGTAAGGCTTGTCCTTCTCTTGCAGACATCGGGTCTTGGCTTTGTGGTTTGGGGAGGAGTGCAGATGCTGCTAACGTCCAGGTCTGACTTGCAGGGGAGGTTGGGTACCATTCCCCGCAGTCTGCACAGACATACCATCTGGGGTCTACAGGGTATTAGCTTGATGGATCGAAGATGATTGGCACTTTTTCCCAAGGCAAGGAGCATTCCCACGAGACTGACAGGAAATTGAAGATGAAAAATACAATAAGATAGATCCCATAAACGGAATGGCAATGAATTCATCTTACAGATCACTCCTTTTTCTCTGACACCTTTTCCATAGCCTGTTCAGACTAAGCAAAAGGTGTGGCCTATTTATATACCTACCTGGACGTGTTATTGTCTACTACTGTTATATCAGATTATAAACAGCTTGAGGAGGGGACGCATTCTGTTTGGGGTTCCATTAATCGTTTGACAAGTGGTTGTTGAGAGTCTGCTAGTCAAGAAATGGGAGGAGATAGATGGGGTGAGAAAGATGCAAGAATCAATGCCACGTGGCTCCTCCCTACGCAGAGCTGACAGGCTCTCCGACACAGAGCTGCGGAGATGGGTCATCATCAAACGGTGTCCTTATGCTACAATGGGCGCAAGTCTCAGATGCCAAGAGGGCACAGATAAGCCGTGTGGACGAGCCTGGCACCCCATCCACACTCTGTAAATGCGAACTGAATAGAAAACAGAGTGCAAATTAAGAGCCAAGATCCTTTTCTGCGAGGCAGAGACGACCGCGTCAAGTGGAAATCAATACAGAAGACAGTATCGACAGCTGACGGTGACAGAACACTTAGCCGACCCCAGAGAAGCCCAGCGCTAATGAATGTGCCGCATGTTCCAGGAAAACCCCAAGGTGCACTTTCTTATTTAATGCTCTGCGTAACTTTGGGGATAGGATACGTCAATAAATAAACAGAAACGCTAAACAAATGCATCTGTTAGCAAAACAAGTATAAAATACATAAAGCTTTCATCTGCGAGCCACAAAAAATAGAATATAACATATTTGAAATTGGTAACATGGTAATTCCATGTAAAAGGCAAAGGAAGCTATCTTAGAGCAAACTGACAGACCAATCTTTTAAACTCACCACGCTAATACGTACGGTACAAGCATGGTCTCCCTCAGCAGTGACCGTCATCTCAGCAGCTGGTTTTTCTTCAGAGCTGTTCTGTTGATGTGGGTTCTATTGTGTTGCTTCTCTTTCTATAGCGTTGGTGCAAATGCACTTAGTGCTTTGGTGGAAATGCGTTCAGAATCATACACCTTGGTCAGTGTATAAATCCACTGGCTAGACAGTGACAAACGATTTCGTAACTCTAGGGAAAAGCCGCATGTGCCCCTCGTCCCCTACACTTGTATATTAATGGGGTGGTCACTCAAACTGACAGAGCATCAAAATGTTCACGGTACGGCATCGCTGGTCACGTACCCTGGCTGGTGGTTCTCTAATTGGTCATTGTGTGAGTGACCCAAGAGCTGACTCAGTAGAAAGTGCCTTTGATCAAAGAAGTCAGCAGGGTTCATACATTTTTTATTAGAGAAAAACTAAAAACCAGCACTTCTTTTTTTCTCAAAGGCACTTATAAACTAATCTAACTCAGTCAAAATAAATTCACTTCACACTTGAGCTTTAAAACTTGTTAATTTCAAGTTTCCCATTTAGGCCTTTTCTACTCTCTGTAATCTGATTCCGCCATAACATGAACTTCCACAAAACTAGGGTCCTTCCCTCTCCAGCAAACACCAGAGTCATTGTCTCACCTTAGCTGTCTTTCCTGCTCATTCTCCTGCTTGGAATGCTAAATTTAACAGAGCATGAGAGTGGCATAGATAAAGCCGACTCCCAATTTTGATGATTGGAATAATGATCAATCTCTTATAAAACAGCATTCCCTTATTGTAAGCCTCCCTCAACTACAAAGTCTGAACTCTATGACTTTGAAATCCAGGCTCATTATTCTAGCCTTATGTCTTGCCAAATAAACCAGATAACTAACTTCTCTATGAATATACTAAACCTTACTACCCTTCCTTATGACGCTGTCCAAAACGGAATTTGTTTATCTCATAGAACAGAATGTAACAGCACCAGCCCTGTCTCTCACCAGGACCCTCCCTGCAGCCTCTGATTTCAGCACTGCTGTAGCGAACAGCTCTGTGGTTGCCGCCCCTGACCCGCCTCTGACAACCTCTGCCCCGCCTCTGACAACCTCTGCCCGCTTCCAAAGTTTGCTCCAGTTCAGCCCACAGACGTGTATGTTAGGAAGTTTAAATCCTGCACGCCACTCTCAAATTAATCAGATACAGGAATCAGTGGACAAATGCCCCGACTTCCTACCCTTGTTTACCAGAAAACGTAACCAAAGAGATCTCAGTCTGGCTGTTGTAAGAGGCTGGACAATGCCCTTTCTTTCTGAGCCACCTTTGGAGTTAGATGGCAGGGTGGTTGCCAGGAGAATACAGACCTAATGGTCTACTGGCATTTCCTTTTATAAAGAAATACAAGATAAGTATGTTTTAGAGGTGCCTTTTCTGTAAGTAATGTTTCAAAGGCTGTCAGTGCCTGAAGATTTTGGGTGACTTTGTACCCAGAGACTGGTTAAATGGCAAGGCAGCACCACTGTAATTTTATCTGAAGCAGTGGTTGAAACAGAAACGGAAATTGCCATCAAACACAGAAGATTGCTTTCGTGCAATTTCTCTATTTTATGTTCAAAAGCTTTTATTTTCAGAAACACTGTCTGTCTTTTCCCTTTCCCAGGGATCAAATTCACAACTTCTTCTTGAGTCTCTTTTGCTTAAATTGCCTTAGAATTAAACCGTACAATGACGGGCTTCTTCAAAGCACCCACGTCCTGCTTCAGTGGAATTCCTGGAGAGACCAAGGGTTGTCTCTTAGAACAGACAGCACCAAAAGGCCTTCATTAGTTCCTCAGTGAAACCTGGATGGCCAAAGACATCACACGTGGCTAACCAGAGTGCTCCACCGCCTATTCCTCTTCTTACACATGCCCCCCAGGTAAGAAACCAGGTTACAGGAGAGAAAGCCTTCAGAGGTCGACGCCTAGGACCCCATGATGCAGCGGAATAAAAACCCAGACAAAATAACCCCGCACAAAAAACTCCTGGCGTTAAATACCTTGATCTCCTGTTGGCACCGCTTAGATGTAGCAAATTGCAGAGAAAAGCTCCTATTCAGCTGTCCGTACTTTCCCTGATCTCATCCTTTCCCCAAAACCATCTGATAAATTGCCTTCCAATTGCGAAAATTTCCTCTGGGAAGGTATTAGCGATCACCCTCAGAGCTTGTTTCTATACAAAACCAACTCTTAAAATGGCTGACAAGTCACTTTCTACTTTTCCCTCAACTCCCTGAGTTCACGCTTGGCCTTGCTAACTGAAATTTCTGCTACAGCTTTTCAGATAGACTGGAGAAAAACCAACAGCACCAAAAAAGGCCGGGCTTTCCAGAAAAGTGGTGCTTAATGATTAATAAAACAAATAATCAGAAAATATTATTCTTTCATTTTTGAGAAGTTAACCATGAATCTTCCCTACAGCGCCTCAGTAGAAATATCTACAGTGCAAAACGGAAATTAGCCTGAGTCAATGACAATCACAGTGACGCATTCAGCCTGTGCCCGCTGTGTCCTTCTGTATTAAAAACCATCTCAAGTTTGCAGAAATGAATGAAGCTGCTCCCTTTTCCCTGCGATGAGAACGGAGACTCTTTAGTCAGAGCTTGGTACAGCCAGGGAGTGAGCCATCATCACTTGCATTTGGTGGAGAGCCCAAGGCAGGTGTGCAATGGGAATACTTGACCATGAAAAAGCAAAAGGTCTTAGGTATGCTGGAATTGGAGGTTGTCTGTATAGGGGAGGTACCTGGAAGTGGGGCATGTCCCCATTGCTTTGGGTACCATATTTCACTTGCTCTGGTTTAGTTCTGAGTTGGAAGAGGGCACAGAAAAAAAAAAAAAACAGGAAAGCTGGCAGAAACTGATGCAATGTTGATCTTTCTGGGATGGCTGTTCCACAGGTCGTGGTTTGGGTTTCAGGACTGGTTGCTCAACAGGTGGTAGGTCAGACTCCTATTGTCACATCTGCTCCGCCCATTGTCCACTGGGAGACTGTGTCTCTCAGGTTCATTCGCAAAGCTCCACTCTTGTGAAATGATTACCAGTTAGGGTTAGTGGTGAAATATTTATTTACAAGAACAAAACAGATTTTTAAAGAAACTATAAATTGCAACTCATTTGTTAACTGAATCAATAGAATTTTAGAATGATTATGTGTATGTGTGTGTGAGTGTGTGTAAGTCATTAGCATGATTATTGCTGGCTATGGGCACTGGAAGAGATCTCAGTGGTATTTGTGTATTTGGGGCCAACTCTTTACTTTTCTAATAGAGGAAACCAAGGAACAGAAAGGTAAATTGACAGGTCTGAGGTCATACAACTGGTCAAATGAATGGTCTGTACCACATACTCCATGCTCAGATTATAAACGCCATGATGCTGTCTCTAAAATATTTTCACATGGGGTATTCTCAGGAGGGTTCCTCTTCCATTAAGCTTTCTTTAAATTTGAAATCCACATGTTAAGTTTGGTAAAATTAGAGTTCCAATCAGACACAAAATGACATCACGTTCACTTAATGTAAACTATATGACTCCAGATTTTAAAATGGTAATACACGGATCTGCCTAAATGTTAGACTAGACCATTCAACAGGTGGGCAGAGAATGCAAGACTTTTTGCATGATCAATAGTTACATGTCTTAGCAGGTACATCAAACATGTTTGCAAAGTTCCCAACTTCAATTTATTGAGGATGCCAAAAAGCAATTGTTAATTAGGTATATTTAACAATTTTATATAAATGTAAGGTGAACCTGATCTTATAACCATCGAGTCTTTAGATAATTGTCCATGTGGGAAGGTGAGGGGGTTCTCTGTGGGTTTTTTAAGCACTGTTGATGCACTGCGGTTACTCGTTCCTTCTCTCGGATTCAGTGTGCATCTTCAAAGAAGCCAAGTCTATTTCTAGAGAAGGAATCTTACAAACTATGATCAAAGTGTAAATGTATGCAAATCCAGTGCTTCACTGTAATTACCTTGCTAGCACTTGTCAGCAGCCTGTTCCACGGTTTCACTGATTAGCAAGCGATCTCAAATAATTATTATTTCATCTACAATTACAATTATCTGGAGCCCTGGCTTTCAGCCCAGCAACTGCACTCCCTTCCACCCGAGTGGAAGGATGCCTCCTCGCACAGCCTGCGTGAGCTGGGCCCTCACCTCATTTTTAAATAAATCTCCATAAACATCTTTATGATTTGGGGAGCCGGGATCTCTCCACCACTGCAAGTAAAGA
Organism: Lemur catta; assembly: GCF_020740605.2. Taxonomy (NCBI): domain Eukaryota; kingdom Metazoa; phylum Chordata; class Mammalia; order Primates; family Lemuridae; genus Lemur; species Lemur catta. Next base: position 68,806,878 of record NC_059155.1, read on the forward strand.
TGGTATAATACATAAAGCTGGCAAGTAGGGTCTGTCACGTGGCTGGAAAACCTTCTGTGTGTTCATCTGATTTCCACTACGCACCAGATATACCTTTTCCAACTTGCTGTAGCATCTGTTAGCTTTCAAAATTCACATTTGTTGACTGAATCCTCAAAACACTCAACACGGTGTTCCAAGAAAATAATTTCAAAATAATGACACCATAAGACAGAAGTGTCAGGGTGCATGCAGTCAGTGCATTACTTTGTTAGCTGTAGAAAGGACTAAAAGTTATGTTTCACACACAGAAGTAAATTGACCTAAGAGCCTGAACAGAGAGGCACGTGATTGAAGAACTCTCACACTCGCATTAACAAAACCTGGTGAGAAACCACCACTGTCGCAGGGAAAGGATTGTTGGCCATTGAAGAAAAATCTCCCTTTTTAAAGCAGATCCTTGTTTTAGCTCAATGCAAAAGAGAAGAATATTAATAAACAAATGTAAGAATATTAATATGTATGTGCTGAGTGAATGAAGAATGAATGAATGCCTGCAAAGAGAATGAAAAAGGATGAATAAGTACCAGTTGAAGGAATATCTTGCCAGAATCCTTGGGTGTGACAAATGAAGGGTTATTAGTTATATTTTTGCATTGGTTACATTTGTCGGCAAAGTTTATCAGAATTGAACAATCCTTTCATATCCCTTCAAGGGTCTGTGGTACAGTCACAACCTACCTTCTTGACATCATATCCTCTTGCCATAGTCTGTTGTGCAACATGACCGCAGATGGCATCACTCGTGACGTGGGCCGGGTCTTAGGAAACAAGCCACCACTTTGCAGACTTCGAGCAAGTGCCTTTTGTCTTGCAAGCCTCCACTTTCTCTTCTGTGTAACATGTGTGATAAAATTCACTTTGCAGGGTGGCTGTAAGGATTAACGACAGTTTAGGCAAAGTCCACCAGACACAGTAGGTTGTCAACGAAACTAGCTATTGGCATCCAACCCATCTGAATAAAGTCTTCTATTGACTCAAGGGACTTTATGAATTGTGACATCTACTCCACAAATATGTTATTCTCTTCTTACCTTCTTTACCTGAATAAGTAGACGGTTGATTTAGGGTGTGCTTTTCTTTGAAGTCTTTGCTTTGTTTCTTTTTCCTTATCCAAATGAAAAGCTAAAATATTTTGAATTTCTCTTGAGAATGAGCCTGAGACACTTTTTGAAACATACATTTTCCTCATTCAATACATTCTATTTGTTAGGATATTGACATCTCGCATGTTTATTAATAGAATAATACGGGGGCTGTTTTTTCCTTTTTCCATGCAATGTAGTTTCTGAGAAGTTGAATGCCGTTTAGTATTGTTACATTTGTTTCCATGGAAGAATTTATTAAGACACGAAATGTCACTTGAACACGGAGCGAGATATTCCAGGTTGCCAAGTAACTGATTTGTGATGGCATACTTTCAAAACTCTCCTTTAAACATTAAGGCTTAAACATATTGAACGTAAGATTCCAAAGGTTAAATAATACCATTGATCATGAAGCGGCTCGTACATTGGAACAATATGAGGTTATGGATTTCAAAAGTTATAAAACGGAATTTTTAACCATGAATGGGACTGCTTAAGATGGTGAAATCCACCCTGTATATCTACCTTCTCAAACAGGTCCCAAAATTTGGCAAATGGGTCTGTTGGCACTAGCACCTGGCCATGGAAACGTGTTTGTATCAGTCCAATTTTCCTCAATTCAGAGTTGAAGGTGAAAATCAAAACCACGTGGAACTGTGACTGCGGTAGGTGCTGAGGCAGACCTGTGCCTCCTTTCTCCTGCATTTTGTTCTGCTTCGCTTTAGAGGGAGGAGGTTTTTGCTACGGCTTCCTATATCCACCCGTCACTCTTGTCACTGGAAAGAGGACAGTATTAGAGACTACAGGGTTCTCCACGGATCCGGGCCACCTGGGTCCTTTCATGTCAACAAAAAGCTCGGAATCCAAATCTCTGCCCCCTCCACCACCCCTCCTCCACCACGCTGAGGACCACTTGTCTGATTCCTGTGCCCTGATTTTACAGATGAGGAAATGGGCTCAGGAAACTGCCTGAGGTTATCCAGACCTGTGACCCAACGATGATCCAGACGTCTTTACACGAGCTATTAGGAAGTGGGGCAGCACCGTGATTAATACGACCAGATACAATGATACGGTTGGAATCGTCTTCCACCACGAGCTTTGGAGGGTGCCTTCGCTCCTCACCGTATAGCATAAAACATTTTATTACTGTTTAATGGGCTTTGAGCACCGACGTTGCTGCACGCAGAGCTGAATTTAGAATCAAGGAAGCTCCTGAACCATTAGTTTCTGATCCAAATAATGCCCTAATTTTGGTTTAAAGCAGATTAGTTCTGTTCTCTGCCAGATGAGGTATATTAAACCAATGCAAGGAAGTCTTAATCTGGGTGCATTGTCTTTCCTGCTAGCACTATAAATGGAGAAAAGCTCATTTTAAATGTTGAAAAACCTCTGGTGAGTGAATTTTCAAGTGTTTGTATCCTAGGTGAAATTAATTTAGAATATTCGTTGATGATGGCATAGTTAATAGAAATTATTGAAATACCCCCCCATCTAAGAAACTACCCCTAGTTTCAATGTAGCCTACATTTTGTTATTTTTGGTGAAATGTTCTTATTAAACAGCCGTCTTATATAAAATGAGATGTAGCTTTAAAGCATTTATATAAAGATTAATCTGCTTCGGTCATTATCTTGCCTCGTAAATGTAGTAGGAAATGCAATTATATTGTAAATGTGTGCCCTTTTGTCTATGTCAAAGTTTCCTACCCGAACTCGGAACTCTCACTGTGAGAAATAGCTCAGTGTGACAAAGCCGTGTTACTTCTTCGTGCGAAGGAGGGTACGAACTCGCAAATGGAGTGATGTTTACTGTGTCCTCATTAGCAGAGTCGGAATCTGCCTGAACACAGCACCAGGCTTCCTCATGAAGACACGGGTCAAACTTTGCTGCTAAGTAATAATTAGTCGCATTCTCTGTGTGCACTTGGGCGGGTAGAATAGAAAAGCCAGGAAAAAAAAAAAAAGTGAAGCAGAGAGAAGAGGAGCAAGTGAGAGAATGATGAATAAGATATTTGCAAATCCATTCTCAGAGTCAGTCGAAAAATTGGTTCTCAGATGTGAGTCAAAACGAGGTAGGGTGAAGATCAAACTTCCAAACACCTGAGCGGCCCTGAGAAAGCAAGTCATTCCCAACGTGGTCAAGTGTGGTTCTGCAAACATTTTTGACTAAAGAGAAAATGTGGACCCTTACAGTTTGTGCACCTTTCTGTGTGCTCTAGGACAAGAGAAACTTTACATAAAATAGAGTGAAATAAAGATTGTCTCTCGTGTTCCAAAAAGTCTCCATGAGGTTGTCAGAGCTCATCATGTACGTTTTATACAGATAAAACTAAACATCCAAGTATGAAAGAAACGGCAAGCCCAGGACACAGATCTGAGCTTTCTTATAACCCACATCTGTAGATTTGGGGCCCAGACAACGAAATACGCCAACAGTGTAAAAACCAGTAAGAGGTGGTCACTGTTGTGGGTTATCACTTTGGTCTATTAGGGCCACAGAACATTTCCTTGAAATCTAAAGCAAGCAAATGGAAGCCAAATAAAGGGTTGAACTTTTGAGGTGGAAGGCCTCAAATCACATTTTTAGAGGAAAACTCCACTGACCACGGTGGGAGGGTACATTTACTAGGGACCACATATAACACGAGAGGGTGTTGGGGGTTAGTCGGTGGGGTCATGCCAAGGAAAACAGAAAACCTGCTTTGTTCCACTGTCCTCCTCGTTGCTAGGATAAGGATGAATAGCGTCTCTGCCTCCATTTTGTCATGCACAGTCATGAACACTTCCGAGTGAGAACCTAAAAGAATATCCACCTCGTCAGAGCGGCCACAGTAGCTGCCGTGAGCCTCAACTATGTCATGTCGTCACCAGCGCATCAATTAATCCGACTGAATATTAACTGAACGTGCACTACACTTTCAACCTGTGCCATTCACTTTATAACAAGGGTCTTGCTCTAAAAAATGACTTATTATATTTTAAATTGACAAATAAAAATTGCTATATATTTATGGTGCACAACATAACGTTTTGAAATATGTACACATCAAGCTAAATAACATGTGCATTATCTCTCATACTTATCTTTTGGGGGGTGAGAACACTTAAAAATCTACTCTCTTAACAACTTTCAAGTATAGAATACATTGTCATTAACTACAGTCTTCAGGTTGTACAATAGATCCCTTGAAATTATTCTTCCTGACACTTCATATCCTTTCATGAACAGCTCTTGTCTCTCTCTTTTAATCCTCATGGTACCAGGATGAGATATCTGTTGTATGCACATCCTACATCCAAACACAAAGTGGCTCATGGAGGCGGAGTTACTGAGAACGGGTGTTGCACGTTGGCGTCCGACTCCAGAGCCTATTGCTATGAACCCAGTGATGTACTCACTCTGGATGGGGCAATGGGGAGCATGCGGTCGGCTGTATAGGTCCCTATCCTCTTCCCATGAAGGAACGGCTGTCCCTCGAATCTACAAGGCTCTGGTGGCTCCGTCAGGCGAAGGTGTCTACCTGTCTCCATCCACCACAATGTTCCGTGAGCCCTGGTGGGACGCCCAGTATAGGCGTCTGCCTGCCTCCCGTGCACAAGGAGCCAGACCTGGCTAACCACAGGGGCTGGTTCCTCTGACGACGTTCTTTAGTCCCAAGGGTGGGACATCACTTCAGCAGGTCCAGCCAGTGCCCTTCAGAGGAGTGTCGTGAGGATCTTCTGCTACGGTCAAAAAGAGACAGGCAAAAATAGATATTAAAATATTTACTAATCCCCAGGAGATATGGAAATGTGGGGGGCTAAGAAAACTGTAGAAGAAAAAGAGAGCTAAGGAAATCACGAAGATCCAAGATAGGCAAACTCAAGAGCAGCAATGAAAACGTGGACGCAAAGGCGTTGTACAAGCACGTTTACAAACCTCAGGTCCCGGCGTACCTGGGAGCAGTGAAACAAATAACGTGCCGTTAAAGCCTACATTATCTGCACCTCTGTGAGGAAAATCATCCTCCTGCTCACACACACAGGATTCGCTCTGGGAGGGCAGGGACTTTTGCTTCTGTTTACATTGCTATATAATGTTTTCACATAGTAGGTGCTTAATAAATATGTGTTGAATGAATCAGGCATGTATGATTTGCAATAGATTCTGCACGTTGCATCGGGTAACTCACAAGTTCCCTATGGGGTGAGTGCTCTGTGACAGAAATGACAAGCCCTTAAGGCGTTAACCTCATAGCAGGACATCAAAGCTGCACACACATGCCAGCACATGTGCGTTTATATGCCTGAGGTCACTGATATAAAACCCAGTGAGGACAGAAAGACACAGCACCATCCCAAGTGCAAGGATAGAAAGTCACCATACCAACACACATCACAGTTGCCATGTGTTTCCAGAGAGGATGGATTTAGATTGGGGGAGAAAAGACAAAACAGTAAATCCTAGGATGAAAACACAAAGGAAGGAGGAAATCAAACTGCAAGGGTAGCAAGTTTTGGCTTCTTTGGCTCAAAAGAGGAGTTGAGAGACAATAGAGTTTTCATGTCAGCTTGGAACGATATAAGGAAACAAAATGAAATAAGTTTGCACATTATGAGAAAACAATGCATAATATCAAATGAAGTCTGAAAAGGAGAATAATTACATGAAAGGGAGTATCGCTGTTTCCTCTTTTGCTTTCCCTCTAAAATTCCCTCCCCCATGGGCCCACATTAAGTCTGCATTGTAAGGCGATTTTAATATTTATAACCAGATGCATAACAGTTTAAACTTCTTGCATGGAGATTACACTCTCCTCTCCAAGATCGCTATATATTCCATTTTAACATAAATTAAATGACTAGAACTCTTTTAGGCTGGCGCATTTTACAGTGAATTACAATGTTTGCCTGCGTTGGACAGCAAGGCTCTATGCCAGCTCTCTTGCAGGTAACTCAGGAGGTAATTACGGTTACTAATGAGGAGTATTTTTAAAGGAACTAAACAGAAGTTCTCTTAATCTCTGTTTGTTACAAAATTAAGGTAGAGGGGAAAAGGGGTTGTCTCTGGGATGGCGCTGGGAGAGGCCCCCAGTGGTCAGCACCAACAAGCAACGGGGTCTCAAGGCTGGCACCTAGCGCAAGAGATTGTTCTTCACTAAAGGAGCCCCGAAAATACCTGCCTTGTCCCATGTCACTTGGGTACCCCACACCCCTTCCCCAGAGTCCCTGTGAAAAAGAAAGAAGCAGCAGGGCTGTGGGTCCACTCGGAGCCCAAATCACAGTGTGTCCGGCTGCCTGGTGCAAGGACAGCTCTCCGTGGGATGCCAAGGGAGGGAGGACAACACGTAACCCGCCAGGTCCCTCTGCCTGGGGGTCCCAGCCGGCCCTGGGTGACACTGGGCTTCTGCACCAGGCTGCTTCACCCAACAGAGAGAACAGTCAGAGAAGGATCGAGGCAATGCAGTTGAAAGGGAGAATGAAGTCCACAAACCTAAGACTCTTTTCGATGTCCATAAAGCATCCTGTGCGGAAAATGTAAAAAGATACTGCAATGTGGACCTACAAGGTCGAATAGTCAGTACGTCTTCAGGGAGAACTCCAATACTTCTTTCTCCTTGCTGTCGACTCAGAATTTAAGGACACAGCTCTGGCATGGAGAAAAATTAATTTCTTTAATAGCCCATTTCCTTGGACAGTTATTTACACATTTATATAAGTGATACATGAATGGTTTCAAGGATGATCTATTCAGAACCGGGGCTATCTCAAATAGTTAAAGGTTGGAAAAGGCATTGCCTTTTATAATGCTAGATATATCCAAATGACATATGTATGTATGTGTGTGTGTGTGTATATATATGCATGCCTATGTATGCACATAAAGCATTATATGTATGTACATACATTACACATAAGTGTAATATATGTACCTCATTTATAGATAACAATACAATACAAAGCATTATGATTTTACATGTATGCATTCTCATATATTAATATAATTATACAATAACATATATAGCATGATAATTTATAACATTACAAATCTCTATAGAGAGAAAGAGGCAGACATTATATATAATATAATTAATATATTATATAGTATATTTTATGAGTGTGTGTATATATATTTCAATTTTCAGCTCAACTTTTCTCAAATACCTTCCTCAGGAAGTTCTTGGTGTAAAGTTTGACAATTTTGTACGTAGCTAGATCAGGCAGAGGTTTAGTACACATTCTCTGCACACAGAACTGATACCTTGGTCTCAGCACTTGATCCAATGGGAGTCACAGAAATGAAGAGAAAATTCTAATAAAGCCATCTTCTTTTTATGTTTAGTAGTCCCAGCCTGTAGAAAACTTTAAATCCTCTTTGAGATTTGTGAAGTGCTTCTCTGTGGCCTCTGGTGACCCCATTTCCCACAGTGTCTTCCTTCTGGGCTCCAAACAAGCCTGGCTGATGGGCTGTACCAAAAAAATAAATAAATAAATAAGGCAATTTGTTCTCCCTCTTTGTTCTAAGGACACTCAGCGCATCTCTAGGCAAGTTTTAAAAATTCATATATCCTTGAGGCAGAGCATCCCGTGACAAAATGAAGCAGTTACTTTGAAAGTGGGAAGAGAAGAAAACTCGAGCAGACAAAAGTATGAAATCTAGGTGACTCTCGGTTAAGATTCAGGCAGGTGAACGAACGGCCCTGCTTGGTGCACAAAGGAGACTTGTTTCTAAGATGCCTTTAGCAGCAGGGTTTACGGAGGGTCCCTGTAAACTGAGACAGACCCGGACCTTCCGCTCATGTGGAGAGTGCACAGAATGTGGCCATCGAACGTTTTCTCACATTCATGACTCCTCTAGGTAGACAGTGTGTCCCAAGTGTACCCCTCAACAATGGGGTATGAAGGAGTTGCCAAATCTCCATCACCTCCTTGATCAGATCCAGTTCAGCTTCTTCCTTGCAGGAAAACAAAAGAGCAGCAAACACTGAGTAGGGAATTGTCCCTGGATCATCCCTGTGTAATTTTTCCCTTATCTCCCACCTTAATCTGAAATAATTATATCTGCTTGCCAGTTTACCAACTAATCTCAACTCCCCTGAAGAAGGTTTTGTTTTTGTTTTTGTTACCCAGCTTAACTCCGAGTCTAGCTAGTGGCTTCAACTTTAGATTCCCATTCTTCTCTGATTAGCAATTCATTCCTAAATTTTGGTCCCAGCTGCATTTATACTTTACCTCTAAAATGACCGCCAGCACTTACTGCATATTGTCAAGCAGGAGTCTGGAGTCTGCAGAATCATGACTGCTGAGAAGTTTCCACTCCTTAATCCCTGGGACTGTGACTATGTTACCTTACCGGGAAAAGGGAATTTGCAGGTGTGATTAAGGTTACTTATCAATGGACTTTAAGGTTGGGAGATTTTCCTGGATCATCGAGGCAGGTTCAATGTAACCGCAGAGCTGAGGAGCATAGACAGCCTCTGCAAGCTAGAATGGCCCCCGGCTGAAACCAGCAAGAAAACAGGGATTTGAGTCCTGGATCAGATGAGAAGCAGATTCTCCCCTTAGAGCCCAGACCAGTCAGCACCTGGAGTTCGGACCTGTGAGACCCTAAGCAGGGAACACAGCCACGCCCACCTGCAGGTCTGACCTACAGAATCGTGGGATTACAGATCATTGTTGCTAGGGTTGTGGTGATTTGTTATGCCACAGCAGCAACAGACAACTAACACAAAACCTAAGCAATTGGTTGTAGAATGGTTGCATTCGACACCGATGTTCCCACCGCCCCCACCTTGAGATGCACATGAACTCTCCAGGATCTCGGTTCTCACCTCTTATTTTCTAATCATCACTGAAACAAAAATCCCAGACCCTCCCGTATTCGCCTCCCCATTCCCCCAAGTGCCTCCCTTCTCATCCATTCTCGCTTTCCAAAGGCCAACCCGTTTGGTTAAATATTTGCAGAGCAGAAAGGAAACATGGAAATTTCTCGCTTCGGCTGGTACCTTGCTTCCCGTGCTCAAGGTTAAGGTTAACATCTCAGCCTCAATCATCTTGTCTTCGTAGTGTCTTTGGTATACCCACATGGATGGATTCCGCTATGAATTTTCATGCTGGTCTTCCCACTGAGTCGTAACCTAGTAATCTCCTTGCCCTCTCTTCCCTTAGTCCCCTGTTTCTTCTATGCTATTTTTTGTGAACAAAATAGGAATATTTGAGGTGAATATTTAACAGCCATGGAGCTATGGATTAAGTGCATGTATGTCGTATTTTTATAATAGGTTCTTATTCAACCTGTAATCAAATTCAAGCTACTTCCACACCCCCCAGGGCCTCTTATAAACTGGCCCCAGTCACATCCCTGCCTTATTCCTGGCATGCTAGCATTTACCCACTGAATTCTAGACAGAACTATCTTTTCTGGTAATCACACAACCACAGCAGCATCCAATAAATATTTCTTGAACTGATATGCTTATTTGGGAGGGGCTCTTCTGGGAATGTATCAGCCTTCCCGGGGGTGCTGGTCTGCAGAAGTGCCTTCATTTGATGACTCAGTCAAAGAGGACATGACTATTCTTTGGGCTACCAATTCTAGAGCCCTTGTAATACGTCGTATCACATTTGTGCACCAGGGGAGCTTCAGCGAAGCCTGCTGGCTTATCTTGGTTCACGTACTGAATCGTAACATAATCCCTGCATAGCAGGGGAGTTTTTGAGAAGAAAAAAAAGCAGTATACCTGGGGAAGAACTCAGTCTATCAAATAGATTGTATACAATAGTTTAGCAGGGAAAGCATAATACTGAATCTGTAGGCATAACACAAGGAAACCGTCAATCTCTCTTAACCAAGGTCGGCTTTTAGGCAGGTGTTTCTGGGACAGGATCTCTGCCCTGCTCTCTGTCCTGAGATCCTGACGGTCTTGGGCTAAGGTGGGACAGTGTCTGGCTGATAATGTAACTTGCTGTCAAAGGATAAGTGTCCAAGTGCCATAGCATTGCACAGCTTTGCAGCTACTGAAACCTGAATAACAATTGTTTCTACCTCTAAATTGTGTTCCTTTTCATAACATTTAGTCTCCGGGATATATTGATTATAAAATCTATGGACTTCAGGGGTGACCTAAATCAAATTAGGTTTCTGACCTCCTGGCTGAAGACCCCAATGGGAAAGGGAAACTAGACCAACAAATCACCAATCTCGAGACCCTCCCTCTCTGAGGACCCAAGGCATTGAGTTTGTGTTGTCGTCTTCAGGTTGATCCTATCACTGCACGTTCTACACTATCTGCGCTCCAACAGCTCAGCGAGGAACCACCCGAATCTCAAAATTAAATGATGGTCATCAGAAAACTTTGGAGGCTAATCTAGAAAATAATTGGCTCGGGAACTATTTCCCATTAGAGGAATGATGAATGCATTGTGTGATCTTGGGTTGGATCTATGACTGGGGAGTATGTATGTTTGTGTATGTTTATAAATATATTTATAGACTTACAATAAATAGATCTATTTATAATAAATATATATTTATGTAGTATATTTATTTACATATTTATAGTAAACATGTTAATATATTTATAATAAATGTATATTTATATATAAAATATTGGGGAAATAGACAAAATTTAAATACAGACTGTGGATTAAATAATTGTAATGTATCTAGGTCAAATTTCTTGATTTTTAACATGGCATCATAATTGTGTAAGAGTATCTTTGTTCTTCTGAAGACACATACACTGAAATATTTAGGAGCCAAAGATCATGGTATGTAACCTACTATCAATGGTCAAGAAAGAGGAGAAGGAAAAAGGAGAGAGACAAAAGAGAGAAAAGAGAGAGAGAGAGGAGGGAGAGAGAAGAGAGGAGACAGACAAAGAGAGGGAGAGAGAGAAGAAATGAGAGAGCAAGCAAATGGGGCAAAATACAAACAATCCGTGAGTCTTTATAAAATGTATACAGGAGTTCTGTGTACTACTTTTGCAACTTTTCTGGGAGTTTAAAATAATGTTAAAAGAAAAATTTTCAAAATTAATAGATGTTGGCACACACAAGCGTTTATCTGCGTGGAAAAAGAGGCTCCTCGGAGGCAGGGCAGAGAATCCGGCAATGAGTACAGGCGCTGAGACATCAGGCGCTGAGCTGCCGTCTTTGAAGGCAGATATTAGCTACAAATCAAATGGTGAATGATACACAAACATGAAAAGACCGCAATAAACACAAATTATCTCCGTGGCACATGTTTTAATCCCCAGCGAGAACCAGTGCCCTGTGTGTTTTCAATCAGTTCAGCACGGAAGGTCCATGTGTAGCGTGTTCATGCGTTGTTGCGTTGTGTACAACCCTGGCAACCAGTTCACCTTCCAAAAGAAAAGAACAAAAAAACAAATTTTCCTTCCTGGTTGGCTTTAGTGTTTCCTTCTTTCACATTGACATCTATCTACTGGAGATTTTTCTCTTGACTTAAAAAATATGTATTTGAAAAGGACATAAAAGGAAACAAAATGATAGAATACAATACTGGTTTTGTGAAATCAAAAAATCTGAATTACAGTTGCTCAATTTTCACAGACTCTTCCAAGTTCCACCCTCATTTCTTCCAATGTGTAGAGATTTTGGAGCCACGTATGTTTCACAAACACAGTATCCACTTGAAATAAAAACATTATGAAGTTAGAAAATGACTCTGTCCAAGTTTCTCTTTTAACTCTGCACCCAGTGGTTTCCCAGCCTCAGACCAGGTCTCGTGGATGGGCTTTGGCTCTTGTCTGCCCCCACCCTTCCTTCTTGGCCGTTTCATCCACTCTCCACGCCATGCGGCTGTGGATTAAAGAGGCTGATTTAAATTCAGATCTTGTGTCTTTGCTTTTTCTGGCTTACTTTGGGGAAGCTCAGGAATGGTGCTGCACTTACCTGCAAGTTCCAGTGGTTGTTTCCAGACCTCTGAATGAATAATTGAAATTTTGCTGGAAGCTTTTCTTCTGCCAGGGTGCTTTTCACTCTTCCACGCCCTCAGGATCCACATTTCATGTTAAGAGACTTCAGCATGATTCAGCATGAACACCGCAATCTAACTGTCTCCTAGGTTGGATGGAGAGGCTCTCACCTGACTGTCTCAATTTCAGGAATTGTAAAAGAATAAACAAACAATAAAATTGTTCTGTAATGCTGAGAGGATACAAACAGCTGGTGGAAATGGGGAACAATTTTTAACATACCAAACTCCGAACAAAAGAACTCACATAGTTTAAAGAATGTGGTTCTGGAGACATGAGAAGTCTCAAATTTGTTTCTCCTAAAATTTACTGCAGTCTACTTTATGATATTTTAAATATCAGACTTATGGGTTTGGAACTTCCTTGGAGGAAAATATGATGTCCAACATTAGAAAGATTCTTAGCTCTTTTGTAAATACAGTCTCATCTTGGCTTCCCTGTGCCGTGTAGTATCTCACCTACGTTAAGGAAATAGCTCAGACCTTCCAGACACACGGTGAAGTGATTGGATTGTAGGTCCACAATGTCTGGCTCTGACAGAAAACATATACGGACGGGAAACTTTGTCTTGAAACCTTGTGATCCTTGTCTTGTGGGAGGTCCAACTTCCCTCTGCTGCCATGCCCAGCCTGAGCAATGCTGTCGACATGGCCAAACCACTGATGCCTCCCCACTCCCACAAAAAGTTCCTTGCTTCAAATCCTTTGCTTGGGCTGTCCCTGCCATTTGGAACTCAGGGGCCCCTCCCCTGCACCTACTGTCCCCCTCACCTCACCTCTACCCCACGTGTTCCAGTCTGTCTCTTATTGAAGGTCCTCACTGAATACTACTTACACCGTAAATACTTAATTCCCTCAAGGAAGAAGTAATTTTGTCCACTTCCAGACCTTTATCTGTAATTCTTTACAGCACTTAATCACACACTAATTTGAATTACAGAGAGTCACGTGTCTGTTCTGGGTTCCCTGGGTGCACAGGAGAGCCTCTAGCAACAGGTTACAAGACAGACACAATTTAACAAAGTCTGTGAGATGAATGACAGTGTGCTGTTCATTCCTGTTGGAGCAGTGGTCCCCAGCGTTTTTGGCACCAGGCACCAGTTTCATGGAAATTTTCCACAGACTGGGTGGGATGGATGGTTTGGGGAGGATTCGAGTGCATCACGTTTATTGTGCAGTCAAACCTCTCTGCTAATGAGAATCTGTATTTGCAGCCACTCCCCAGCACTAGCATCACCGCCTCAGCTCCACCTCAGATCATCAGGCATTGGATTCTCATAAGGAGTGTGCAACCTAGATCCCTCACATGCACAGTTTACAGTAGGGTTCCTGCTCCTATGAGAATCTAATGCTGCCACTGATCCGACAGGAGACAGAGCTCAAGTGATGATGTGAGTGATGGGGGGCGGCTGTAAACACAGATGAAGCTTTGCTCACTCACCCACTGCTCCCCTCCTGTTGTGCAACCCGGTTCCTAACAGGCCAGGGTCGGGTACCAGTCTGAGGCCCGAGGGTCTTTTTTGCAACTCAACTCTATAAGGAATGTACAAGTTACTTTCATAGCCCTGAAATTTGTGGCAACCAGTCAACTTTTGTTTGAATATCTGCTCTGTACAAGAATCATTCCCAACCACCAAGAGCTCACACTCGCACACACAAAAACACACATACACTCTCCTGCGAACTTCTTCCCCCACATCCAACATCCCCGGCTGTGTCCAGCAAACCTGTCACACTGCAGACATCCCCCTCTGGACATGCTTAATTGAAGCCAGGGTGGAATGATGCAGGCTGGACACATAACAAACACACCTTTCTCCATCAGGAATTTGGAAGTAAGATTTAGAGGCACTGTTGGTTTGAAACAAGGTCACACAAAGTCGGCATGGGATGAAATAGCCATGTTGCCATGTGCCTTCAGAATTAGTAAAAGCAAGACGTGGAAAGACGACTTCAGAAAAAAGCAAAAGCATGACTTTCATACAGGTTTAAAAAAAAAAAGGACACGTGAATGATTTTATTTTACTCATTAATCAATGAGACAACCACACAGATATCATAAGTGGTTCAAAGGAAAAAAATGCAGAAATTCATATGGAGCAAAGAAATTGAATTGCAAATGAAGGTAAAACTGTGGGTTTTTTTTTTTTTGAGACTCAGCTGAAACTCTATTGAACAAGACAGTCTGCATGTATCAGTTACCTCCCATTTACAAAGAGTTACAAAGTAGCTCAAAGGCAATGAACAGAGGATAGAGCCAGACAGCCTGGAAAAGTGGGTAAGAGCCAATGGGTGGCTCCTCATTGAAGCACAATTTATTTTTTCTTCAGTGCCATATGGGGAGAGCGCGAGAAAGCTAACGCCTGTTTTCTAACATCTTTGCGGCACCTTGTTCTAGTCCTCAAGAAGCACAGTTCTATTAACACATCTTCCCCTGGGTTTCCGAAGAACGCTTTGGTATCCTTGTAATAAATCCTGTTTATCTAGCTGCGCTTGTGGAAGAGATTTTCTGTCGTTTGCAGACAAAAGCGCCTTTGATAAGGTAGCTTTCATCTCTTCAGAAACAAAACAAAGCAAAAAGCCACCCATACTTGCCAGTGGGACTCTGACACTTTGGGTTGCCTTCCTTTGTTGGCACAGGGTTTCCGGAATTGATTTGGTTAACTCAAGACCTAGATTTAATCTAGGTTAACCCCTGTCCCTGGATACAGATATTCACATAGTGTGACATACTTCTGGGATGTCTTGATGTGGGTCCATGGTTCGGAAAAACATAAAATAAAATAATGGAAAGAAGGCAGTGGTCTTAGATAATTGTACGCAGAGCAGGTGTTAAGGCTCACAGCGTCAAAATCAGGACAGAGGATGGCCGTATTTTCTTGGGAAGCAGATGGTCAGGTAACACACGGCCAGCATCTGTACTTGGCTGTCATGGGCTGAAGCTGAGATGTTCCCTTTAGACAGTGCACCCCTCCCCGCCTCACACAAACGCTCGCCCACCAATTCCCTCCTTTCAGTGTTCTCTCTCTGGCTCCAAAAGACACCAGAGTTTCCAAGTCCTGCCCCTAACCCCCACCTGAAGGTCTGGCCTGTAGGAAGACCCCCACGCCACTGAGCCCCACCTCCTAGGACAGTAGTGTAACACAACTGCAATTCCCCTTCAGGCCGCAAGGATGGTGGCAACTTCATCTCACCTGGGGTGACTCCACACCTGCATGGAAACTTTGTCACCATTGTTAGGGTCCCTCAAAGATGATCCTGCTCTGCAGATGAATGAACTATGCCCAACAAACTGCCTTGTAGTTGTAGTACCTGAGCAGTCATCCAGACTCAATCTTCCCATCACTGATGTGAGGTGAAAAAAAAAGCATCATTTAAATACATCTTGACCACACTATTGCAAGTCAGTTCTGACAAAAGTTCCAGGTAGAACACCACTTCTCACCCAAGTGAGAACACTTTTTTAAACATATATTTCAAATCGTTAAGTATCTGTCAATTCTAGTTTGCTTTGCGGTGTCTTCATTTCTTATTTCTTACTAATCATTCACTTGCAAAGGGTGATTTAGCTGCCTTTATGTTTTTTGCATAGACATGCTTGATAAAAATTGATGATTAAATTAGATAAAATGGACTTTTGTTGGAAAAATTATAAATCCTGATATTGCCCTCATTTATATATTTTCTTCATAAAAATAAAACACTCAATAGAGAAAAATAAAACAGAAAGGCCTCCACTTTTGAGCTGTATTCAATGCTCTGTTCAGATTCCTGGGCTCAGAGCTAGACGTTACCCTAGAAATAAAAATAATTCTGTGGTCCTCAAATCTTTTACTATTCCTTAGGTATAGGCCTTTTGTTAAATAAAATCTGACCCCCCCAAAACACAACATAGTATATAAAACAGATGAAAGCTGAGATTATTTTTCACATTGGAAAATTGAAACCCAGAAAAATCAAATGACCTTTCCAAAGACCCAGTTGTCAAAGAGATGAGAACTCAGATGTCTTGACTCAGATCTTTCCTGTCTCTACGCCAATTAAGAGTCAAGCCTTCCAAAGTGTGAGTGTGTGTGTGTGTGTGTGTGTGTGTGTGTGTGTGTGTGTGTCTGTCTGTCTTTCTGGCTATCTGGTACCTCACAATTCTGCTTAAACGAAGGGAGATATTACTTACAAGAAAAATGGGTTGTGTTTCATTTGAATTCTTTCCTTTGAAAACAAGATATTCCTGGCTTACCCATGGCTGTGGGTTTAGGACCAAGTGGTGGATGGCAACAGCGAGAGCATGGTGGGAGTGGGACACAGAGGGAAAGAGAGGGCCATGTTCTAGGACAAGCTGATGGAGAGTGCCAGGGTGGACACAGCATGCATAAAAGGCCTTGCAAATCGCCACCGTGTGATGACAGCGGCCAGCCAGCAGCCGCACTGATTGCATTCAAAGAAAAACCCACCTAACTCAAGGTGTAACCTCAGATGCTTGCTACCATTCTCCAGAGTGAATGAATATATACATGAGGCTTGTAAACAAATAATGCTGCATTTTTTAAAATGACAGTTCACACTCCCCCAGACAGTTATTTGCTTGTCTCTTTTCCTTCCAGTTGTTCCGGTGAAGGGACTTTGGCAAAGAGGAGAGACCAGGCTGCTCTGCACACTTCTCTCTGCCCTCTGCTCCTTCCAGGTGGCGCCCAGCGGCCGCTGCTCTTATGCCCTCGCCCAGCCTGTCCTGCCGGAGAGACCCTGACAGTGTCCCCAGACGATGACAAGTGCGCAGAGGAGGTTTAAGCAGATGTACCAAGGCAGGCAGAATTAAACTTGGCTTCAGTGTGATAAAGAAAGACTATAAGCCCACCAGGAAGAGTCAGAATACCAAGGAAAAGAAACAGAAAATTTCCCTCTATGGCAAAGAAGGAACATCTTTATTTTAATTTAAAAAAATGAGTTTTAAAGTTTGCTCATATATCTGGATCAAAAAATGTCTTTGCTTCAACAACTTAAATTGACAAAGATGAAAAAACTAGTGACGCCTAATGCTCATTTACAATGTCAATAGATGTGTAGAAGAACAGTGGGAAATATATATCAAAAAATCTGAATGGTGCATGCCTTTCTTTCTACTCAGCAATCCCACCTTGGAAATTTATCCCAGGGCGATAATCACACAAATGTACAGAGATGTGCAAACACACTCATCACATTTTTGTTTAAAGGAGTGAAAAATTTAGAAACACTCTTAAGTGTTCATCTGTAGGGTTGATTAAACAAATTATAATACAATGAACATAGGGAGCTACTTGAAATGATGATAGAGACAGATGAGATAGATGACAGAGAGATAGAGAGAAAAATTCTGTTTGATCTATTCTTAGGAGACGGAAGCAAATTTAAAACAGCATGAAAAATCACCCAGGTATCTTTATATACAAATGTATACGCACATGCATAGAGATTTGAACAGCACATACACACCCATATATTTACAGTGGCTTTCTCGGGTACTAGGATTTGTAGATACAATTTTATACTTGTTTTATTCCTGTGTTCTTTGGAGTATTTCACAGTAAACATGCATTTATTCATATAATTTAAAAAAAAAATAAGGCAATTCTCATTGTAATGAGAAAGGGAAGGCCCCTGTGAGTCTGACTCAATGTCCTCCAGAGACTTCAAGAATTATGTGTTTAATACAAAACTGCTGTTTTATATTTATTAGAGCAGCCTATGTTCATGGCAGTAATCGTGTTACCTTTTTTATGCCAGGATGCATTGTTTGTTCTATAATAACTGAGGTATGTTCTATAGATTTGACATAAAGAACCCAGTAAACAGACAATGTCTGGTGTCCTCAGCCAGAGGGCCACAGGCAGGAAAGTCGGGATGGTGTGGACAGCACTAATGACGTCCCCGGCGTACCCTACCCGACTGGGGCAGGGGTTCCACAGTGGACACGATGCTGCCAGCAGAGGCCCTCGGATCTGCTACAGATCGCAACTCGTGAAGAACGGCAGTGAGTGCAAAGTGCTCTCACACCAGCCAAGACCAGCTCTGCACGTTCCCATCCAAATAATCCCAGCTGAGACACAATTGACCAGAGATTTCCATTTTTTCCCTCCTCTGGAAGGGAAGAACGTGAACTTTCAGGGTCTAACTCAAGTTTCTTTTTTTGTTGTTGTTGAGAAAAGGTCTCACTCTGTTGCCCGAACTAGAGTGCAATGGCGTCATCACAGCTCACTGCAGGCTCAAACTCCTGGGCTCAAGCGATCCTCCTGCTTCAGCCTCTCGAGTAGCTGGGACTACAGGCATGCGCCACCACTCTAGGCTAATTTTTCTATTTTTTTTTTTTTTTTTAATAGAGATGGTGTCTCCCTATGTTGCCCAGGCTGGTCTTGAACTCCTGGTGTCAAGCTAACCTCCCACCTCATTCTCCCAAAGGGCTGGGATGACAGGCGTGAGCCACCACACCCAGCACCCTCAAGTTTCTTATTAGTGCAAGACCCTTCAGTTACTTCTTCTATTCCTATTCCTATTTCGGACAGCCCTCGCTGGGCACGGCTCCCTGTTGCTGAAACTCACGCAGAAACATGTGCTCTCTCTGCAAAACTCAGTGACCACAGAATGGCACAGAGTGAGAACACGGCTCTGACACGTGTGAGTTTTAATTATCACCATGCCATGCAAACTGAGGACTACCTGAACGACTGGTTGTCATCAATGGTAGTACTGTGATTAACTGCAGTGAAGGCCTGCCTTGGTTAGCCCTAATGCAAACCCTGCCTTGCGCTAGGAGTTGCACATGGATTTGCTCATTGAATCCCGACAGTTGCCTATGAACAAAACACCCAAAATACTGAAGCCAGAAAAGGGCAGGACGTGTGGGGAAGGGCGAATGGTGCGGGGCGTAGGGGGATGTGATGAGGGTG